>NC_139344.1:395618339-395890839 GCF_055883805.1 Amblyomma maculatum
GCCCAATAGGTCTATCAGGCAAGCACCGAATGGACACTTACCTTTGCACGGTGCTCACGATCGAAAGCCCATTTCGATGGGTCGTGTTTGACCATAGCTCGCTCACGATGAGCTTTCGGCATTAAGTATACGCCTGCGCCCACTCTGCAGTCATTGGCCCCGACAAAAGTTGTGCGAGGATCGGACGCTCAGGACAGGACGACGCAAATGGTATGCCACTGAACACAGCTAGCACCCGTGGCCAGGCGAGCCACCCAGGCGAAAATCGATGCGCGTTGCAGCGCGCTGCCCCAGTAGTCGTAGCTCTCGCCTTTCGAGAGAGCTCTCCCCCGCGAAACCTACCGTCGCACCGCCAGTACCGGTTAGACGTACGATCATAGCAAGCGACGTGAATCCAGGAAGAAAATATAAACAAACCGCCTCTACACAAGCGTGCGTGGTAGCGAATTCGTTACGTCTTGAAGCAGAGCGCTGAAAGGGAAGGCAAATGAGGCCGCGATCGCAGGATGGGAGGACGCGATTATTGCTGCGGTGAAACGGAATTAATGACCCGAAAAATACCCTCCATTGAGACCGTGAATGGAAGGAGGGGAGGACGCCCATGAAAACAAGAGCGGAAAGAGTAACAAAACGGGGACCATCTGTCTTTTACGCTTGCTCCGTTTCCGTCTCGACCCTTCTTCCTATCAAATCTCCTCGCATTCACTGACAGCTGCGACAAGAAGCACGCACATACACAGAGACGATACACGCTGTAGAGAGAGCGCTGAAAAGGGGGCGAGAACCACAGATCCACATCGCGACAACGTTTCAAGAGCCGAGGTTCACGCCCACGTCACAGACAGCTCACCGTATTCGCGCGTCCTACGTAATATCGACCACATGTGGGCACTAAAAAACATTTGATGCCGCGGTGTGTTGACCGCGGTATTAAATAAAGCTACCTAAACGCTCACGACATCTTGTTGCACTATTCTTCCTTTTTTTTTTTTTTTTTTTTTTTAGCTCACTCCTCCACACTAGCTTTCGAAACGTCGCGGATTACCGCACCCGCCACTCCCTCGCCAACTTTTGTTTGTCGTCGACTCGTCGGTGCACTAGAGTTTGAGCCTCGTTCGAAGTTGCGCGCTACCGGGGGAAGCAGGACCACACACACATACACCAACAAACAGGGGACACACAAAAATAAAAACGCAAACGAAGCAATTCTCTCGCGCGTCGCCGGTCAGCTGGTCCTGCCGAGCGCAGCGAGCTCCCTCCACATGGCAACGGGGCTTCCAGCAGCAGCACTGTCGGGAGAGGAGAAGCGGAGAAGAGAAGAGCCTCCAGCAAACACGCGCGAGAGAGCACGAAGAGAAGGAAACGGGAGAGAGAGCCACAGCCGATACGCCGAGGTCGCGAGCGCCCGCACCGAGAAAGACAAGAGGTGGAGAGGCGGAATGAGGGAGAGAAAGAAAGAGAACGACGGGAAAAGAAGGGGCGTAGCAGAAAAAAAAAAAATAAATAAATGATATCCTGGGAGGCACCGCTCCTCCGCCACGGACGAACCGACCCGACGGGCAACTTGCAACGTCTCCACTGCAGCCACAACGCGCGCGTTGAAGAACCCGCCACGGCCGCCTTTGCAAGCTGGAGAAAGAGAGAAAAGAAAAGAAGGAAAGAATGAACTACCAACAAGAGCCTCAAAGGGGAAGGAAGGTCGGCCGCGGATGAGGAGGGCGAAACGGGCCAAACAAGGATGGAGTTCGCTTTCAGAAAAGACGCATCCATACCGCCGTGATGGCGGCGACTGCTTTGACAAACGTTGGAATCACCCTCCCCTGAGCCCCGATGCCTTCCAAAAACCCGCCAAACTTGCGTGCATACCTTCATACCCTCCCCACCTTCTCTCTTCTCGAGGCGTAGCACAATCGTGCTGAGTCATGCGTAGGCTGGATAAAAGCGACACCCGCATGACGAATACCGATGAACAGAGGTAACGAGATGCTCACAATTTTCCAACGGAACAACGGGAGGCTCACTGAAAGAGAACACAGAGGACGGGAGTTCTGTCTACGTAATGAGACCGCCGCCGTAAAACACGCGACCTGGGAGTGCGATTCGCAGTCAGCGGCGAAAAAGGCACCAGAAATGCAACTGCAGCTGCTGCTGAGCGCGCGAGACTGAAGGGCAGCGGCCCTCGAACCCGGCGTTCTCTTAACACACAAGCACGCGGCGTCGCACGGTGCTCCCGCGTTTGAATCCTCCCTCAGCGTGGCAAACGCGAGGCGGAAGAGCTCGAGCAGGACGAAAAGCCTTGTAAGCAGGCACCAGGGTCGACCACAACAACGTGGAAGAACTTCCGAGCGAAAAAAAGTCGCATTACGCGTTTAGCGAAAAAGTGTGTTCCGTTACCAAGCGACTACATTGATGCACTACCGCCCTACCAACACGGTTGGTTCGGTGTTGCAATATCGAAAACAATCCCGTATGGTGTTTCTCGCAGGCGCCAGCTATCAAAGATACGTCGAATATGCTATTCACGTTTGCTGCGCCGTACTCAGTTTTGCCCTGCAGCGCCAGCAGTTGCAGAGTGCGGCGTCTGCGCGTGCGGAGTGCCGAATTGCGCAGCGGCATCTTTTTCCAACTCTCGGACTCGCTTTTTGAGAATTGCAATATATTCCGGATTTGTTACGAAGCCCCAGCGATGGCGCAGACAGGAATGGACGCATCAAGCCCCCCGAATATGCTCAGCGCACGACGTTTTTCAGAATGCGTATACCTACACGTGTCCTGCGAAGCATCAGTCACAAGTTCGCCAGTTATTCTGTTTGTTTTCAGATTCACTACCGATGAAGTGCAAACCGAGGAACCACCAAGTAATATTATCACCGAAATTGTTTGGTCAAACCAGTCTCAAAAAAAAAAAAAAAAAAAAAATCGCTTCGAAAATAAAGTGGCTTTTCGAGGGCAGTTTATTCTTTCGGAGTTGGAGGACTGCTATGCGGCATTCGTCAATATAGTACGAATCTCCGCTATGCCATAATTTTCTATTGATCGAGTCTCTTGTGCGGTGTTCGCGCGTATCGAGATACTCTACGCGATTTAGACACGACCTATCGCGTCTAAAAATGATCTGGGACACTTTCTCATGAACGAAGACAGAAAGGTGAGGAGGGATTTCACGCCATTTTGGACCTCATTAGAGGATCATGGTACACCAGCAAAAGCAGGGTGCCAGATCCTGACTGAAAATAAAACGTAGTCGATGTTTCGTTTTTGCATATTACATATTTGATTTCCATATATCCGATGCATCGCATCACTCTCCTATGGGCCAAAACGTGGAAGCCAGAAGGAAAAGCTTGAAATGATATTGCACACAAGGTAGCGAACGATGAAAAGGATAATGGTACGAGTGACGCAGACACACAGAAAGGGGGCAACGTTGACTGGAGAACAATCACTAGTTCACAATAGCGCCGGAGAGATCAAGACGACGAAATCGACTCGGCCTTGGGCGTGCAGTGCGCTGATTAAGAAAGATAATGAGCAGTCCAGGTACAATACACAGTAAATGTGGAGAGAGAGAGAGAGAAGCGGCCGCAGTGGCGGCACTGTCAGGCGGACAGAAGGGGATGAGATTAGGAAGTTTGCCAGGATATATGTGGTGTCCTGCCATACAGTGACTGTTAGCAGATTATCGGGCGGGAGCGGTTTTTATTCCTGCAGCACAATTAACAAATTTTACGGTAACAGTGGTGATAGAGTATAAAAAAATTGTACTATTCAGGTGGTCAGCTTCCCCATTAGTAAACGAAACCTGTTATAGCTTAGGTATAGCCATTTAGCCGCACACATTCCCCACAAACATTCATTTCTTTGCGCAACGCAAAATGAGAGATTTGCGATTGCTAACGTGAATCTAAGTCACGCCGTGCGCTTCCTCGCTCCTTGCTGTCCTCCCCTTGATCCTCGCCGTTATTGCCACGATCAAACGAAGAGGGGATTTCTCACTATTCACATTGCAACATGGCAGGGTGGTTTATATTTAACTCGATCGATCGAAATTGATTTAATAAGGTTTATTGATGACGGCGCAAATTCCATGTTCATTGCTAGGCTATATGTAGCTACACTAGCCCTAGAACAGTTTTGCTGTGAAGGAAAAGAAAAAGAAAGCCAGCTTCATCGATCAGCTGAGAGAAAAAATGGGAAGGGGGAGCTTCCCTATAGTATGTACTAGAGGTTAAGATATTCCAGGTAGTTCTTCACAATTACCAGGTTCGAAAGATCGCAAATACTTTAAGGGCTGTTGTACGAGGCTGAGATCGTATGCACCGGAGTGCAAGTTCTAGCCACAAGATTAACTCCCCAATTCGGCCACGCGCAACACGTCATCAAACTATCCGCACTACAGAGTGCAGCCTACCGGAAGACCAGCTCCAGCTGGTCGACCGGGCGACTCGTACGTACAGATTACTCCCATCTCCGCTGAGGAGCCCCGGACTGAGGTCCCCTCCCGATCCTGCAACAAAACTAAAACCTTCGCAAAACTAACCCCTTGCAACCAATAAACGTTTTCCAACTCGAGTCCCGGGTCGCAAGTGCGTACACCATTACAACGCTACTGCCACGTCCCGAAGTCTACGCACATGATGGGCGCGTACAGCGACTCTGAACGCGCTTCAATTCCTCCCTGGGCACCACCGCATCGGCCGCCAGCTTGTATCGAGCCGCCAGAGGAACTAACAAGAAACAAGTAGAAAGAACCCTCTGAGAGCGCGCGACGAGAGAGGCATGAGAGGAAGGACGCTGTGAAGCGAGGGGAGGCACGGGACACGGCCGCTCGCCGCGAGCTGGGCTAACCCTCGCGGAGATGTTTTTCTGGCGCAAGACTCCTCGAATGATGCGGCTGGCGGCGCGCCCAGCCCAGTTCTTTCACCGCAACGACGAACCTCTTGACTCGAGCTGTCTGCCTCACCACGACCGGCAGGTCCCATAATCCGGGTACGCGCACCGCACCGAGATTAGGGCGAAGACGACGTCGACGTATGCGCTTTTATTACGGGGGCCGCAAAACCAACCCCACTTCCAAGACTGCCCGCATCTTCTCGGCAAGCGCCGAGCTGACGCGACCCCGAAAACTGCGTAACAAGCTAGTGCGAGAGTGTATTACACGTGCCTCGCTGCTACGAAGAAGGAAGCTCGTCGCAAACTTCCCCCTACCCTGTGATTTCACGTCGAATGCTGGGTAGCCTTACAGCTGCGTTTCCGGCAGTGGTGTATGTAGTATACAGTACGGTATGCATTTGCCCAATCAGTGCGTGGAAACTTAAGTGCCACCATCGTTATGCTAGTTTACAGTGAGATGTTTTCTTAATTAGACACCGCAATTAAGCGTCAGTACTGCACTGACCTGATGGTTACGACGACAAAAATCATAGTAATAAAATGGTGACAAGGAAAGCAAGCGAACAGGAACTGTTTCACCTCCATCGGAATGCTGTCCTTAATGGCATTGTGGTAACTGGAACTGGCAGGGCAATAGCAAACGGCGTACTGTCTTTCGTATTTCTCGCCAAAGAAACAAACAACACCACCACCATCAAAATCGTGCGCGTTCCTAGATTAGTATATATATATATATATATATATATATATACATCGGTCCGTATAAATCAAAGTCCGCCCATCTCGTACACGTCAGGTGCCGGATTTGAATCCCGACCCGCCCGGCAACGCACAGATTTGTGTAGTAAGCGGAAGCCAACATCCCCGACCAGGCAGGTATAAGGAGCGGAACGTTCGGGTAAATGCGCCTTGTTCTGGGCACACGACTGTCCTGTGCTGCGACCAAATGCTCTTAGCGGTAGTGTACGCTACTCTAGCCAGTCTCGTCAGAACATCTGGAGTGCGCGGGTGCTGTTATGGGCGCACCTGCGAAACAACATCAGTACAATTAATTCACGGTGTTTCTCTTTAAGCACAACATCTTCATAGCTACCTGCATAACTACTAACCTGCCTATCGATAAAATAATAACCAAAACAAAAAGTACCAATTAATATAAGCACAACAGCAGCTCGAAACAGCATGCTTTTATAAAAAGGCAATGCCTCGCATCCGTAACAAGACATGGCACCACTCCATTACTTGCACATGTTCCGCATACTCGTCATCTAGGGTGTGAAGACAAGTTAGTTGCACAGTTACAGGCAGTTACATAGGTTGCGGTTAACCAGCAAACAAATATATAGAAAATTAAGCAACCAACTATATGAGATCGCGACTACGCTCAATAGTCGACAAGGATCTTTTGCGTTCCTTTTTTTCCCTTTTTCAAGCCATTAAAATATGTTTCCTGCCCTCAAGGAGCACGGGGCCGCTTCAGTGTTATCTTCGTTAACTGAAATAAGCCTTCTGGAACGGATCACTTGGAACAAAGTGCTACAGCTCCAATGCCGTACCCCCGAAGTCAGGAGACCGCATACTTTTTTTTTTTTTTTTTTTCACATGCTTCACGGCCGTCTAAATCTGCGTGAAACTTTGCTATGCAAAAACCTGGTGTGTGTGGTTTAACGCACGACCCATTCGTCTGTATCGTCGCATGACGCGAACGTTACGCGGTCAGTTATATACTATCACGTTTTTTCCTTTTGCTTCCTATCTGTCTAGGTGAAAGAACTGCGCCACTTGGGCGAAGCTTCAACTCGGCCGCGTTTTTCCTCTTCGACGACGACAGCTTGCTAGCAGCAGTCTCTCTTTTGTTGCTGCTCCCAGAGAGCAGGGCTCGGTCGATCCCGCTTCCCCCTCTCGCTGACCTGCCCTAATCATCGCGCCGGCCGACCGGGTTTCTCGTTCGAGTGGCCGCTGTTCGCCGCACTGCAAGCGGCACATCCCGGGAGCAGCAGACCCCTGTTGTTGTTGCTGCGACTGCTCAAATACAGAACGAGCCGGCCAGTTTCTTTGATGAACGGACACGGGGGAGAGGGCAACTATCGTTTTACTTTGCGTTCATTGCGAAATTCTCATAACGGAAAGGAAATGCCTAACCTCAGAGATCCGCGATTTCCGTTGAAGTTGGTGACAATGGCGTAAGGTGATGAAACCCGTCATTCGTTCTGGCTCCTTCCCAGCCTACAAAAGCTGCGCTTTTTCCAGTAAGAGCATATTTCTCCTTTAGGACGCGGTGTTCTATCGAAATAGGCCGAGCCCAGTTTCGCTCCATTTTGAAGGAGGGGATGTGGAAATAGTGCAGATTGGAAAATTGGTTTGGGGGCAAGGAAACGTGCACTATGTATCTCTTTTTTTTTCTGTGGACATCTGAGCCGCACTGTGAGGGAAGGGAGGAAGGTGGGAGTCAAAGGAGAAACAGGGGCCGCAGTGAAGGGATGCACAATAATTTCGACCACCTGGGAATTCTTAACGTGCACTGACATCGCACAGCGCACGGATGTCTCCGCTTACTGAAATTTCAGCGTACATTAACCATCAGGTAGCTGAAATTACCCCGTAACATTACCGAGCTTTGACGCTCACAGCGCTGCTTTGACACGATAAATGCGTATCGATCAATTCGTTATTCGAATACTCAATGTTGTTTTCATTGCTTGGTTTGGTTTGGTTTATAGGGCTTAGCGTTCCGAAGCGACACAGGTTAAAAAGGCGTCATAGTGGAGGGCTTCGGAAATTTCTACCAACAGGGGTCCTTTAACGTGCTCTGACATCGCACAGCACACGGCCGACTTGCTTTTCATCTCCATTGAAAAGCGGCTGTTGCGGTAAGGATTTGATCCCGCATCCTTCAGTTCGTAGTCGAGCACCCTAACCCCTGAGCCACCGCGGCATGCACCACCCTCGAAAGTTTACGAATTCCTTCCGAACTTCGCGTCGAATTGCCTCCGGCTTTCCCGTAGCCAACGCCGGATTTTCCGGACAGCTCAGAAGGCTTTTATTCGGCTTAACGTGTTGGTGGTTCCTTGACTAGCTAGATGGCAGTTACTGTATTCTGGAGGCGAACGATTGGGTCGAGGCCGGAAAATTTCCAATTATGTGCAGAAACGCCTGAGGCGTAGCGCGACTACGGAAGGCACCGAAATCATTTAACTGAATGTTGCGTGCAGTCAATTCGTGATGCCAGAAAACACCGGTGTTTCATTCAAAGCATTGTTACAATTACGGCAGAAAACTGGAGGGCGAGGCTTCGCACTGGTAAATGTGAACAGTATCTCGGCGCCGTTACTTCGAATACTATATATATCCCGGCCTCGGCGGCTGCGTTTCGATGGAGGCGAAACGAAGAGGCGTCGTGTGCTGTGCGATGTCAGCGCACGTTAAAGATCCCCAGGTGGTCGAAATTACTCCGTAGCCCTCCACTACGGCTCCTCTTTCTCTCTGTCCACTTTCATTCCCACCTTCCTCTCTTCCCTTACGGCGCGGTTCGGGTGTCCACAGAGCAAGTGTGACAGTTACTGCGCCTTTCCCTTCCTGTGAACCAATTTAAATTATATTTGTGCAAAACCGCCCACTCAAAGCTAAGCGTCTGCTATAAACACCCCAGCCAACAACCATGAATGCTCGCACGCAAAAGCACTTGGCTGTGCACATAAGTGTATTCTACGCATTGGTTACGAGGTAAACCGGTAGTTTCAGTTTCCTTTCGGAGAGGTCATTCAACTGCCGAAGAAATCGTAGGCGTGAACGGAAGCGGCAAGCTGCTGATACACGATCAGCCGCACTTGTGTGCCTGCTGACGTAATACGCAAAAATGCTAGCTCCTCCATCCCCCCATTTACACTATAGACCTGGCTCAAAACAATTGTTATAGCGTGTCTAACCTGCAAGACAGCTGCGAGAAGTAGCAGTAGGTCACGACGATCATTAAAATTTTTTTGATGATTTAGTTTGTTTAACAGATGACTGAATAAAAAAACTCTCATGACGAAAAATAATTTGAGAACCATAAGGTCAGTTAAAACACGACGTGTTCAAACACTAGTCATTTATGTTGTTTTACTTTTAGATCTGCAAACACTGTGGAAACAAGCACATGCCCGCCTGGATTTCGTACAAGCACAACATATATATTATGGTGAGGCTGCCCAAAAGTAATAGAAAATAATATGCCTCTGCCCGTGCCACTAGGTATAGCGGGCTTAGTACAAGCACTACAGCCGACAAGGACGTTTTGAATAGACAGTGCAATAAAATCACAGTGGGGGCGCTAACTTCGAATAATAAGGACCAAATTTCCGCTCGTATGACGCCAAACTTGACTCTATTACAGCTTCTAGCGAGCGTATCAAACATGACACCACACTAAAGATTACCTCATCTTTTTTTTTTTTCTTTCTTTCTCAACTCCCTTTATTGCCTTGAGGCAATAAACAACGTTATAAAAAAATTAGCTATTTTGACGCTTCTTTTTCTCTGGTAGGGATACAAAGCTGACTTTCCTTCACCAGACATTGCCTGAGTGACATCAACAACTCGATTTGAATCACCAGCACCAGGTCTACATTCAAATTAGACACTCGCCAGATAAACTCCACCACTCTCAGTAAGGGCACATAGCTAAAACGTTAAGCAAAAGAAAGAAAGGCGCAGAAATATCTTAATCCACAGTACACCGCAGCTGTGAAAAAAATAAAAATAAAAAGAACACATTTATTCTATATGAGCCAGCTGTTTCGAGGGGTCACCTCGCTATTGTAACCCGAGGAAGCCTGGCCTCCTGCTGCTGTTCCTCAAACACGCCTATTATTTTTCTTCCTTCTCCTTCGCGCGCGCGATTGTTCCTGGTCCAATTTCGAACGTCGAACTGCACGTACTCGGGCTTCGATCCAAATTTACAGGGAAAAAAATAGAAAAACAGAAAAATAAAAAAAGCCGCGCAGCAGCAAGCCCCGCACACAACCGGGGTACCTGGGCAAAGGCGGCGACGGCGGCAGACCCCGTGAACACCAAAAGCGCTTATCGAGCAAGCAAGACCCTGCGCGCGACGGCGCTGCAACAGGAAGCCGGCGCAGACTAAAAGGCGGAGGAGGTAACGGAACGCGTCGGCTCAAACCGGGGCACAGCACACAAGGAGTCAGACGAACGGCGGCGTCGACTTCGACCGAGCGCCTCTCCGCGACGACCGGCGCCGATCCGGCCGCTTCTTCCTCGCAAGCGACCCCCCGCTGCGGTGGCTGCCCGCGAGTCGCGACGCCCTTGCTTGAGGCTAGACTCATGGCGAATGCAAAATCATCTTCCACACCACCTCCGCTCTCTCCAGCCCCGATGACTGCCTCTTCTCTTACGTTGGTATAAGAGAAATTAGCTTGTTTGCGAAGTCGGTGTCTTCCAGTTATTTTGTTATTGATTTACCCCTTATCTTCGTCGACCTCGGCCTACATTTTAAATCCGCAAAGCGTTTCACAAGCTGGGCTATTTAACTGGCCTTGCGCGGTCATACTGATTTTCTTTTTGCTTGTGGAAGCTTCGGCTTGCGAGAACGCAACGAACTCGTCGGCGCCGAACTCTTATATTACGTTGCTAAAATAAATCGGAGAAAGAACTTTAAACTGGAGTGAAGAATCGATACCTCCCGGAGCGCAGGAAAAAAAAAAGAAAAAAAAAAACGGGGGGGGGGGGGGGGTCCAAGTGAGAATATACACCGCTTCTCCGGATTGAGGAGCCAATTACGGAAGCACTCCTTCAGAACAGCTTCGCTTTCTGTGTTTTCTTAAACAGCATTTTGAAATCGGATCAAGCAATCGAGTTACAAAACGGCAGAAAGATACGATCTTTCCATATATGCTTTAATAAGTGCCGGAATACTCATGCAATGCCTAGTCAATATACAGGTTTATCATTCTGAACCTTGCCGCGGATTCCTACATAATGCAACTCAAACAGCGACTCCAACTCTTTCTTCTAGCTGGCCCAACTCCTTCATATTGCATATACGCAATTGAAAATCTGAACGTTCACAGCACTCGGCGCACACTCCACGAAGTAGTGCGGCGTACGAACACACGTTATATTTATCTTTTCCACACACGCGTTACGCAAACTTTTCTCGTCGCGAGACGTCTACCTCAGCCTGAGACCGCCTTACGGGGTAGTGTTCTTACTCGGACCGGCGACGCGACCGCTAGCAGACGGCGGTTTTTTTCTTCTCGCGCCGCAGTACGAGCTCCGCGTAGCGCACTACAACAAAAGGCGGGCTCGCTTTTTGGCTCCGTGTGCCATCCGACTGTGAGGTGCGCCATTGTGTGTGTGTGTATAACGTGACGGGGGCATTAGTTTACCAGTGGGCCACACTCAACCGGCTGCGCCGTCATCCGAACCCATTGTCTTTCAACGGAAACGACAGACAGCCGCTACGAAAGCTTTCGGCGTCAAGTTTAGCGACCCCATAACTTCTGCTGAAATGGTCTTTAAGCGTTCAGCACCAGACTATCAGTAAGACATCGCGCAGTTGTCTGGACTCTGCTGATTTCACCATCGACGCTTCTTTCTCTGAATGCGATTCAACGCAGCGTTGTTATTAATTTCATCTTAACAACATCAAGCGTGCAGCGCCGTGCGAAACAGTGGCTGGTACGAAACGGTGGCCGTCCAATTTGTGGCGTCGTCTGCTTTTAACTACGCAGAAGTTTTGCGCGTCGGTGATAGGTACATGAATCAACGCTCATTAATGCGACATGCCTGCTTCCACGCAGCTCGTGTATGTAACATGTTATCACGTGTAAAAAAAAAAAAAGGGGGGAAAAAAAAAACCGACACGTATCGTGCTTTCATGGTGGCTGTTCGCTTCGCACACATTCCCGTCTCGGGTTTTTCTGCAATTCAACCCTGGCGCACATAACGCGCAGGTAGGCTCAATGTGCCAACCAGTTTATGGACAGTCGGATACTCAAATCGTATTAAATTGTATGGTGACTCACACGTACACGCCGCTACTGTTTGTCGGTGGTCGTTGTGTGATTCTGCAGAACAGTTTTTCCTGCAGTAACAGACACAATTCCTCTGTGAGAGAAAGTAGTTCGCTATTAACGCGGTTACGGTTACCTAAATGAGCAGCTCAGACTAGATTAGTTTCAAGGCCCCTGTTTTCTTAACTATGGCCAAATCTCAAAAACAAATTTTGTTGAATGTTCAGCGGAGTAATACGCACTCTGCCTATTATGGCCCAGAGTTAGCAAGTGCGTTTTTTTTTTTAAGTTAAATCTTTGCTAACGATACACGACAACATCCTCTATGCATGCTATTTACTTGCTAGAATGAACTTTATGGTTTGGTATGTTACATGTGGAGTTTGTCTTGAAGCAGCAAACGCTACGAGGGAGGAACCAGTCCGGATTCGAACCCGGCCCCATCTCGACGGAGGTTAAACGCAAAGCGCTCCCGTGTGCTGTCGTTTTGCACGAACGTTCTACGACTGCGCACTCGAAATTTCGGAGCGAGTTCTTAGCGATATTCCCGAATCACTTCGTCTGTTTATCCTCCGCGCCCTCTTTCTCCGCTCATGAGTAAATGAAAACCATTTGCGTTTATCCTGCCTCCAGCGTTCGTCCCAGCTCATTTTCCATGTGGTCACGCTCTTTCGTCTTTCAAAAACATTTCAGGGTCTGTACCACAGGCGTCGTTCAAAGGCCGCCCGGAGGGCAGCAGTCAATAGGCATTTGAGTCGGTACTCAATCCGTTCAAAGACCTTTGTAAAGCTTGTGCCTAGCTCACTGTACTTGTGCCGGAGGCAGGAGCTGAGCAAGGTTCATCACCGTATTTATGATGAAACTAGCACTTCACAGCAAGATGGGGTTAGCGTTCCTAATGAATCCAGGATACTGTACAACAGCCCCAGCAGTCGCTTTACACAGACTTCAAAACGGCCTCACAATAAGCGCGCATTCCAAAGCGGAACCCAGCAACTAAGGTTGAAACAGCTGTGCACGAGTGCACAGCGAGTTTGCAGCAACCAGTGCTGTTATTCTTACGTACTACACGTCGCCCTAACACCGCTTTCATCTTACACAGCCTGTGGGTTTATTTTGTAGGGAATTACTTTTAGCGTGCTGGTGGTTAATAGCGCTAACAAGACCAGTAGGCCTGATTACATACTGCGGCCCGTAGATGAGGATGGCCAAAGTGTGCCTTCCTGCACTTTTGTAAGACACTTAGCGGGGCAGGTCAGAACCACCTAGTCTAGGTGGTTCTGGGCAGGTTGGTGCATAGCTGTCAAAAATTTCTCTGTTGCGCTTAAATTTTTGACATCCTGCACTTTTCCCATGTTAGGAATTAGCGACGTACCGAACTAGCGCTAGGATGTCATAAGCGGCCCATACGCAGTAACTGTCTCCAACTACTTGATCTTGTTGTGGGAAACAGCGAAAAGCAGTGCCGCCAGCTTTCTTTCTTTTTTTTTTTTTTCTTTGCGCTTTGTGTGAAAATGTCTATTTCAAACACCTTTTTCTTTTTTCTGTGGGGCCAGATAGCTCCACGTTTGAGCGAGCGTTGCAGGCCCCCTTCCCTTTTTAGGTGGTGGGCCATGGTCGAGTGTTCCGACCCTTCGAGCGAGTGCTGCGACTCTGGCGCCCCTGGAGGAAGCTGCTGTGGCCGGTACCAGGCTGCAGTCCGCCGCCGCCATCGCCGCAGGGACCCAACACACCAGGCTGTCCTCCTCCTCCCCGCACCTGGCAGCAGCAAAGACAGGCAGTGGGGGAGGGGCATCAGCACTGCCCTAGCAAGCCTCCTCTCATTTTCTCGCTGTTGCAGCTTTGGCCACAACCAAGCTCACACACACACTGTACCACTCTTACTAACACCATTATCCGACTGTGCACAGCTGTACGTCATGCCCTTTACAAGCTTGACTGCTCGACCAAAAGAAGCAGACATAGGGACCTCAACAAGTGCTTTCCATACCTACTTTCCAAAACCTGTGGCATAAACCAAAATATGCGCATTGCACGAATAGCGAAGTGTGAGCAAACTCAGGCCAATTGATCTTGTGGTCAATGTAGCGGTACTATTACCTGGGAAAAAAAAAAAAAAAAAAAAAAAAGCACTCGCGAGATTTTATTGTGTCAGTTTTCCAGCAAAAGCTTTGAAACAAGCCGCGAAGGCCCCAAACTGCTCTATTGAACATAGAAGCACCCAGTGGAATGTGTTCCTTCAACGCCTTTTAGCTGGGACTATACATTTAACGACGAATTAACTAGACAGGCCTTGAGATTCAGTGACCCACCGTCGCCATCCCGTTGGACATGGCAAGGCTTCGGCCCGCTTACCGCTTACCTTAGGCGACTTAATGGCCTCTATACACCCATGTACTTGGATTATATTTAGCTTTGGAGTGACATAATTCAGCGAGGATAAATGTAATACCAAGTGTATAAGAGGGAGAAGAAAACGGGCAAAAATATGCTCCGTTTGTAGAAATAATTTTGGAAACAAAATAAGACAAGGTCGAGTGCTGTTTGGTGGCAATTTGGTCCACAAGTTTTTTTTTTTTTTTCACCGATATTTATCGCTTCATTTTTTTTTCTTTTAATGAGCGATGCAGCATCTTCAATGACGAGCGCGCTGCCGGAAACTCATTATATATACAGGACTAGACCGCGACAGCGGGCATCGCGTACCGCCGACTGCCAAAAAAACAGCAGCAGTCAAACAAAAAGCTTTAAATTAAACACAAAAAAAGTGACGGTGTCCCCGCAGGGCAGGTATCTACAGTGAACGCGGCCCTATCAGGAAAAAAGCGCGAACTAGGGCCGGCTGCAGTCTTCGCCGACACCCTTAACAACACCCCCGTCGTCACCGCTGTCCTCTTCATGACCACTGTCGTCCGACTCGTTATCACTCTCTTCATCGCGTTGGTCGTCACAGTGGTCACTGTCGTCCGCGTCGTGTCCCGAAGACGAAGAAGACGTGGTCAAACTCGAAGTCGCGGCGGAGCGTAGCGTCAAGTTCAACTTCAACAGCGCCTGGTTTTCATCCTGCAACCGCAGTAGCTGCCGCTGAAGCTCGTCGAGACAGTTCTGCGGGTCCAGTTTGTGAAGCTCGTCATACAGTTCAGCCGCGCGGCGCTCTAGCGCCGTGAACATATCAGCCACCTCAGAGCGAGGCAGCCGCATGAGTTCGTCAATGCGTGCGCTACTGTATACCGCCTCAAAGTCCTTCTCGTAGAACTTCATCATGTTGCCGTAGTCGAGGGATTCGTAGTGCTCACCGGCAGGAAACCACGACTGCGGCTCCTCTTCGCCAGACTCGTCAGTCTGCGAAACACCGAGCGGCGTTGTCGACTGCAGCCGGAGGTCCGCTGGCCGGCAGTCGGTACCGTCTACAACATCGGAGTGGCCGTTCGGGTACGCCGCCTCGAAGCTTTGGTACAGGGCGCAGTTCTCGTGATCGTCGATAATGAACTGCGTGAAGTTGGCCGGAGCCTTGGGCACTTCGCTGGGACGTATCATGACCTGCTTCTTGCGCCGCTTGGTGGGACTCCCTTTAGCCGGGCTAGCCGCATCGGACGACGAAAGCCCAGCGTCGGGATCATCGCGGCCTTGACGGCGCTTCTTGCCGCGTCGTCTCTTGCGATGCTTGCTCGAGGGCAAAACCAGCGCTTCGCTTCCGGCGGGCTCGGCAGCGACAGTCATGTCTTTGTCTAAAGTCATCGATGTATCCGCAGATCCGTTCGCGGACAGTGACGGAGCACTCGCAATGCTAGCGATCATTCGGTGTTTACGCTATTTCTCCCAGCGGATCGCAAAGCGTTAACAGACAGGTCACTAAACGTACACACTGTATTCCGACCAGCTGCTTTAGCGGGCACGCGAATCCAGCAGTGATCACGCGAGCAACCTGTAAAGGCAACACGAGAGAGAAAGGCGTATCACCTTGGTGTGACTTGAAGTTGCCGGGCCGATCTCAACCCCCGTCGCTTCGCCGGTGGCAAACTCGCTCGCCGATGTTCCTCCGTCGTGATATAGTCACTCTTCAGCGCTGTGGTTCGATCCAAAGGACGCGGCACTTCCCTCGGCGCCGATCAGCCTTCCTGCCACCGTGAATTGTCTTTGAAGCAGTCCGTTGACAGAAAACGCACGACAAACGAAAAACGTGATGCGGAGCGCTGCTGCGACATGCCCAAGCCAGTGGCAAACGTTCAACTGACGTTTTTTGCGTGGGTGACGTCGGTTTTATACCACCCGTTACGTCACCGCTACGGAGGTTTTGTCGACCAATCCCCGAGCGCTGGATATATTGGGCGCTTCGAGGGGGCGGTATAATAAAGGGAAAGGGCGGGGAGCTCTTCTTTTTATTATTTGTTATCCACGAAGTTCTTTTTCGTTCCCGTCTCGAGCGTGCCACGAAGCCAGCGCAAGCGTTGTAAATACAACCGACGCTGCGAATTTGGCGTTTGAACAGAGCGTTTGGCGTTTGGTTCCTTCTTTTTTTTGCTTATTGACTTTTATTTGTTATGCTTTGCCCTGCTCATGCTTGTGTTGGGAACAGGAGTGCTCTAGGGAGACGGTTGATGGTTGGCACCGAATGCTTTGACGAGGGTGACCGTCTTCGCTTTCGTTGGCGAAGAGGTTTTTTTCTGCCGTTGAAGCTGTGCCTGCGCGCTCTAGCAACAAGGTTAGGCAACTTAAATGAGCGAGGAACGTAAAGCTGCTGATATGCAAAATTAAGTGTCGCGAGAACAATGCGGATGATGATACTGGACATTGCAATCTAATGCGACCTTTCAGTTTTCGTTTAGGTCAGTGTGCGCGTAGCCAGCTGCTCATAGCATTACAATATGAACTGCCAGCGTGTCATTTTTCGCTCAAAACCCTGCGGCCGCGGGAGGCAGAGTGACACGCCCAAGCCTTGCCCCCTTTCGCAATTTACAAAATGCGGTTAACTGGACAAACGATCCTTCGAATAAACGTGCTCATCGATTACCAAGTCTAAATGCGAAGTAAAGCAGACTATCGGAATTGTTGGGGCACAAAGCGCTAAGCAGGTAAGCTTGCATGGACAAAAATAACGGGAAAAATAAACACACAGAACCAGTAAAATGAGACAAGGGCGACAGGGTTGAATACATTTGCCGAGTTATCTACTAGGCCCTCTAGCG
The DNA here is from genome assembly GCF_055883805.1 of Amblyomma maculatum. NCBI lineage: Eukaryota > Metazoa > Arthropoda > Arachnida > Ixodida > Ixodidae > Amblyomma > Amblyomma maculatum. Next base: position 395,635,429 of record NC_139344.1, read on the forward strand.
ATTTGTTAAGTTTGCTAATTTTTTTTTAATATATTTAAAGCTATTTTTGTATTTTATTAATGTTATAAGGTGTTATTCTTATGACAAAAACTTTTTGTTGTAATTTTTGTAGAGTCTTACCAGCAGCGCCACAGCAGAAGTGCGCTTTTGGACGTTCTCGGAATTTGTCACATCAGTCGTTCATCTCACCATGTGGATACAGCCTCTCGCATTTGTAAACAAATATTGCGTCTTTGAGAAAGGTTACATATTTAGATCGATATCTGTGTGTTGCCCTTCTTGATCAAGGAGCTTTCTAGGATTTTTAGGCTAGGCTATTGGACAGAATGCCGAAAGGAAAGAAGAAATCTAAGGGAGGTAAGTGGCGATCAAGCCTAATCTTAGTGCTAGTCACGCAGCTTTATGTCACGGTCAGGGTTTGACGACGCGCACTTAAATGTCAACACCGTCCTCGATCCATCGTTTGCTGGAATCGGACACTTGTTGAGCTAACCTACACTGGCGTATTCTACCCCAGAACAGAACTGTGCGTGCGGGTCGCCGTGGGTATCGGCCGACCTTGTAGCGGAGTTTGAATGAAAAGTGGCTCCCATATGTTGGCGAGTCTGACTCGACTTTCGGTTGTGGGGTTAAATTTTTGCTCGTATCTTAAGTACAGCGAAGGTTAGCAAGTTAGCCGAGCTCGGGCTGCGGACAGTGTGCAGAGTGACAACAGCTTCAACGTGCCGAAACGCATGTAGCTGTGCATTCAAGGTCGCTGAGCCACTTTCGCTCTTGCTGCCTGCCGTGCGAGCCTTTTCCCCGTGGAACTTGAAACCTGCCGTGGCGTCGGTCTCTGTTATATTTCAACACCTGCAGACATAGGTGTAGTGCTTCATTCTGCTCCCGAAGGCGACTGCTGAACGGAACAAGTTTTAGCCATTCATTAATCACTGACTCTGAGCAGAGATGCTGAGGATGTTTTTTCTTTTTCCTTTTTTTTTTAAAATAAATAGTCCACGAAGGCAGCTTAGAACCAGATATAATTTTCGAAGGTGGCGAGGCTCTCGCTACGAATCTGGGTATATTGACGTACGAGAGCGATGGCATTTTCCTTGACCCCTCCTTCCCCACGTTTTTTTTTTTTTTTTTTTTTTTAATTTATGCTATGTGAAGTACAGCAAAGCTGGAGTTTTTCACGCGCATCTGTTCTCACCTTAATATTCGTGCAAACCTTTTCTGCCAGAAGCTTATTATATTACCAGTGCATTATTCTGTGCCGTATAAAAGCTTTATCAGAATATCATCAAATTGGAGAACCTTTCTAAAAATTAATGTGAAATTTAAGGGGAGGTTATTGAGGCATAGTTCAATCTGTAACTGGGAATTCGGTTTCTTTTTTTAGTGGAGGCGATCTTGCAGATGCGACTTAAGTTTTGTTTTCTGACGTAAGCAATACAGAACTTCCTACACAAACAACTACAGTAGACACACTTTGTTGAGCCATTTTTCAAATGCACCATTTGAAGCAGCGTTCCTCTTTAGTCTTGTGTTGTGTAAATGTGCTGTGTTGTCAAACAGGACTTTGATCAACAAAAACTGCTTTGAATATGGCTAGGCATGCAGGTACCAGAGGTATCGTAAAAGTAATTGATAACTTCCTTAAGTTGTAGCTGGCTGTGGGGAATCGTTGCCTATGTGCAGCTTTCAATGCAGCATATAATTCAGATTCATTTGTAGTGTCAGAATTCCTGTTGTTTTAAAAGTACCTGAAGTACTGAGTAGCAAGGCCTTCTGAAAGTGATCAGCAGCAGCATTTATTGCAGTCTTACTGTGGGTGCCTGACATAACAGAATGGCATTTGTATGCTTTTGTTACTGGTTTATATTTTAATGCCACCGTGATTACTTGCTGGTTAGTGAGTGGGGAGGGTATGTAAAGAAAAAATAGTGATTGTGGGGGGGTCTTAAGGTAGGTTTCATGTGACATTGTGCACCACATATGGATAGCTTGATGATCATGATGATGTCGCATAGTGAGCATGAGCACTGGTTGGCAATAATTGGGTAGGGAAAAATGTCCTGCTTTTTTCATGTTTTCTGGAGCCAAAGAGGAGGTTCTCTGTTGTCAGTAACTATGTATAGCTTCAATGGTGCAACCAGGAGCTTCTGTAAGTCTTCTGTGATTGCAGCCACTTTGACATCTAGCCATTTATAATATAAGCTTCCCACTTATGCAGGGATGGCTGCAATAAAGTGTCAGGAATGAGGCACAAGTTGAGAAATATTCGGAAGTTCCACATATGGTGTCGCCGCCATGCGGATACTTCTGGAAACGCCCGAAGGGTGGTAGCGGCGGAGGACGCCCTGCTTGCAGAGGCGCCTCACGCCAAACATCTATGCTACTAGTCGCAACGCATACTGGTCTCGGCGTGCCGTTCTGTTTCGAGTGTTGTTTTTTGTCCACACATGCATGTAAAGCACACAATATAGGTTACACAGGAAATTCAGTCGCCGAGTTTCACATTTTTTTCGCGCAGCGCTCGAACCATGCAATGAAAGACGACGTGAACCTGCATACATGCATGCGTACATGAAACTGCATAGTAATCAATGTTTAAAGCAGCGTTGAGAAGGACGGGCACGAAGAATAAATGCGCTAGTGAGGTTACTAGAGCTGCTTGTTGTTTTTGTACCTTCAATCGTCACTGTTAGCCTGCGCTACTTCAGGCTTCCTGCGTAATAGAGGTTAGCTTCGAAAAGCTTGAGATCAAGGCTGTGACAGTTTTTGGTACGCATTTCGGCTGTGATTATTTTATATAGTGAATCATCGTGGAGCAGTTACCTCTAATGTACGTAAACTGTGAACTACCCTTCAACGTAACATATTCTTTTTTTTTACCGGCAACCGCTGCAGCAAAGACCGTACAGGTTCTTTGTAAGAAGTGAAATGCATGTTTTTCGTGTGATTCCTTGTGTCACTGCTTGCAGTCAGAAACTACCATATGTGCACTAAATTTGGAGTATGTACTGAATTTAGGACAACGTGCGGCGACATCCGTTGTAGTAACCAGGAAGTTGTAGTTATTCTCGTTTTAAAGCCGGAACCGCGGCGATTATCAAGCGACCACTGCTGAAAATTACTTTTGTCTGGGCTTGTTCACAATTTATGTCATTCAGAATCGATATCTACCACTGCTGCTCCAAAAGAAATTAGCATGGGCTGAAATGAACCTTGCAGACCATCATTGCCACTTTCCAGCACCATGATTATATGTATTTTGGTTGTCTAGGCAGCAAGGTGAAATCGGGTGAAAAGCGGGGCCAGAGAATAAGAACACATACACCTACAATGGCATGAAAGTTCACTCCATATTGAAATGAGTACCATGAGTAAGATAAAGCCATAGAATTTCTAGGTATACCTCTTGCTGTGAGCGCACGTCTGTATGTCGCCTTTCTTGCCAGGATTCAGAACCGCCTCAGTAGAAGTTGCAGCTGCCGCTACATCTTATTTTATTCACCTCATGAGTTTGGCTCTACGTGTTTGGCCAATGTTACTTTGCTGTCATCTGTGCAAAATGAACTGTAGCAGTGGCCTAGGGATTTGAGCATCTGTCCTGCATGCAGGAGGTGCAGGGTTCGATTCCCAGTGCCACCAGATATCTCCTGTAATTCAGTGGATAGAATTATTCTTCCTCTGGCCTAGTGCTCGGCTTATCTAGGGTGAAATGCTTGGGAAATGGGTCTCTGACCTCAACTTTCATAGACGAAAGTACCTTGTGCTATGGCACTCTTTGGACAAAGCTGCCCTTGTGTCATAAAAATTAATCATCATCATTAACTGTAGGAGCTGGGGCATAATGTTCCTTTCATTTTCAGGATGACTGTTTCCTTAAGCTGCTCATTCTATTAATGCTTTATTCATGGATAGGTCTATGGATTGTTAATGTGTGCAGGTTTTGGCAGGTTGTAAATACCAAATTCTCTCATTAAGGCTGCAAAAGATCTGTACCGATATCTCGCTGTGGTTTGCCTGTTTGTCTTGACCCACGAAAACCTTTAGACCTTTTGTGTTCTTTTAAGCAGCTGGCTTTTTGGCCAATGAGAGGGGCATGTATGGGTTGCATCATTGTCAACCTGTCTATACACTCTGCAGGCCAAAGCCCGCTCCCACATAACACCAGCTAACCCGGTCATGTGCCAGCTGCATCCGCGTTATCACTGCAAGCTTCCTAATCTCAGCCACCCACCTACCTTTATGCTGTCCCCTGCTGTGCTTGCCTTCTCTTGAAATCTAGCCTTAGTGACCATTGGTTATTCTCCTTTCACATTACATGCGCTGCCAATGCCCATTTGTGCATCTTGATTTCCACTAGAATGTCATTAACTAGCGTTTGTTCCCTGGCCTACACTGCTGGCTGCTTGTACTGTTACACCTGCCATTTTTGGTTCCATAGCTCTGTGTTGTCCTCAATTTAAGTGGAACCCGTTTCTTTAGCCATCATGTTCCTGCCCTATAGGCGAATCCTAGCAAGATACAGCTGTTATTATTTTTCCTCTTTAGGAATGCAGTAGAAGCTCTTTATAGTATACTCTGATATAGTAAAAACCTGTATGTATTAAAGTGAAACTCAAGTCTGAAATCTTCTCCTATAGACAACTGTACATTTTTTTTTTCCTTCATTGTAAAGACATTTTTGATAAAAATCAGTTATAATAAAGTGTGTCCGGCCACGGTGACATATTTCCCACAAAGTTACATTGCCAAACGCGCGCTACCGTCGGGAGGCAATTTTTCTTTTTGACAAAAACGAGTCTTTTTTTTTTTTATTGTATGGCTTTACCAGCATGCACACCAGCTCTCAGGAAAAGCCATCATTACATGGGCCTTTGAGCTGTGAGGGAAAGAATGCGCCGCATAGGAGAAAAAAGTAAAGCTGGCTGCGAACATGGAAAGATGGTGGCGCGGTTCGTTCAGAAAGAGAGCAGAGAGCAAAAAGTGCGGCACGAAATAGGGAAGGGAAGAAATGGCTGAACACTCGCAGTCCCATGGTAGAAGAAAATACTGCAAGAGACAGGACAAAGAAGTAGACAACACGAGCGCCGACTAGCATGTATTCAAAGTGTGAGCGTATGAATACACTGAGCGGCAGATGTGCAGGAAGGAAAAAGAAGGGCCACAGCGGCAACACGAAAAAATGCCATGCTCATCGTTAAGAGTTAAGATAGGCAAGCGCGTAGCGCGACAACGAAACAGAAGGTATGCTTGCGCATGAAGCCCCTTTGAAGCTCTTGTCATAGGATGAATGATATGCATAGATGGGCGAAACGACACTGTGGCATTTTTTACTTTATTTGTGGTTTCAAGGTTATAAGGCAGGTCATAGTGAAGGACATTGGATTAATGTTGACCGCTTGGGCTATGTAGCTTGCGCAAAGATTTCAGTACATATGAAAATGAATTGCATCCGTCAGCGCTGTCTAAAAAAAAATAAAAACTGCAAGCAGTTATCAGTCAGTGCAGCGTAAAACCCCAGAACGGATTTTTCTGAGTGCTGCCTTAATGACACTATATAAAATTCTTTAATTTGAGCTGAGGTAAATATTATGAAAAAAAGCCTAGACATTTTAACGGCAATGAAAGAATGAAAACAGTACACAGCAGGGAGCAGTTATAGAGTGCATCACAGTTTGTTTCATCGTTGTCTCTCTATGGCACAGTCAGTTTTCATTAGCGAAGACTGTATCTGGAATTTTCTGTGAGGTGGCTTCTGAAAGCTTTCGAAAGGAAGATACAAATAAGAGTTTTCTAGCATTAGTGTCTCCTCGGTGCTGATTTAGTGCCAGATTGCCGTCAAAGTTTTAATCCTTTTTCTGTTTCCCGTTTGCTGTGCAGGTCTCCTTATGGCTAGTTCGCTTTTGTTCCTTATTATTATTATTATTTTTATTATTTCATGTTTGTTGCCTTTGCCATTTAACTTTTCCCCCATTCCTTTTCACCTAACACTACCCTCCCATACTATGAAAGCATGTCTTTTACCTTTTTGCCAACTTTGCAGCAATTTTTATTCCAACCCATTATACCAAAGTACCTACAGTTTTTTTTTTTTTTTTTTCTGGGTGATAGGCTTCTTCTCCCTTTCTTTGCTGTTCATAATCTGCTAAACTATCTGTTTCTGCTGCTAATGCCCATCTATTTTTTGCGGAGTACTTTGAGGTTGCACTTTTGGGCTGGGGTTTCTTGCTTCAGAAGCACTCATTTTTCATTGACCTTGTATTAAAAGGGCAGAACACTGGCCAAAATATGTAATGAGATTATTTTGAAAAGAAGATCTATAGCATGGATCGAGCGTTACGATATCAAAGAGGCTTTAAATTCTAATTTGCCATTTAAAATCGCATAAAGCAACTGAGGCGACATCTTGCCGAGAAACGCTATTACTATCACTGTAATACCCCACGTGAATACATCTCAACAAAATGTCACTGATTTGTCACAAGTGCACACTGTTCTTTGTTGTTTTAGGAGTGTTTGTCATATAATATATTACGCTCTCTCCAGTGCGCCCTTAAATAAATATCGCCCCTCTTTGTGCATCGCGATTTGCATGCTGTCAGCTTTTGTCAATTGGTGGCACCACAGTGTTTTGAATTGTTTAGATGAAGGGGTGATAGGGTCCACGAAAGCTTTCACCAATGAGCTTTCACCAATGAGACGTACGTTACTGTGCCATAACAGCCTTGAGTGTGGAAACTGAAATGGAAGCTACTGTTCTGTAAAAAAATGTGTGCCTGCTATCCGACAAGTAAAATTTATATTTGTTTTCTGCACGTCGTTCTTGTCGACTATCAGTCGTCAGTGCGGTCGCTGCTTATGGTTTCCATCATCAGGCTACATAAAAATGGGTGCATGCATTGATTAAAAAATTCTTGGTAAAAATTTTTGACAGCGTTTCTACCAAAACTGGTATGGAATCAAACACTATATACAGCAATCTTTCCACTGTGCCGAAAAAAATTCAATGCCTAAATTCCAGTGTTCTGTCCCTTCGAAAATGTTTGTATTGCAACCGATGCACTGTATAGATAGCCAATCTTGTTGATTGTACATTAACAAGCAGGGTCTTTAATATTGTTATGGGAAATATTCACAGTACGGCAGTTGTCCACACCACTGAGGATGATCACAGCACAGCACTCGTCTGCGTCTTCTTCTTCTGGGAGTCTGTTGCACTTCTTTTTCATCTGCACGGCCAGCGAATACCGCTCAGTAACACTACCCCCCCTCGGGAAAAGCACAGGCCTGGTGCGTTCTACGTTTGTGAAACAGAACGTGCATAATAGGGCTTCAGGCGGGACACATGCACTACTTCAGAGGATGGCGCTCTGGACGAGGATTTTGGAGGCACAGATTCAACTTCGTACGTGACGTCTGTCACGGGGCGCAAAACTCGGTAAGGGCCTGTGTAGCGGGGCATTTAACGAGGGCAGAGTGGGCTGTTAAAAAGTCAATGCCAAGGATAACGTCGTGGGTGCATTCTTGGAGGACGGTGAACAACACTGAAGCATGACGACCACCAATGGTAACCCGCGCTGTGCACATGCCAACCACGGCAGCAGGGCTTCCATTGGCGACGCGAACTGTGGGCGAGACGGCTGGAGTAAAGACTTTTTTGAGGCGACGGCGAAATGAGGAGCTGAGAACGGACAGTTGTGCGCCGGTATCAATGAGAGCAGAAACGGGAACACCATCCACAAGGACGTCGATGCGATTATTTTGTAGGGCAGGGGTCAGCAGAGGTTTTTCAGTCCGGGTCACAAATGCAGCGTCACCTCCGGGAGCTGCATTAGCTAGTTTTCTGGTATGTGGCTGGAATAGGACGGGGGCAAACGGCGGCGAGGAAGAGGAGAACGCGAGCGTCGTGTCTGCGGGGGATGGACCATGACGACAGCAGGTGCGGCGGCACTAGATGTAGCGGCGTCAGTAGTCATAGTGGTGGTAATGATGCGTCGGCCGCTGCGGAGATCCAGCTTGTGACGAGGACCGAAAGATTCACCTCCACCAAGAGATGTTACGGGAAATATTCACAGTACGGCAGTTGTCCACACCACTGAGGATGATCACAGCACAGCACTCGCACAGCACAGCACTCGTCTGCGTCTTCTTCTTCTGGGAGTCTATCAACAATATGGTTGATAGTGAAGGGGCACTTTTTACTTCGCCTTAAATCACTGTGCTTGATACCCACTTTGTCCTTTGCATAACTTAGAGGAAACGCCTCCATCCAAAGTAACATATAGCTCAGTTTTGTTTCTTCTATGCTTCTTCCTAACTTACTGATTTGTAGTTTCACTGTATAACTTGCATAGGCAATGAGCATTCTCTAGAGGCACTGTGATTGCTTAGCAAATCAATGCCATCAAGCGGATAGTACTAGTGAGGGTATTGTAGGATCACTCGTGACGCAGCCTGCATAGCAGACTAGGATGCATAGTACGAGGTGGAAGGCATCCCAAGAGAAAGCTTGCGAATAAATAAATGTTTTGACAGAATGGAAGGGCCTAGAGAGGAAATTTAAATTGAGTTGCACCTTCTTAAAGCAGAAAAGGAAGGAGGCGATGCTGTCTGGCGCCTCGTGCGATTGCGGCAAAATGCACGCCCTCGACTATTAACTCTCGGCCATGCTTCCAGCTTTTCTTCTGTCCTCAATGGCCTGCTGGAAGCCAGGCTTAGGGCAGAAATGAGGCATTGGTACACGTCCGCATGCCTTGCTTCAGCAGCAACCGCGTTACAGCGCTCCTAACATTGGTGCCCCTGACGACATTGAAGTGCGGAGGGACCATTTTCGGCGAGGGAAACATGCCTTGCTCTTTTTGTTGCAGGTGGCACCTTTCGAGGCTCATCCAGGCTTGAGGCCAGCCTGGCACCATCGAGCAGTGATGATGAGTCCAATGCCGACACTGCCAGTGTGCTCAGCTGTGCATCAGAGTCCCGGTGCGGCAGTGATGGCACTGGTAATTTGGGCCAAATTCATTTCACAGCTTTGGCAAGGCGGAGCCATTTTTCATTCTACATTGCTATCATGCTGCTGCTTGACTAGCAGCCGTGCTCTGCAGTTTTCGTAGTGTGGAGAATCCAACCTCACTTGCACTATTCTTTTGCGGCATCTAGAATCAGAATGGAGCTAAAACTTCGGAAACGGTCTCATTTATTCTATAGTAACGTTGCCCAAGTTGCCGTTACTTCACTGGCTAAAATAGAATGTACTGTTCTTGCATGTGTTATTGATGGAACTCCTTGTTGTGAGTTAGAGCTATATCAAAATATTTTGATTCTTTTTGCTATAGCGATGTGTCGCTTATTTTGGCCAAACTGCTCTTCACTACTTAATATGGTGATCTTCATTTGTCCTTGCTTGATGTGATATCACTGCATATTGTGGCTACAACTTCTCACTCTCCCTTCCTTTTTAACACCTACACACCTTTCTTTCGTCCTAGTTGGTGATGGAGACGTGGAAGAAGCTGTGCTTCATGACGATTTTGAAGACAAACTAAAGGAAGCCATTGAAGGAACATCTCAGAAAAGGTGCGTTTTGCATTCCTGGGATCACGGATGTTTCACACGAGACCTGTTCATTCGCTGAGCATTCTTGTTTTTCTTTTGCTGGTTTCATTATTGCAGTGCCAAAGGACGCCTCTCATGTCTGGAAGCCATTCGCAAGGCTCTGTCCAACAGATATCTGTATGACTTTCTCATTGACAGGTAAAGTCCCTTTTTGAGCATTTGCTTTGATATTAATCAATCATATCGAATCGTTTAGTGAAAACATTGAGAAAGCTAATTTCAGCCTGCGCACTTTCAGCATGCACCATTCGAGTTATCTTATGTTAATCAACAACAGTGGCAGTAGGAATGAAAGAAAATGCCTTTATTACTGCTGCATTTCAACTGCATTGTGCGCGTGTGCCGTATTTTATCTTTCTTTTTTATGAGTAACTAAAGGTCTTGCTTGTGAACTAATGCCTTAATTGCAAATGTGCTTTAACTTGACGTTTAACTCCTCTTGAGGCCTGGTTGAAATTCTTGAAACGCTTCTCGGGGGCTTCTTCATACGAGGTATGTTCGAGAAATTGCACTTCACACAAGGAAGCATGAATGGCGTATGCGGAAGGGATTAAGGCTAAAATTTGGTCCATAAACCACATGTTGCTACTGCTTCCTGTAACATGCTCACTTTTTCATGTCTAGCCACAATTAACCTTCACAATCCTAGAGCCTAAGAAAACATGTTTTATGGACGGCATGAAGGAAGCAGTAATGAAAAAAGGCTGGCAGTACTTTTGCATCTGGCACTGGTTGCTGTCAGTGATGTAACGTCGGACGTGATGCAGGGCTTTGGGAAGTGGCGGAGAACTTGGTTACCGTATTTACTCGAATATAACGCGAGTTTCATGATTTTTGGCTCTCAAAGTTTATTCTCGCGTTATAATCGAATTCTGCGATTCGATTAATCTAAAGCAGAGCCGGAAGCAGCCATATTTAATCTGCCACCACCCAGCTTCAGTTTCCGCAGTTTTACTATGTTATGTTGCAACATGGGTACCAGGGAAGCCAGATCAGCCAAATCCCAATCCATCAAGTCAACACGTTCAGCTTTTTGCTCGTGGGCTAAAATCGCGTTGTCCCCTTGATCACGAGCTTGTCGCATCTTTCGCAACGGATTAGCCCGGTTACCTCTGTTCTTATCGCATTTCGCACGATGGCAACGCGCCGTGCACGGTACGACGCTCGCCTCAAAAAAGATATTCTGATAGCAGAAGAAATCTGAAATTCTGCGGCAGCTCAATGGCTAGACGCTACTAATTTTCCTTACATGGGTGGCGTATGCAGCGAGAGGTGATTTTTTTTAACTGTGAGCCCGGCCGTAAAGGCTTCTGAATCGTCTGGGAGGACGACAGTGAAAAGGAAGACTGTTTCCGAGAGCTCGGCCTCCGACGACGACGATGTATGAGCGTTCTTTATTTGACTCCAATGGCCATAGTGCCTATTAAAGGTACTTTTTCAAGCACTTATCTCGCTTTACACTCTGGGTTTTATTTTTTTTCATTCGACAATATGCAAAGTTGCCTTTCGCGTTACATACGAGTAAATACGGTACTTTTATTCAGGACTTGAGTGAAATATCAGTAGAGGAGTCCTCCGCGTAACATTGATGCTACCTGGAGGTTCTCGGGGAAACCATTTGAGACTCTTCTACAACAAGGAACAGCTTGTTCTTGAAATGCGAAGCAGGCCTCGAGGACCACTTGAAGTAAAAGTGTGAGTCCAGGCATGTTCATGAACTTGGCAGTAAATCATCCCTATTGCATGTAGCAAGAGCTTCGTATATGCATGTAGAAGCATCATGCAGCAATTTTGGAGGGAAATGGGATTCCAGTAAGAACCTGTAGACCATCATTAGTGCTAGCTTTACATGGTAAATTTATCAGCTAAAGTAAATGTTTTAATAAAACGTTAGAGCGTGGGGGTATTGTGGGGTTTGGAGCCCCATAGCTGCAGTTTGAGCATAATGGGCATTGTAGTGAAGGGCTTAGGATTAATCATGGGCGTCTGGAGTTCTTTAACAAGCCCTGTCCTCAGATGGCAGATGGCTGTTTTTGCATTTCGCCTCCGTCAACATGCATCGCACTGTGGCAAGTGTAAGCTTAGCAGCAAAGTGCTGTAGCCATTTAGGTGCCATGGCAGGGAATGACAGTGTCCCTTTGGCATCAAAGAACTGCAAGATTTTTTTTTGTTCTGTGTGTGAAACAGATTGGTGTCATGAATTCAATGACCTCTCACTCGACCATGTGCATTCCTTGGCATCCTGAACGTAGTACAGGGGTCAATATAACTGCTTTTGCCTTTGGTGCAGGCCGACGACCGTGTGCGACTTTGTGGAGCGTGGCCTACGCAAGGGTCGGGGTGAGGAGCAGGGCGTGTCGGCGACGCTGGCGGCACTGGCTTGTGTCCATTATGGGGCAGGCGAGGAGTCGGCCGGGCTTTTTCAGACCTTGCGACAGCCACTGACCACTCTGCTCCTGGACGCAGCACAGCCGCCGTCTGTGCGGGCAAAGGTATGCACTAGAGTCCAGGTTGGGCATTCCTAGCTGTTTTGTTGTATAATGTCTGTTGAATAAGTTACAAAAGTAACTTAGCATGATATACAGGTTCTTAAAGTAGTGACCGCTCGATCTGGAGTGCTTCAAACTGTCGGAATATCCACTAAGATTTTATGTAAAAGTATAGTGGTGCCCACATTTATGCAAGAACATTTAGTATACACTGAACTGCACTCCAAGTGACGCTTCTCCTGTGCGGTCTTCTGTGCGGTCTTCGGCACTTGGTGGCAGCACTAGCGTTGCGAAAACGTACTACAGGGTAAATGTGGGGTGTGCTTGGGAGTGCCTGTGGTCTGACATGCTTATTTTAAAAATGACATGACTGTCACGCAGTGAAGCCAACCTCGCTGACCGAAGGCTTGTGTGCTCTCTCAAGGCTGCTCCACTGTTCAAGGGGATGCAGAAACCCTAATTTTAATTAAGTCATTGCTGGAAGTAGGGAGACTTCATAGCTTGGGACTTTATTCGTGCAATCACACTATATCTGTAGCAAAAAGGGACGTTGATAGGGGAGCAAATAAGTGTTTCAGTCACCAATTCGGATTTTGCCTGTCTTGGTAAAAATCTTGTATAATCCAGGGGCCAGATCCAGCGACGGTTCCGTTCGGGAACTGGTTCCTTTTGCCGCTCCTAATTGGTTGCTGCGTCACGTCCGGTGTGACCCCCCAAACTTCCGGAGACGGCTCCGCGTTTTTCGCCTACGTCACGGGGCGGGGCCACCGCTCCGAAAGGAGCCATTTTGCCGGCCGGCGCAGGAACCGCGGCGAGTTGGTCTGCTTCGAGATGGAACCGCTCTGTGCTCACTGTGGCGCCTCATGGCCGAAGTCGAGCGACGCCGCGCGCCGCGCAGCTGCTTGAGTATGGCCATGGTATTTTTTTTTTTTTTTTTTGGCAGCGCTTTTGCGGTTTTAGTAAACTGACGCAGTAAAAGAAAAATGAGACGATGCCTTCTACATGTCTCTGGAGGTTTTGCGGCAACACTGGCTAAGGCTCTGTGCCGATCGCGAAGCGAAGTGGGGACGAAGGGGCGCATGCCGGGCTGCCGTCAGAAGCAAAGGTGCTCTATGCGCTTCGATCGCTACTTTGCGATTGGGAGCTCTCGGTCAACAGCAGTGCGACCATTTGAATCCGGCAGTCGTAGAGACAAATAATTCGCGTCCGTAAGTGTGCAGGATGAGTTTTTGCCTCTTCCTACATCAGCGGAAGGGGAGCAGACGGTGGCTGACTGGATCGAGTGCGGTCGGATTCCATATGTCATTGGCTGCGTCCTACATTGACAGCTATTCACGGAAAGTTCGCGCATACTCACGATGCTTGAGCGGCCGATAAGGCTACGGACGCTGCCCCGCTACATTGGCAGGCGCGGACGCGCCGGCACGGTGCCGGTATCAAGCAGCTCGTCCATACTTGCAACGGCGGCAGCAACTCCTCCGTCATAGAGCTAGCGTGATTCGGACTGCATACTACGGGCGTTGTAGACCTCGTTCTTAGGATATTTGCCATTCTGTGCGAAAGACAGAACTTACAAAAACTTCACAGCGAGCGAGGAAGCAGACGACGCCGCCGCGCACGCGACACCATCTAGCGGCGAAAAAGGTACTCATGAGCCAAGAAAATTGCGTGGCAGTTGTTAACACGAAGCTTCTAAGAATATTTCAGTCTATTATTCACTATTTTGCATTACTGTGTAATTATTAGATTTAGTTCATGCTTAACACCACTTTGGCACAAGTATTTGGTACCAGAAAAAGCCACATGCTCGTGGTGGACACGCCTACGATCTGTCGCCATCGCTGATTGGCTGCTGTCTTTCCCGTCCTCACTGTGAGGTGGCGCCCGCTGTCTTGCTGACGTCAAATTGACGTCATCTTGAAAGAGAACGGTTCACGAAAGGAACCTCCGCTGGATATGGCCCCAGTTTCTTTTCTTTTTTTTTTTTTTTTTTCTTTTTTCTTCATAGAACAGACTGGTGGTAGTGGCAAGGTTGTAAGCGCTTGGTTTGAAACTCATTTATAACAAGGAAACTAAGAATAAATTTAGGACAAGATAAAGTAGAAATTTTTGCTGTTAACATTTTAAGATTACAAAATGAGTTCTTGTTTTAGCAGTATATTTCAATGTTGTTACTAATGCTAGTTATGTGATATATGACACTATAAGGAAAAAATTTTGTGGCTACTGAGAGTTCATGATTGCTATTTTGGTTCATGATTGCTATTTTGGTTGCCCTTCTGATTGCTATTAAGCAGTGCAGTGACTGGTAGTGTGACAGTATTTCTTTCCTTTTCTACCGCCCTCCTTCCTTGCAGTGTGCAACAGCCATTGGCCTATGCTGCTTTGTGGCCGAGTCAGACAACTATCCAGTGAGTGAGCTTTTATCGTTTATTTGTCATGTTTGCTTAGTGGAGCAGCGAATGTCGTAAAGCTAAAAGTGCATTCTTTTCGGGCCTTTGTTTGTGTGCACGTATCCGTGCGATGTGATTTGTTTTATGATAGGACTATCTTGGAGTTAAAACTGAAAATGTGGCATGATTTTTTTTTTTTTCATCCCATCCATTCAGACATAGTAATTAATGCATGCAATTACTTCTTGGTTCAGAAAACTTCTGAAAGCCTTTTGGCAATTGTCAGTGCTGTTTGCTTATTGCGCATGTTAAACAATGAGCAGGCATTGGATACAGTGTCATGTTACATCGCACTCTGGTCACCAACCACATTTGCTAATTTACACAGGAATATTAAGATGCTTCAGTAGCTCGAGATAATCACCAGAGGCGAGCATCATTTCCTCTCATCAAGTGTCCCGCTAATTCTGGGAAGAGGCATTCACTGAAGTTAAATATTTGCTGTTGGGGATCATTCAGAAGTATAGTGTCAGGTGGTGCGAAGCCATGTATGGAGTGCTTCGACCGGTGCTGCGCTAACTAGCTGTGGGAAGTAGCAGCTCCCAAGTTGGTGGCTCTTGCTAACTCAGGCCTCATGACATCGGACAGCCCGACGACCAGCCAATGTTCAGCCTTGTCGCCTGCCAACTGCCATCTGCTGTTGCATTAAAAACTTTTGCTTTGTGGCGTTTCTTTTGTTTGTTTGTGTGTTTGCTGCGCATCGGTAGCACAACCCTGTGTAGAATCTTTTGAGTGGGAGAGGAACGGGCTCGTGCTTCGAGGGGAATGTGCGAAATATGAGCCCTGGCAAAGAGGCAAGCATGAATAATTCCGTCCAGCACGTGTTATGGTTGCAATTCGTTACTCGCACGGTCAAATATGGCAAGGGTTGTACACCCTGATACCCGAGCTGACACTCACCTTGGCGCATGCAGGTGGTGCAGAGCTGCATGGAATCCCTGTGGCAGGCATTGTCGGGCGCCAAGCCGTCAACTGGCAACACACCGGCCAGCGTGTTGCACGGCGCCTCCCTCCTGGCCTGGGGCCTGTTGCTCACCATTGCACCTGTGGACAGACTGCTGGCACTGGCCAAAAGGTGATGGTTTCCTCCCTTGTTTTCCCATTTTTGTTGTTTATTGCGTAGAAAGGGCTAAAAGAGATTGGTTTCTCGTGAAGTTTTCAGTAGTGAATTTGAAGGACTCTGAAAGGGCGAAGCTGTTAAAGCTTCTCTAGCCTTCTGCCTCTAGAAGCTGTGCTAAAGAAGCCATGGGTTGGTTCGATGATGAATGCAGTGGATGCATCTATCATCCACTTGTGTCAAGTGTACTGTGCCTTCTGTACAGTGTAATACACTTATACCGATACCAGATGTAACGATACATCTCTTATAAAGATCAGATTCTAGGGATTTGCCAGTTTTCCCGTAGCCTCTAGGTAAAAATAAATTTATATAAAGAGCGGATATCAATGCCATGTCAGACACAACAATAGGTTTCTGGCTATCATCATCACATTCGCTGCCTGTCGCCACACAAAGAGTGCAGCCTTAACGTAATCGCCATCGCTTGATTGTGCATCCGTGGAAGGTGGTGGCAACAAGGCCCCACCTTACGTGCTACTAGAAGCTATGCTCTCAGCTATTGTCAAGCTTCAGCTACCGCTCAAGCGAGCACGAATTTCTGACTTCTAAGCTTGCTTAAGTCATTTTATGGCTATTTATATATCCTGTAATTAAGTGTTTAAACCAATTTACCTATTTCTAGTATGTAGGCAAGGCTAAATGCATGGGAAAATATGTGGGTGTATTTCTTTTTTTCACCGGCCCAGATATAACGGTATTGGTTATAACTGATATTTTCAGACTTAAAACCGGAAGATATCAGTTAAAACCAGTATCGCTGTATCTGGATTTAGTGCAGTCCACTTGTAACTATATTGAGAAAACTGTTTTCTCAATATAGTTATAAGTGGACTGCACTAAATCCCCGTTCTTGCTGGCACACTCGTAAATGAGAACTGATGTCTTGTAATCGACAGCGGTTGAGACAAAATGAGGGATGGAAGTTTTTTAGGCCTGAAGCAGCAAATAATCTGGAAACTGTATGTAATCAAAGGGAATAAGGAATAAGTTAGGAAGAGCGTTCTTATGGTTCAGTTTTCACAAGACTGGATTAGAATTTGATAACTATGCTGCAGATCTGTTTCTTTGTTGTTTTCTTTTTGTTTTTAATTCCTTAAGCTATAAAAATGATGCAAAGCTTCCGCTAATGTGAGAACTATCGTTGCGCTAGGTAGCTAAGCCTCGGAGCAACACCTGTGAGGGTATTGATAAGGGCATTGATTTGATGGCATTGCACCTGCCTTCGGAGTGTGCAGGGGTGGAAGCGTTGCTCCATTTGCTCCATTCTGCTCCAAACTGCATTTCCTGTCCCATCCTGCTCCAAAGCGCAATATTGCTCCAAAACTGCTCCAAACCAGGTGCCTTAGTTTACTGACATCAAATTTAGCGGTAGGCTGGTTTTTGCTGCACAGTGAACCATTGTACTGCCTGCAATGAATGTGATCCAATCTTGTTAACCTGCTGTAGTATTGTAGTAAACTGTAACCATGAGAAGCACAGCAGACTGATAGCATGGTTTGAGTTGGGCATCGTTGATTTGGGAGTTTCCATAGTTCAGGGGTGGAAGCGCTGCTCCAATTGCTCCATTCTGCTCCAAACTGGCTGCCTTGATTTTCTGCCATCAAATTGAACAGAACTCTGGAATAATGTCACAGTGCTAGGGGCAAAAATATAATGCATCTTGCACTGGGCTTAATACAAATGAAATTTTTGTAAGGGAAGGAAGCATGGAGCATAATAAATATTTGTTCGCAAGCAATTTTTGTATGAGCCACAGGTGATTGGAGATAGTTAATTGCGAAAAAAATGCACTATGCATGTGACGTAGCACCTCCTTCCAGCCTTTTGAATCGCCAGTGGAGAGAGTAGCGAGAGTAGCAACCGAAGCAGATAGCGTAAACTACCGCGAGCTGTTGGGAAACTTGTCCGGCTGCAAAAATACACAAGTCTTTGTAGTGCTTTTACTATGAAAACAAGCCAGTACTTCAACATCGAGCTCCTTTGTCCCTGAGAAGCATGTCAGGCCTACGTCAGACAAAATCATACTTGAAGCTTTATGGGTTGGAACGCCAAAGCTGTCAGTCACTAGGAAGCTTCGCAAGAGCGTTGGAAGGGAATATGGCCTACTGCCAAGATATAAAAATGAGCCCCAGCATTGCTCAAGTAAAGACTGATAAACTGTTGGCAGGAGACAGTGAAGTAAAGCTGAATGTTGGTATACCCGTCAATACCATTTGTTTATGTCCTAAAGTTGCTCCAAAATGCTCGAGCCACTTCCACCCCTGCAGACCTCCATGTTTACAAACAAACAAGGCGATTGAAATGGTGCTGCAGTCATCTGCGATCCCACGGTAGACAAAAAGTATGGGAGTGGCACTGGCACCAAGCTTACCAAGTCGCGTTATTGTGGTCTGAAGGCGCCTTTTTGGCAGACCAAATAACCAATTCTCAAGAATTTATCAGATAAGGCCAGACATACAGTGAAACCTCGTTATAAGGAACAGTTAAAAAATCGGAAAATAGTTCGCTCTATCCATAATTCGTGATATAAAATTTTGTAGAAAATCCATGCAAGAGCAGCAAAATTCAATCTGAGAAGGCACAGCAACTCGGAGGGTGCCTTCTTGGGTCACGTCCGTTTATTTACGCGCAAAGAACTGCGTTATCGCGGCCTGCTTTTTTGTGTTGATCGCGTTCCGTATCACGCCCTGTTCCACAGTTTGCAAACGCTCAACAAGGGCAAACCCACTGCTCTCAATAGCACTGTAGTGGCGGCGCAGTAAATCCAATGCAGCAAGCGCTTCTTGTGAAGTCGGAATGTTCTCATCATTTGCACGATCAGCCTGAGCTTCGTCTGCGGGATGTTCAGAAACTTCCACAGCGATTTCGGCGTCCGTCAGTACAGCCATGGTCGCTGCGATGTCGACGCCGCCTACAAAGTCCTCTACAGTCATTGTTGCGGGCATGTCACCTCATGTCAGAAGCTCGTGGAGCTCTGCTTCTGCTTTGTCCCCATCGTCACTTGATGCGCGGGCCTCTGCTGGAACAAAAGCTACATGCCCAAAGCAGTTGGCAATCGTTTCGCCTTTCACGCTGTCCTATGCCGCTTTAATGCTCCCAGCAAGTCGATCTTCAAGTCCTGCTTCTTAAGAAGCTTCACGAGAAGAGTGTCAATCAGTCTCCTCTTGTAAACTGCCTTTATCTTGAGTTTGGTCTTTAACGTCAGTTCTGCTCTTTTTTTCACGTTCACCGCCATCACAGCACAACGCACACTCGCGCACCACACTCGACACGACGACCGACGCAGCCTCCGTCGAACGCTACGATGGCCACGCCGCTGCTAACACTAAAACCAAAAAACGCGAGTGGTGAAAAAACCAAAAGAGCAAGTTGTTTCCTTCCTCCATCCAAAAAAGCAAAAAACATTCGATCGTGCCGCTGCCGCCGCTACTGAAGCGACGCTGTCGGCGATTGTGAGATGCAAACGATTTCTTATGGCTTCCGAGATCACCTCCGTGCGCACAAACAGGCGCGCGGGGGTAATCTCGGAGGCCATAGATTTCTTCGGCTGTCAACTCCCAATGCCGTCGTGGCATCTGTGGCGCTGTCAGCGCCTGCAAGGTAATCCTGAACGTTTGCTGCGCCGCATAACACACATGTAGTGCAACGAAGCCTGCCTCCTGCTATTAAAGTGAGATAGTGCTTGGCGTCGCAAAGTTCGTAATATCCATTTTATGCCGAACCGCGTTCGCTATGGGAAGTTAAAAATACATGTGTTTGACAAAAATGTTTCGGAAGAGTTCGCTGTATTCAATAGTTCGTTATATGTGTGTTCGTTATATTGAGTTTTGACTGTAGTCTGTTTGGAATCATTGTTCAGGTCAGCTGTTATTTTAGACGTTTATACATGTCTTGGCGACTTGTGTTGTCAGGCGTGCGTGCATAATTTGCAAAGCATTGAATGTGGAATAAAAAATATAAAATTTGTTTGTCTTTGTACTTCAGGAATATAATATTGCAAATAATCAAGGCATTTAACCTTATATACATGCTCCAAAACATAACTCGAGTGCTTCAAAACTTGTTTTATTGCTCCAAAATGCTAGTGCCTGCTTCCTCTCCTGAGTGTATTAAAACGTCGCTTTTTCTTTTCCTCTCTCTCTCTCTCTCCCTTCCAGTCTGTTCCCTCCTTGTTTCTCCTTTGTGTGTGTGTGTGTTTCTCTGAAGGAGATTCTCATTGGAATTGCATTTGAACTCTGTGCAGTAGCATTGGGCGCCTTCAGGAGCTATTGGAGAGCCCTGACCTGGACCTGCGCATTGCTGCTGGAGAAGTTATTGCCATCATATATGAAGTAGCAAGAGACTATGACGATGTGCGTTTGTTTTTCTTCATGAGCACGGAGTATTATTCATTTGTTGCCTAGCAGTGTCGGCTGCTTTGTGTGAAAGGGCCTCTCCCAGCAAGTGTGAAGGGCCGCGGGAAAATGGCTGCATTAGTAATGCGTCAACCGATTTGCTGAGCTTTCTTTATTTATTTAGAGCGGCACTTGAAGTCAACCATGCTTGAAGTTGAGCACAGGGTGCTTTGAACCTCTTTGTTGTCAGTGTGCGCTCACTCTCCCGTCAGTCCTCAGTGAAGTTTTCCCTCTTGCATAGCTCATTGCTTCTTTTTGCTTTATGACGTGAACAGTCACATGACATTATGAAAATTTGGCAGGGGTGTTCATTTCTGAAGACCATATGTTGTAATTTATGTCACTGCATATAAGTGCCCTTTTTTTTTTTTTTTTTTTCCAAAACAACCACTTGAAACTTAGGGTTGACTTATATGCATGGTCTTTGGTAGCTTTGTGGCTTTGCCTGAGGTAGAAATAGGATGAACTTTGGCCCAGTCATTGCCCAGTTCTGGCAGGATCCACAGAGCTCCATGTGTAAAAAAAAAAAAAAAAAAAAAAGAATGGTTAGTTCGTGTGCACCCTGGCCATGCATCGTTGACCCTACATGTTCATGCTGATGGTTGCTTTCCCTGATGACCCGCTACAGTTTGGTTTCCACTAGTTAACTGGCTGCATGCAGGTATGGATGGCAAGGTGGAGCTTAGTTATCACCTTTGATCACCAGTTGCCTCTCACTGCTGGCGTTTAGATTGCATTTTTACATGTTTTCTTGCTGATACGCATCGCGATGCCATCCGTGGATCCGTGGATTGTTGTGGGGGGGTTTGTATCTGCATATACAGTCGAACCTCGCTATAATGAATGCGGATATAGCGAATTATCAGATAAAACGAACTAATATCAGTTTGGTTGGTCTATGGTTTATTTCTGTGGGAGTTCTTTCTGTATAACGAAAGAAAAATTTCAAAATTTGACACTAGATCGATTATAACAAAGCAGTCTTCTTTCATTAAAATGGCAAAAAATGCGTAAAGGAGCTGGAAAACACATCAAGAAACACCATTTTTCAATCAATCGAATTGCTCGCCGCAGAAGTGCGTTTAAATCGCCCGTGCGTTCGCGTGCGATCACACCCCTGCGCGCGGTGATCTTGGAGGTCATAACGGCCATGCAACGGCTGACAAGCATGTGGCTGGCATGTCATCGCCATCACCATTGCCTCGTCATGGCGTGAGCCCCTGCCGTGCCTCTGCTACTGCGACCGACCCATGTGCACTACACTCCCAGAGTCTGTTGGCTCCATCGCGCAAAACATCCCTTCTTGAGTATTCATTTTTGCTCTCCAAAATGAAACAAAAAGTGAGATTTCATGCTTATACGAAGCTTTTAATTAAAATATTGTGCGTTTTTGCACCTTTGTATGTCCATATTAGTGCACATATTGTTTCGTTTTATTAGAAAACATTCACAGGACCTTGGCCGGCCACTTTTATAACGAATGTTGGATTAACGAGCAAATTTTCGCTCCCTGTATTAGTTTGTTATAACGAGGTTTGACTGTATTTGAAGTAAGTTCTTCTTTTAGTTAGCGAGGGCTAAGGGTGGGGGGGCACGACTAATATGTGGCAACATACGGTTACTAAAAAACCTTAAATTTTGACAAGGAATGCGCTCATGTTGCAAGTGAAGACTGCATTTCTTGTAGCGGCAGCGCAATGTGTCTGATACCTGCAAGCAGTGACGGGGTTCTGCCTCCAGGCCAGTAGCTGGCAGATAGTGCAGGTTCACTTCTGTAGAGTCTTCCCCTCTCTTTTTCAGAATTTTGAAGAGCCACCAGATGCCCTCTGCAACCAGCTACGGCAGCTTGCTACTGACAGCCAGAAATTCCGAGCCAAGAAAGAGCGTCGCCAACAGCGCTCAACTTTCCGCGATGTCTACCGGGCCGTACATGTAAGCTGGCTTGGTTCAGGCTCCCAGTTCGTTACACCTCACCCTCTTCACATTGCAGAGCAAGCGAGGGTGTCTGCTAGGAAGAGGCAGCAGTTTGCCCCTGAAGTCTGCTGCATGATGGAGTAGTTGGTGTTGGTAAAAAAGAAAGAAAAAAAAAATGGCCCTATTGAGTAGCAGTGGTAAGGCGGTGATAGTGGCTGCTTCTGCACGGGAGGCTGGATGTGTTTAGGTATCGAAAATTCGGCTTCAGTCAAGTGTGGTACACGCATCTGAAGCATTACCTTTTAAGTAATGGCATCTCATCCATTGCTTCCATATTTTAATGTGCTGTTTGTGTTTTCTTAATCTGCCTTCTGCTATGGTTGTCCTGTGCAGTTTGAAATTTCGTTATGATCAGTGCAGTTTCTTTCAAGCTGTCAAACTCCCTTTCGAGTTTTATTTGCACAAATCACATAGTAATTTTCCGTTTCCTACCCATGTCCATGGCAGCCATAGCGTCATAAAAAAGATGTGGTTCTGCGAAAAATGCAAATTGTTGCGCTCTCGCGGGAGACGGGGGGGGGGGGGAGGGGGGGTTATTGTTAAGTCTTAGCACATGCTTTCTGAAATTTATGCTGAAGAATCTGTTCAATAGTGCGTCGAGCCTGAGTATGTCCAAGAAAATTCCTTAAAACCTCTGTGATGTGTCAGTGAACTAGATAGTGTCTGCTTGTGGTCTTTTTTGGCTTAGTTGATTCAACGAACTGTCATGACACTGACCAATTCGCTTATTGTTGTACTGAGATGTAGTGATTGTGAAAGAAAAGGCAATTTTGGCTGTAACCAGGTCTTCTCAGGGCAGCTTGCACTTCATTGGTGGAGCCTGTACGCCAACTCGGCAGGCCTCGCGTTTGCGTCAGCTCTTGCTGGTCTTTTTACGTAGGCAGGGGAGCTTGTCTCCATGTGTGGCATCTCGATTTTTGTGTTGCGTGCAGGAGGGCACCTCGCCGGACATTACTGTGAAGTTTGGCCGTGAAGTGCTCGAGCTGGACACCTGGAGCCACAAGCTGCAGTATGATGCTTTCTGCCAGCTGCTTGGCTCGGGAATGAACCTTCACCTGGCTGTGAGTGGGCTGCATTTGTGACTTCATTCATCACTGGCCTGCAGGGGTACCGTAAAAACCCGCGTATAATACGAACCCGAATATAATACGAGGTGAAATTCTGGAGACGCGAAATGGAAAAAAAAAGTTTTTACCGCATATAATACGAGAGAGAAAAAACAAGACATTTATTGAAATCGGACCTCACACTTCAATCACTTTCATCTTCAGCAGCGCTTTCCTCGGAAATTTCTTTGTCGGACAAATCATCCCACAGGTACTCATCTTCTGTGCCATCGAGGGCGTTTGAGATGCCGCACTTCTTAAACGAACGGCGCACAAGCTCCTCTGGGATGCTTGCCCACGCGTCCACAATCCATTTGCACAGCGTGGCTGGCGATGCTCGCTTCAGCCGCCCGGCCGGCGTCACTGCAGGCTCACCTGACCGCATCCATTCCGCGTAGCATCGCTTGACTGCGTCCTTGAAGGGTTTGTTGACACAAACGTCGAGAGGCTGAAGTTGTGAGGTCATCCCACCCGGAATCACAACAAGTTCTGTGCGGCAGTCGCTTAGCAGCCTTTTCACCGAGTCGGCCAAATGGCAACGAAACGCGTCCAGCACGAGGATGGATGGAAAGGACAACAGTGCACCGGGCCGTTTGCACCACACTGACTTCACCCAGTCGAGGACAAGATCCTCGTTCATCCAACCTTTTTCGTGGCATCTCACGATGACATTCTTCGGCAGCTCCTCACCTTTCGGCATTGTCTTGCGCTTGAAGATGACATAGGGCGGGAGCTTGCGGCCGTCTGCCGTGCACGATAGCATGACTGTAACCCGCGTCTTCTCGTTTCCAGTAGACCGGATACAAACTTGTTTAGAGCCTTTCTCATGGACGGTGAGGGGCGATGGCATGTCCAGGTAAACCGGCGTCTGGTCAGCATTGCCTATTTGCCCCAGCTGAAAGTTTTTGGTCTTTCGCAAAGAAATCACGTGGCGCTGAAAAGCCACCAGCAGCTCTTCGAAGGATTCGGGCAGCTTTTGTGAAATCGAGGTTCGCCGGCGTAGCGAGAATCCAGCACGGCACATATAGCGATGTATCCAGTGCTTGCTTGCTTTGAAGGCGGAGCTCGGAATTCCCTTTTCCCTTGCAAGCTCCCTAGCTTTTGCTTGCATAAGCTCTACGCTCACAGCTAGATGCGATGCTCGCTGTTCTCGTACGAACTCCGTCAGAGCGAGTTCAATTTCCGGGAATGCGCCATTCTTTGGCCCGCGAAAGCTTCTTCGCATTCCCTTGCACGCGAAAAGGGCTTCTTTCTGTCGTCGCCATCCGCGGATGCTTCCCTCGGTGACGCCAAACTGCCTCCCGGCCGCACTGTTGCCGATGTTTTCAGCAACTAAAATCACCTTTCTCTTAAAAGCAGCCGAGTACTGTTTCCGAGACCCTGGCATCCTGCTCGTTCACTTAAAGAAAAAAGCGTGCACTTTTTCGCGAACCGTGGTTTGCACGAGAGCACATGCGCTGATGCTGTGCGCACTCGACGACTCAACAACAAAGAGACGACACCTCGACGTCGTGGCCACTGCGGGGTGCGGCCACGTTAGGGCAACGAAGCCAAGCCGTAGCCGCACATCGATAACAAAGCCAAGCCGTAGCCACGCGGCAACAACGAAACCAAAACTTCTCGCAAAACTTTGACATTTTGGTTGGGATCCGCAAATAATACGAGGCGGAAATTTGGAACGCTGAAAGTTGGAAAAAAAACTCGTATTATACGCGGGTTTTTACGGTATTTTCTTCCGCAGGAGCGAGCCAGTTCACAGGCTCTGAACCTTATTAACCTAGAGGAACTTCCGCCTGTTTAAAATGACGTTCAGAAACCCTACATGCCTTTGCTTCCATCTCTGTGTGCAAGGCATGCATGCGAACAGTGTGTAGACATGCGACCCTTAAAAAATAACCGCATTTATGTAATGATGGCTGGTTGTGTAGTGAAAGGGCCCGCTGTAAGCTATCACGATGCAATTAACTAAAAAGTAAAGGGGGTAAAAGAAACTTGGGACAGAAGCGCGCAGTCCAAACAACACTCCGGGAATCCAGTGGTTCTGTGGTGTCCAACATAAGAAGCCTTGAGAGCTAGAACCTTGCCATTATGTTTGTTGTGGGACCTTGGAAAAAAAAAGACATCCCAGCTGGAAAGCTTGATAGGGCTCGGTTAAGGCGGAGCTTTGCATGTTTGTCATGTGGTATTGCACATAATGCGGCAGTAACTGGGAAGTGCACATGTGAAAAACATACCTCATCTTCTTTCTCTGCTGCTGGAATTTGCAAGACTGTGTGGCTCACGCAATCATTCACGTGTGCAGAATGTCCTGAGCACAGTGCAATGGCTCTGTTTGCCTGAGCAAGCTGTTGGCAGAAAGGAAACAGAGGAGGGGAGGGGCTTGTGTTTTCGCTGCAACTCTGCTTGTGGCCCCTCTGATCCCACATCCTTGTCGGTTTGGAATCTAGCAGAGGTGTGGCGACAAGGAAAGATACAAACACTAGTCGGAGTCAACTCTCTAACTGCATTTCGTGCAGTGGTGCTGGTGAGGTGGTTGCCGCGGTATAGTTTTGTTCCCGCATCTTCAGTCATCTGTGCTCATGCCGCAGCAGGAAAGGAACTGCTGTGGTAGCGGCAATGAGATTCATGTTGCCCATAAGTGTACGCAGCATAAAAATGCTGGCGCAGGCTAAAGCACTATGGCGAGCTAGTGTCTCATGGTGCTGCCACAGTTGCAACTAGCAGCCAAGTTTGCGTTGCATAGGTTTTTATGGGAGCTTGGATGAGATTGGGTCTGGAAAATGTAGCAGCCGAGACAGCGCGATGGGCAGGAATATAATTGCAATGGTCTACTGCAGTTAATCCACACACAGCATTAGACATTTGATAATAGTTCCTGGATTCAAAGAGTGTTCAGCAGACAACAAGTTTTGCAAATTGTGGTTATCACTATGATAGTTGACTCTGCGCTCAAGACTCCTGAATAATTTCCTTCTGTGTCGACTTTGCTGCACAATGCAAAAAATACATTAGGGCAGTATTCCTTTGTGTGTATGTGCCTGTGTGTGCGCGTGCGTGCATGCCTGCGCGATAAAGTGTACAGTAGCTGCACGGCTTCATGACACACCCACCTGGAATAGTATTTCCGGCTTTTTTGTATTTGTACATGAAGCTGTACATGAAGGTGTCAGAAGTGGGGACGACGTGCTAGACTGCTTTTAGTGAATTCTGTGCTTGCTGCTCCTTGTGTTGAAATGTGATTTTGTGAGGTTATATTGACCCGTGTCTTGTCTTTGCAGGCTAATGAGCTGCTGAGAGACATTTTTGAATTGGGTCCTGTCATCGCTGCTGATGACCACATCATTTCTAAAGTAACGAAGTTCGAGAGGGTAAGCAGGGTGTTCATTTTAATCTGGTTGCTGGCATTGCTTAGCCTAGCATACTTTCATTTAAGGGGGGACACGGGTCTTTCGGACCAAAAAATCGCGAAAAAATCACTTTTTAGAAAATGTGATTTGCGAAATCAGTAGCTCTTTATCTACCTATCTGCTAAGTATTTCATCTCTAGGGTCGGTATTTTAGTCACAATGCCAATTTATATAATCGATGTCACCCAAATTTGGGCCGAAAACGACCCCAGAAACAACCATTTTCCGCGAGGCGTAGCTCCCATTTAGTGCGCGGCACCGTAGCCATCTTGGTCTCATTCGAAAGATCCGTCTTTCGTCTTCAAATTGCCGCCTCTGCTGCTTACATTCGCCCATTGGTCGCATAAAAAATAGCAGAAAAAGAAAACGTGGCATTTGCAATCCCATTGGCTTTCGGGGTGCACGTGACGATAAGGCGTCACCGCATTGGTGGAGCTAGATGACTGCGTCTGCTCGGCGCGCCCGAGCCACGGGGAGGCGGCGGAGACGTGACGCCGGCCACGCTTGGTTCCGAGCCGCGAGGTGCGTTCACGGCAAGAATTTGTGAAATAAGTGAACAAAATAGTTGAATAATCATCTCAAGTGATGCCCTGCCCCGGCTGTGCGCGCTCAGGCTGACGAAAGTCGTGCGCCGAACGATCGTATGTACGAGCCTGAAGTAGGCCTAGCGTGTTCCCCGGCACGGGAGACTGCTACTGCCAGCGGTCGCACCCGCCGCGACAGTGATATCGCTGGCCGCAGATGAGGAGAAAGATAAGCTCAAAACGGAAAAAGCTTGACCTCGCGCCAACTCCAGCAACGAAGCGGTAGACGGATTGTTTTCGTGACGATGTCGGCAGCGCGGCGGGCTGTTCGCTTGGCGAGGCGATATCATATCGTCAGATCTAAACAGTTTGCCGAGATTGACGAAGCGTAAAACATACAGCGGCGATATTGGCATTTAAAAAAGTGAACGGGGAAAAGAAATCGCCGTCAAACTTATTCTCCAATGCGTAAACTGCGGGACACGTCGTCTTTGTAGAGCTCGCCGCGCGTTTGCGCCGATCGGACCTCATTCATAGTCCTTAGTGAATGCACTTGCTTCCAGTGCAATGCATAGCACTGGGAAGCAGCAAACAGCTCCAAATTACATTTCTTTTCCGCAATAAACGTTCCTAACCGTGGCCTTGATGCGAGAACATAGCAAAACCACGTACGTAAAAAAAAAAAAAAAAACGCTGCCTGCATGCGACTCGCGCAGCCGAAAAAGTGACAAATGAATGTGCTGCAACTGCAAATCAAAATGAAAGAGGCGACACTTGGAGATTGGAAAGCAAAGAGACTACATTCCTGGAGGTTTCTAGCCATTTTACATTGTAAATGTGTGCATTGCACCAGTGAATGTCTGTTAAATAATGCCCTGTTTCTTTTTTGCTCTTTTCTCAAAACATGCATTGTCGACCACTTGCAGTTTTGCGGCCTTAATATCTCGGCACCTATTGCAGATAGAGTAATAATTTTTTTTCAGCATGAAGCCAACAAATATGTGGAGCACACAATGTTGCAAGTAGATTTTTTAATTTCTTGTTCAAAATTTTTAAAATGGCTTTTTTTTTTTGTGACCATTATATGCTATATTTTGACCTTTGAACTTTGTTATGCAATAAAACAAGAAATAATTGCTTAATCATAAAACTGCTTGCAACATTGTGTTCATCATTCTTTTTAGTGTCCAGCAATGTGTTCATTTTAAGTTTTTCTTCAGTGGTCATTTTGTATTTGTTCTTGTAAGAATTAGACTAATTGATGTAATTATCTCATGAAATAATTGTATCACAAAAGAAATAATTGCAGTTTTGGAATCTGCACAAAGAACTACACAAACCCACCAAGTTGCATAAATTTTGATTGGTAAATAAGGAAAATAGTTTTAAGACCAGTGTCTCCCCTTAAGGGGAGATGCTCCTCGAAAACACTTTTTCTTTAATATTGAACCTAAGGTTATGAAACATTGGCCATTTATAGAGTTTTTAATGCTGATTCCAAATATGTTTTTACTTTTCACATATCTTTATTAGTTTTTGTGTAGAAGTGTCGGCAAAAGCACAATATAGGGCCTTTTGTGCACACTTTTTTGATAATGAAATGCATGTTTAGACCAGCTTGCAGTAGCTCATTATGTTGCTTTGGTAATACAGTATGTCGACAGCTACTTCAAATTTATTCATTTTATCCTATAATTGTAAAAAAAATTCAGGAACACCAATGTGTATATTTTGGGCACCATGTGTCAACATTCTGAATTTTTTTCAAAAAAAGTTCAAGAGATTTTTTATAACCAGGTAGATAACAACATTCTACACACTTTGAAGAGGCTGTGCGCAAAATTTCATCCAAATCTGACCACTAAAAGTACTCAAAATTTGTTGCACAAAATGTAAAAAATGCTGAAAACTATGAATGGAGAAAATTGCATTTGAAAGTTTCAAACATCTTTATTTTTTCATAAACACAACAAAAGCACATGAAACTTCTTGCCACTGCTTTCATGGCCGCACCATAAACTTTCTTGCCGATAGCAGCAAAGTTCTTGTTTTGTAATGGGTTCGGCAGGTCAAGAATTGCACAAAATCGCGACAGCTGTTCGTGTCCGATGCCAATCGCGCGCGCAGCCACCACCACCTTCACATTGACGGCGAAGCTGTCGCGAGAGCTTCCACTCCGATAGTCCCGATTTCCACTGGCGCTATCTGCAAGTCCACCGGGCACAATGCGGCTCGAGGTGTGCACAGCAGAAAGCACTGATGCTAGGCACTCGCTACTTTCACAGTGCAGCTCAAGAAAGGCCGAAATCCCCTTTCGCTTTTCCACCGGTTCGCGTACCGCAAGGGTACAGGTGCGGCACGTAGGGCAAGCAGCACCGCTTACCAGCACCGTAAGCGTGCTAATCTCGCATATCGCAACACTCTTAGAATATCGATGACCGCATGCTGCCCTATCTTCCTTGAAGAGTCCAATCTTCACCTCCGAGGTGCTCACAAAGTTCACCGCGGCATCGATCTCGTCCGAGTGCACGTTGGCCTGGTTAGGACTAGCTTGCGTCTCCCGCTGCAGTTTTCCGGTGAGGTCCGCGACGGCGTCCTCGGTACGGGTTCTTCGACCGAGACTTTCGAGCTCGGAAGTTGCGCTTTTGCGTGTCGTTCATCGCGAACTCAACAAATGCTAAAAGGCCGCTGAAAAGAACTAGCAGAGCACGATGTAGCGCGATCCAGACGCTGCACAAAACGAAAGCAGGAGGTAGGCTTCGCCACAGCGTCGTATCAGTCTAGGCCAATGGCGGCCTCTCTAGAGCACCACGTGATTTAAAAGGTCCAGTAGGGACGCTCGAAGCGTGCGCGGAAAACGTTTTTTTTATTATTTGCAGCCGAGATACGAAACTGCGAAGATGCTATCTACAAGAGAAAGGCTTGCTCAACCTCTCCCAGCAAACGGCAATGGCGGGCGACGCGGCGTTCTCGAGGTATAGGCGCACGAAAATTGACGATTTGCGCGGAAAATAGCACTTTCTCGAGCCACCGTGGTTGAATAAAATGGACTTTTTACTAACTTCACGATCGAATTTTGCCTTGATCTTTTAGAAAGTTGTAGCTAAATGTTCAAAGATAATTTTACAGGCAAAAACTCAAAACTGAAAAATTACTCGGAAAACTCGCTTTTTCGACGCGCATCTCCCCTTAAGGGGGGACACTGGTCTTAAAGCCATTTTCTTTACTTTTTTAAACTAAAGTGATGAAACTTGGCACACGTGTGCAGTTCCTGGTGCTGATTCCAAAAATATAATTAGTTTTTCTCTGAACCAATTAGGCATTGAGATAATTAAGAACAATGGTGCACTTGCTGTGAAAACAATAGGAAAAAAACCACTTCACAAAAACTTCTTATTAGCATATAGCTATATACTAGAATGAATAAGGAACACAATGTTTCAAGCAGATTTTTGATTTAATGATTATTTTTCATTTTATTGCACATTGAAGTTTAGTAGTCGTAACATGGAAACACAGTGGTCACAAAAAGTGCCATTTTAAAAAATTTTAAAGCAATAATTAAGAAATCTGCTTGCAACATTGTGTGCTCCACATATTTGGCTTAATGCTGAAACAAGAATCATTGCTGTATCTGCAATGGGTGTTGAGATATCGCATTCACCAACTTGACAGGAGACCAAAATTCACATCTTGAGAAAATGAGAAAAACAAACGGAAGTCATTTTTAATCACTAAAAGTAAAAAATATGTACATGTCAACTACCAGACATTGTTAAATATGCCCCAGGGCCATAGTCATTTTGAGCACTACCACCTTTGTGGCGCTTTTTCAGAGCACGCTGCAAATTTTCTGCCGATGCACGCTTGCTTGTGGATGCAACGGACCGAAGCTTGTCCTTTTGTACCATACGCCGCACACTTCTCTGGCCAGGATTCAAACACAGCTCGTTCAAAATTCCTACCGAGGTCCTTTGGTACCCTATATTAAACTTCAAGACTGCTTCTGCAACTGCGGCCTCAACACTGAAGAGGGATGCGTGCCTTTCTTTTGGTGCCAGTGCCCATATGAGAGAGTGCAGGCTCTCATTATTATTTTGGGTTTTTCCCCTTGCACATCTCTCAAGGAGCTTCTTGTCAGAGAGGCGCTCATAAATTGGTCGCAATGCCTTGCATACATGACTAGGAAGGCTGTAGCGGTGCCTTGGGGCTGGCTCTCCTTTGGCACTGGCAGCATTTTGCCGGCACCAGGAACTTGAACCTGTTGGGCAAAGGCTGTGATCCGACTCCTGATCATTTGATGTCACATGATAATAGGTAGCCATCACCGCTTTTGCCATTTCTTCTATGTTGCCACTGTGGGACTTGAGTGCCCAGCCATAGTAAGAACCTAGCTTGTTGACTAGATCACCAGTTAGTCTGCCTTTACCACCAAGTGGTTCCGAGCCTGACCCTTTTTGTTTTGACAGCAGATTGCGGAGAGCTGTCCCCATCCGCTTTTGAACATGGTTAATGCAATCTTCTTTGGTGACCTCAACGTAGCCATACACTTGGTCATCTTTCAGGGCGAGGAACGGACCGGCTGTCGCCGTCTGACAGCACTGTTGTATATCAGGTTGTGCTTCTGGAGCGATCTTCTAAATAGGATTAGGGCTGCTTCTACTTCCATCTCACCAGCCTTTTTATCAGTATTTTTCTGGCAGATGTGGCTTGCTCTCCATTCTTGGTACGTGGGGTCGTCCACTTTCGGTCCCCGCTCACAACCTGTGCAAAAATTGCTCAGGACAACGCAGTCTAGGACAAGCCCCGTAAAAAGCTCGATGACAGTGCCGACTCCGATGTGGGAAGAATGCCCACGAGTCATCCAAGTCCCATCGTAGGACACGGCTACGTTGCCAGGATTGTCAATGTTCAGTTCATCGTACAGCTTCCGGACTGACTCCGCGCATTCAACGGTCACTTTCTCGGCTGCACGCGTCGCGGCAGGCGTCAGCTTTTCTTTTACGTAGCTCTGCCACGTTTTCGTGTACAGTCCACGATGGGAAATATTTATCGCGGCAAAGATGTCGTTGAATGCAGTCCGCCGGTTGCCGGTACTTTGCATCGCGCGCGCAGCCAGAATGTTCACAGCGGAAGGATTTACACTTTGCTTTCCGTCCACACGCGGCGAACTCCACGCCGATGCCTTGTCGCCACAGTTGACACATGTCAAGAAAAGCTTGACAGCGAGGCCGTATTCGCGATCACCTCGGCCGATTTTAACACTCCCTCCACACGTTTTACACTTTGCACCGTCGAGAAGGCTGTTGATCGACTCGATGCAAATCACGGCGAAGCTCGTCTCATCAAGCGGGCAGATCGCGGCATCGCTGGCGGCAAAGTCTGTCTTACGTTTCGTTGCTGGCGTTGAATCCAACTCCCGCAGTTTGGCGTCGGCTTTTCTCTTTTCACTTGCCAGATCGGAAGGCGTCAGAAGCGTTGTATCGGGACGAACGCGGCTGACGACGTCTGAAGTGTGCTCGCTTGACGGGCCCGCTAGGCCTAGCTGATCCGTAGGTTCGTCGGCACGGTCACTGGATGCAGGAATCTGCTCGTTTTCGGCGTCTCGCAACACCAAAGCACCTTTCTTAGCATTGCCGATCGACGACTTTTTCCTTTTTTTGCCGTATTTATGACGCATCGCAAACTTTCTCGTTGGCGTAGACATCGCTGCGAGATCTCCGAGGCGTTCGAGGCTGACAGCACTAGGCAAGATGGCGTCTAAGGGCACGGCTCCGACTGCCCTGACGCGCGCAGCAGACGACGCGAGACGCGAACGGCCAATCACAGGGTCCCTTTTTGTCACATGCACCGAAGCAACGAATAGGAACGTGTGCTGTGGCTTTTTTTCTTCTCTTTGTTTGTATCGAACCAATGAGTGAAACGACGCGCAGGAGCGCGAAATTTGAAGGCGAAAAGCCACTCTTTCGAAAGAGACCAAGATCGCCGTGAGCGCGGCCGTGGAACGGAAGCTATACTTTTTTGAAAATGCGCTATTTTAGTGAAAACATCAGCTTGAAATGAGCCAGCCGACTTGTTATAAATTGATATTACGCCTCAAATATTGACACGAGAGGTGAGAAACTTGGTGGAATCAGAGAATAATAGTTGTAGATTCTAATACTTCAGTTTTCTAAAAATTGATTTTTGGGCGATTTTTCCGCCTTCAAGACCCGTGTCCCCCCTTAAGGGGAGACACGGCTCTTTGGGACCGAAAATCGGTCAAAAAACCCGATCTTATATCTTTTCATTTTTGGATTCCTGACATAATTCTTCACCTTTGAGCAAATTTTCACTTAAATCTGATGCGTAATTGCGCAGTAATGTCGATTTAAAAATGTGTAGTTTCCAAAAGCGCCCTTTAAATTGAGGACAGACAGCGCTAGTTTCGACAGCGTGCCGCGCAAAAACGAAAAGCCGCACCTATGCCATCTTGGTCTTGTTTGAAAGCTCGCGCGTCCGGCTTTCCATCCTCTCTCAGCCAGCCACCATGTGCCAGCAGCAATGAAATAAAACACGCAAAATTTTCTTCAACGCGCGTTCTTATTGGTCGGTAAAAGCACGTGACCTGAATGGCATCATCTGATAGGCTTAGGCCCATTGACCTGGCATGAGAGCTGCACATGTCGCCATTTTGAGCGAGTCCTCGCTGACGCTACGGCACGGAACGCAACTATGCCCGGGGGACCGAGGAAGCACCATTCGGTGTATGTTTTCAGCCGGAGATGAAGGAAAACGAAGAGGAAAGTACGGGAATCGTCTTCTTTTCCGTCTGAAGTCAGCGATCGACGAGGAGCAAGTGCGGACGAACAGCCGCCCGATAGCCGCGGAGAAGCAAACAATGCTTCGCTGGACGACGCATCACTGAACAGTGCACCCATCACTTTTGCGGATCATCAGCTGCACGATAGCCGTGGAGAAACAGAAAATGCTTCGCTAGACAGTGCACCCAACGCCAACGCGCTTGCGGACGCCAGGCTCTCCGACCAACGCACGGACGGGCAACCGCCCGGCTGCCGCGGAGAACCAGACAACGCCCCGCTGGAAGTTGCATCGCCGGACAGCGCACCCAACACGTCTGCAGTCTCCGGCCGAGTGAGAATTTATTCAAAAAATGTCACCGACAGCGACGTGAGGGAGGCAAGCGCACGTGAAAAGGCTTCGCTCGAGCAGCTTGGGTCAATGGCAGCAACGACGCGTAAGATGGAGCCATTCACGGAACTGAGCGGCGCGACAGCATCGGTCACAGACGAACGTAAGGCAGCGTTTACCGCCGTCGACATGCGTGCGGTAAACTCCCTCCTCGGAGCTTTGCGCTGCCAGACTTGTCAAGAACGCGTGGAGATGGTGAGAGGAGATCGCGAATACGGCCTCGCGGTGAAACTGATGCTGATCTGCGAGCGGTGCGGCGAGATAGCGACTGAGTGGAGTTCGCAACGGGTACGAGGTGAAAAGAAATGCAACCCGTTTGAAATTAATATCCTTGCCGGGCGTGCGATGCTCGCAACAGGTAATGGCCAGACAGCCATGAATGACATTTTCTCAGCGATGGGCCTGTCTAGCCGAGGTCTCCACAACAAGACGTTTCAGCGGCATTTAAAAAGAACTTTGAACCCCGGTGCGACGCGTGCAGCTGAGACTGTTATGGTGCGGTGCGCAGAAAAAGCGGTTGCAGTCTATGAAAACTTGTGTTTTGGACACAAAGGAAACATTGCTGTTTGCTTTGACGGCACCTGGATGACGCGGGGCCATTCTTCGCATATAGGAGTAGGTGCAGTGGCGAAGCTATTTACTGGCTACATCCTGGACTACGTAGTGCTTTCAAACTTTTGTTTGGGCTGTGAAGTTGGACCCAAACCTGACTCTGATGAGTATGCTGGGTGGAGGGAATCCCATCAGTGCCAGAAGACTACTGATTGTAAATCTGGCCAAATGGAAGTTGAGGCTGGATTGATCTTGTTCCAGCGGTCTTTAGAACGCAACAAAGTAAAATACACAACCATGCTGCGCACTTTTAATGCTATAAAGGATGCAAAGGTGTACGGCTTCACGGATGTAGAGAAAGAAGACTGCATCAATCATGTGCAAAAACGTATGGGTGCAGCGCTTCGAAACCTGGTCCAGAAGCACAAAAGTGAAGCCGTGCGGGGCCTTGGCAGGAAGGGGAGGCTCACAGCAGACCTCACCAACAAGCTGAGTGCCTATTATGGGTCGAACGCTCAAGTCTCACTGTGGTGATGTTGACGCCATGCAGAGAGCGGTAATGGCAACTTACCACCATGTCACGTCAACTGACAGCCGCTCTGACCACAGCCTGTGCCCAAGTGGCAAGGATTCTTGGTGCCGTCATAATGCGGCAACAGCAAAAGGTAAGCCACAACCAAGGCACAAGTATAACTTGCCAGCGGATGTGGCAAAGGCACTTTTGCCTGTGTACGAGCGCCTAGCAGATGGAAAGCTGCTGGAGAGGTGCAAGCGAGGGAGAACACAAAACTTTAATGAATCGTTTCACTTTGTCATCTGGAGTATGATTTCAAAAGAGCAGCATTTCTCCCTTTTTGCTGTGGAGGCAGCCGTTGCAGAAGCAGTGCTACGCTTCAACACTGGAACTGAATATGCAGCAACAGCCATTCTTCAAGAAATGAATGTTAATATAACAGACTCTGGCTCAAAGAGAGCCAAAGAAAAAGACTTGCGTCGCACCACTGCTTCCAGGAAGAAACGGGAATTATCACTGGGGCCTCCAGATGATGGCAAAAAAGAAGCACCAGTCTGGGATGCACCCAGATTATTCTCCAGGTGCATTCTAGTGATTTGAGGAGCTTTTGCTTTCATAAA
Source organism: Amblyomma maculatum (assembly GCF_055883805.1). Classification (NCBI taxonomy): domain Eukaryota; kingdom Metazoa; phylum Arthropoda; class Arachnida; order Ixodida; family Ixodidae; genus Amblyomma; species Amblyomma maculatum. The sequence continues at coordinate 395,671,382 of NC_139344.1, forward strand.
GATGCTTGAAACCGTTTTTCTTCGTTTTCTCAAAACTACAATTTTGACACACTAGCAGTTTTGGAGTGAATATAATTTTGCTTGTAGTTGTGCTAGCGTAGTAATTTTTTTTTCCTGAAGACAGGAACTCTTACTCTCAGTAGTAAGGCTAATTTCACTGCACATATTGGTCAGTAACATTTTTAAAAAAGATACTTTGTATAAGGCAGGTGCGGGAACTTTTGTTGCAATGGGTTTGGCAGCCTCTAGCTTTAGACCTAATTGGCCTAGGAGGCTCATTCTTGTTTTACTGCATTCCTTAGATGTTAAGCTTTACTTTGGTATGCCAAATTTTATCATGGCATCAATTGTTTAGAAAATTATCCAACTCCCAATGAGAAACATAAAATTGCGAATAAATAATAAGTGCAGATTTAGAATCAGCGCATAAAACTTCATAAAACAGTAAAGTTCCATAGCAATCGATCTGCAAATAACAAATAAAAAAAATTGTCCAAAGAGGGGTGTCCCCCCTTAACATATTTCTCATTTTGTTTTCAGCCACTGCATTGTTCATTGTTTAGTGAATGCCAGTTAGTTTTATAATGTTTACTTGCCTTGTATGTGCACTAGAAATATTATGGGCCATACATTGTTTGGATGGGGTTAGATTGAACGCTGTCTTCATGGGTGGTGGTGCAGTCAACTGGTCCTTTTTCTTTGCAGCACATGGTGAATATGGCAAGCTGTCGTGCGCGGACGAAGACCCGCAACAGGCTGCGTGACAAGAGAGCAGATGTTTATGCCTGACGGCAGCTGTGGACGGAAAGAGCTGGGGAAAGGAGGAATTCAACTTCGCAGCAGCAGCAGCAGCATTGCGGAATGGGCTCCGTGGCGCTGACCTGTTTTGTCCTTATCAGCCCACAAAAATTGATATCCCGTGTCAAAATTGTGCGTGCAAAATCGAAGAAATGGATGTACCCCATTCTCAGGGCTTCTACTAAGCAGCAGCCAGTGCTCCCTGACAGCATTGTCAACGCGGTTTTTTTTTTCTTGCATTCCTTTGTGGCATGAGCTCTTTGTGTAGCATTGCAAATTGAAAGCCAATCTATACGGGGCTGTGCATATCATGTTTGGACATGGCACAGGTTAAACAAGTTACAGCTGTCGCATTACTAGGTCTGCACATGTAGCCACTTGTACTGGAAGTGTTGGTGAAAGAAACAGTTTTGCGTTATTGCCGGTGACATGTTCGTGTTGATCGTGAGGAAGGAAGCATGAGCGCAATCTGTTTGCCGACCTTGATGTCATTGTTGGCAAAGTGTAAGGACTCTATATGCGGGAGGTGTGTGGTGAACTGGCTTGACAAGAGAGGCCGGTAGTTCTGTGATAGACTCCGACGACGTAAAACGTAAGTCAGCGAGGCATTGCTGCAGTTGGCATGCTTTGTTCACAGCAGCTGTCTGTTTGTACAGAAAGGAAGACATTGCGAAGAGTGCTGTACCTTGTTCACAATTGACATTAAGGATACTGACGGACTTTGAATGGTGCAGCCCGCTCGAGGAAACTGTGCCACTTTTTTTTTTTTTTGTTGCAGTGGGCTCTCCTTTAGCTTTTTTTTTTTTTTTTTTTTTAAATTTTGTGCACTTCCATTGTCAGGAAAGGGACCTTGTTCAACTATGTCACTGAAGACAATAGGGCATTGGTATTTTGCTGAAAAATTGTTTCCATGTGGGCTCTTTAAAATTGAAAAAAAAAAAAAAGTGCTATTTCTATCTTGTGCTGTGAAATAAGATCTCGGCTTATATGTTAAAGCAGGAAGCAAAAGTAGCTTGAATGGCTTTGTGATTGGTGAGCATAAAATTTCACCGAGCTGAGTTTTCTACATTGTTCTCATGGTGTGGAATAAATTTTCGAGCCCTTAGCAAAGACTGATGCACTTAGTGTGGTGTGTAGATACCTTTTGATAATTTTTTTTTTCAGTTTGTGTATCTAGTCTTGAGGGAAACTTGACTATTTTGGAAAACTCTGCGGTTCTATGCAATGCGTTTTGATGTTTCAAATTAACTAGAAAATAAAAATTCTGGGAGCAACGAATGTACAGTCATTGTAAAAATGTTACGAACAAAAAACAGCTCAAATGCTTAGTGCACAGGCGCATTTTGTATTGCACAAATCATGCCTGGTTAGTTTTTAACAAGTAGGGCACATTTCAATCAGTTTGTCAGCCAGGGCACCTTCTTAACCAGCCATACTAGTGTATTAATTAGTACACTAGTTAATTGTGTGCACCAGCTCGTGTCGAGCAAATAATTATTCTGACCATGACTGTGCACAGAATTTATCTTATTAGCTGCAACAAAGTTTAAAGCGTTGGCAAATATTCTGCGATGTGTGCATGTGCTCTCATTTTATTTGTGAGAACTTAATTGTGTACAGCTTGTTTGAGTAAAAAATTGTTTTGTTATTTTTTAAGATGTTGTATACTATATTGCTTATAATGGACGCTTGTTTAGAGGTTTTAATGCCTTTTTGTTTGTCTGCACAGGCGGCTAATGAAATGCTCTTGCATTGCCTTGCTATGCAGATCGGATGTTGTACATGTTTGTGAAGAAAAACTTATAATAAACTTCAAAATGTCACTTGGATTGGAGGCAATTTTTATGTAGTAACACCATAGAAACCCACATATAATGTGAACCTGCATATATGATAAGTGTATAATTTGAAAATGGCTAGTATGAAGAGTTGCAACCGATTCCTGGCTCTCCATATTATTATCCAGTCCACGTAGCTGTGTTTGACATGGTTCTGATGCTTTTGGCAGCCATGGCTACTTCAACAATAAAAGTGGTTCGACCAGGTTTTATAGCAGTTTAAAAAAAAGTTTTCAAGGACTTCTCAGGCCCTGGCGTAATTTCAAGGAGTCGAGTTACTTGTTTGGTGCCTTTGAGATGTTCCCTGAATATTATATAAAAATATAGAAATAAGGCACATATTGCCTTGAAGCACACTAGTAATTAAAATGTAGCATATTTTACTTCCTCTACAGTCACTTAACAAGTGGACAAGTGCAGGTTGCCTCGCAAGAAAGGGACGTCTTGGAATGATCAGGAATTCATTTTTGAAGCAGAAGCTTCACTACGTCAGCGTTGTCAGAGGTTTTCACCTTCAAGTGACCTTCATACTGCGCCTTTTTTTTTTATAAACCAGTTTAATATAGCAGGTCTTCGTGTGACACAAATTTGCACTTCAAGTGACCTTGACATGTCTGTGCACAAATTGTGACCTTGACATGTCTGTGCACAAATTTATTTGATTTGAACGCCCTTTATTGAATAGGAAGGCTCATAGCCATGTAAGGGGGTAAAGGGGAGTGGGCAGAATCTTCATTGTTTGCACAGGTCGTCAGCCAAATCACATTGTTCTGACCAGGCCACTAAGGGAGCCATACTTTGCAAATATAATTTGTGTGTTAGCGTCACTTCCTAGAAGGAAACGGTAGTTCAGGCAGTAGGGTTCGAACTTAGAGCGTCCAGTAGATAAAGCAGGGCAATCCCAGAGTAGATGAGATATGCCGCCGCGCTTCCGAGTCGTGCAGTGGGGGCACGTAATCATTTCCTCTGTGTACTGACACCAGCGGGTCATAGTATGTGGTGTGTAAGCCGCATGGACGATGAGCTTATTCAAGAAGACTTGACTTTGGGTGAGATGGGTTTTTCGCGTAAAAGGTGGGTCTGGTGTGGCCACCTGCATTCGGTGCTGACTGAGGCTACGAAGACTGGTCCGTGTGTAGTGCATAAGGGCAAGAGAATGGGTGTGCTGCCCGCCCAAGGTCGAGTAAGGATGAAGCAAGGGGGATGGGGAAGTAAATGTGGACATCCCATCTGCCAAGGCAGCCGTGACGTGTGCCGCCGTATTGCTCCCCGATTTGTCCGAGTGACCTGGGATCCGCTGAATAACGACAGTTCTGATCGCAAGTTGGTGGTGTTTAAGAAGCCGGTGTATGGCCATAGCAGTTGCATCTTGCGAACCCGGAGTAGCGATTTCTTTGTAGGCTTCATAGGAATCGGTGAGAATACGAATTGAATCAGTTCCAGTGCAAGGCACTCCTGCCAAGGCTCCCCCAATCGCGATGAGTTTAGCATGAAGAGGGGTACCTTGAGGTAGGTGGCAGGCATAAGCGCCTGAAAGGGAAGGGTTGTCATCGCATACTCAGCCCATAGATGCACATTCGGTAGTAATTGAAGCGTCAGTGTATATATCAGTCATATCAGGGATTCGCTCTTAGCGGTTATGGGCAGCGAGGAGCTCGTGGGGTATGACGAAATTGTGGTTTATAAGGTGGCAATGGAGGCGTGTGACCACTGGCTTCCCAGGGGCTCGAAATTACTCTGGAGCCCTCTACTACAGCTCTTTCTATCCACTTTCACTTCCTTCTCAAGGCCTGGTGTAGGTGTCCACAGGACAGGTTTGACAGATACTGCACATATTTCCTGTGAATCAATCATTTTATTAAATGACCTTGCCCTAATGTAGTGTCGGTGTCCATGATTTGGCATTCACCCAAATGTATACTGTGCCCCAAAACCTAACTCAACGGAGGCAGCCCTGGGCTAATGTCCACAGTGACCAAATTATAATACTGTGCAGCCCCCCCACTACAGGACCCCTTTCTCTCCACTCCCATCTTCCTTCTCTCAAATCTGGCAGATACTGCTCCTTTCCTTATGATAAGAAAAAATATGAAAACATGATAGGTTTTATTGGCTTTTGGGGAAAGGAAGGAGCCTTATACTTTTGAGTGGATGCCATAGAATTGTGGACACCTAACCAGGTCAAGGTTAGGTGCCCACAATTTTATGGCATCCACTAAATAAATATTATGAAAAAGAACAATTTAAAAGGGGGTGTTGAGGTTTTAAGGAGGCTATCAATGCAACTCATCACAGGTAGCACTGAAATATTAAAGCAATGTTACATTTTTGTTTCAGTCTAACTTTATTTTGATGTTAATGTCCTTTTTTTGTAATGCTTTAGCAATGTTACATATAAAGATTGGTATAATGTTTCCATAAACATTTAAACAACATAAGCCTAATACGTAACATGTAACATTCGTGAAAATGTAGAGCAACCTTTCATGAGCATGTAGGGCCACCACTTGTGATGGTACACAGCTTGCACGCAACTCCATAATACAGCACCATTCCTACACTCGCCTCTGAACAAATAGCATAGAGTCAACCTTTTATATTCATTGCCAACAGGTGCTCCATGAGTGATAGTAGTGGCAAATGTGATAAGGAAGACTTTCTAATAAAATATTAGGGCTGTGCTTGCATTCTACAGTGTGCATCATCTCAAAGTTCTAGTTGCAAAGAAGTATTATTGAAAAAAACATGGTTACTGGAAGAAACAGCGCAAAAGTGCTGAGACTTTGTGTTTGAAATATATATGCTATGTTGTTCTATAGTTGTGATTTAAATATTACTTTAACATTTAGGAGACAATATTGAAACGTTTGTAACATTAAAATAGTGATTATAATGCAACATAAAACATTATATAACATTATCATAACATTCAAAAGTCATCATAAATAAAATGTTTCTTTTGAATGTTTTATGGATGATATTTTCATGTCACAGAATGTTGGGCAACATTCAAGCAACTTAGATAACAATTTTATAACATTACATAAATGTTCGGTGCTACCTGGCTTTCGCTCTATCACTAGGTTCAAGCCATGCCTAAACTCCCACAATTTTTTTTTTTAGCTCGACAGGGTCTCTCAGTAAGTGCACAAAGTCGGATTAGGCGGTGGCTCCGTCTCCTTATTCTGTTTTTTTCTCTTCATACCTTTTTCTCATTAGTTCATTGTTTGCGGTTACATATATGAAGCAGGTTATAATAAATTGGTCCCCTCCTCATATCTATAGAGGAGAGGCCCTGGGCTGCTGCCTCTTTTGCCCCAACATTAATCCAGAGCTGGCTGCTGGAGAAGTACATCAAGGAAGTTTTTCTGCTGATTCACGGTCAACGGTTCCAAGCTCCTGCATCTTCTATTTTGCAGTCTTTCTAAGGCTGTTTGATTTCAATGTGATGTCATTTGTGGCCTAAAACTTTTTCTGCATGACTAAGCTAATGTCTAGTCAGCAGCTCTCTTGACTGCCGAGCTTCATGTTTCATCAATTCCAAGGTTCCATGTGACAAACATATTTCCGCAGTTCCTTCGTAATTGCAACTTCATGCACTCCACCAGCCTTTTTTAAGCATCACCCACCATTCCCAGAAATATGTGAGAAATTTAATGTCTTTGATGGGGATTTGGTAATTAATGCTAAAATACCCTTTCAGTAGTAGCATGAGCCATGGCTTAAAATAAAGATAATTTTAACTACTCCCCAGATGTTAAAACAATAAGCACGGAACTTCAAAATATTACAAATAAACATGCCCAAACTGCAATGGAATACCTCTCAAATAATCCATCAAATAATCCCCTCTCAAATAATCAAGGGTTGTGACCCGGCCACATACTCTGCACTAAGGAATGGGAGATGAAAGAGGTAGGGTATTTATACATAAGAATGTCATGTTCAAGCAGCAACACGCAGCGTGGTGGAAAGCTTCTGAATTGTGTTTCTGTCAAGGTGCTCACGCGTGATTTAGTAAAACCACACTTTGTTAATGTTCTCAATATTGAGTTTCTTGTTTCTGAACACTTGGTGTGCTTCATGTTTTGCAACATAGCCCAAACCGCATTTGCAAATGGGATGGAAAAAGAGGTGTGACCTAGTAGACAAGAGACCCATTTTAGTTCCATACTTCTCTAGAGCCTTGTATACATGGATTCGACAGCACCGGGTCGAGTAAGCGTCGAGTAAGTGAGGTCACCATTACTCGATCCGATTGGTGTCTACATGAACTCGCTTTCTAGCGAGTAAGTATCGTAGCGGCGCGTAGCGTCGAGATTTGTAGTTATTGTGCAAGTTTCTTACTCGTATTTGATTCCGTTGCCTTTTACTATTGAGAGCTTCGATTACTCTTTTTTATCGTTGATGAGGGCTAAAAAGCATTCAACTTCACTGACGCTCCTCGCCGCTCCGGTTGCTTTTTAATCCCAGAGTTCGCCATAACTCGACTCGCTGACTCGACAGCGTCTACATGCTTTTAGACAAGCGGGTCAAGCGAGTTAACCTACACCCTGCTAGCGAGTTAACGTGACCCGCTCCGCGGCTATTTTACTCGACCCGACTGGGTATACATGAACCCGACAACTGGTTTTTTACTCGACAGGCTTACTCGACCTGACTCTGTCGAGTCCATGTATACAGGGATTAGGTGCATTTAATGCATGTCCGTGTCAATTTTCACATGGTAACTTGAGGTCATACTTTGCAAGAAATGTTTATGAAATTTATTTTTTCATCCTTTGTCATTGGTGATTAAGATTCGTGATGTCACTGACAGCTAAACCAAGCAATGGTGGTCAGTACCTGCAGAATCAAAGGCTGGGCCTAACAATGGCAAGAATGACTTTTGAAGAGTTATGAAATACAGTTCCTAAAGCTTAAAGGAGTGCAGACACCTAATTTTTGAGTTTGTGTTTTATCCTTTGAAATGATGCGCAAGTACCGTACACGAATCACGTAATATTTGCTTATGACTACAATAATTTATAATTGAACTTCTTTTCTTACCTGTTTCGGTTCTGGCTTCAGCAGCTTGACTTTGACGTCACAGCCAAGTCAAGTCTAGGTCATGCGAGGACGAGACCAGCAATATAATCATTACTCTGCCGATCGAATTCACTAAAATGCTAAAGCCAGCTTCTATTTTCTCGAGAGCAAAAACCACAACGTGTGAACAGTCAACAGTTATAACACTGTTTGCTTTCATCCCGAGCACAGCGAGCTGTGCTGCTGCAACCGAAACCGAAAAGGCAAGGGAAGAAAATTCAATTATAAGTTATTTAACAGCCGTACGAGAAATTATGTGGTGTTCTATATACAGGAATATCTTGCACATCATTGACGAGTACAGTGCAACCAAAACTTTGCGTCTATACTTCAAGAATTTCTCATCAGAAAATTGATTGCATTATGTTGCCAGCAGCTGTGGAAAATGTGGCAAAGAGGATTGATCGCTAAGCCATGGTGGAAATGCAGAACAAAAAATTCATGGAAATTCTCCGGTGTGTCTTCCGTGTCTCGAACTCTCCAAAACCAGAGTGTGTGCCGAATGATAGTTTTTACTCTAGAACTAAAAATACCAGCACTCGCGCATAGTTTCCTGTCATCTGGAGAAAGTTGCTACTACCATAGGAAAAACTGTTCTAGACTTTTTTGTGGTACCCTACGTTAGGAAAGCGAAACAGGGCGTGCTGGAGAAAAAAAAAAATAGTCCCCCCCCCCCCCCCTCCTCCTTCTCGAAGTATTTAGGATAGGAGCACTGGCATTTTTGCACTCAGACTCCTAGTCCTATGAAATGTGGACTGGATCCAACCTTTGGCATAGCATCTAAATGCCACAGCCACCAAGCTGCCGTAATTAAGTGGTAACTCCATAACCAAGAGAAAGATGGGGTGAACCTTTTGGAAGAAGTGGCGCTTTGTTTTGAAGACTTCTTTTTCTTTTTTGAAAGCATTAGCAAATAATTGCACTGCATCAGAATGAGTGTTGTCGGAGCTCTGTAAAACAGGCTTTCATTGCGTGCCGATATTGCGCATCCATTCCACTGAGGAAAGTAGAGCTCAATAATGATACTGAGCAAGCAGAGTGAACTGACTTTTATTTGATTCAAGGCAGAAATGAAACATGCCAAGAGAAAGCTGTAACCAAACATTTTTGCACATTGTATACATACAGCAATAGTAACTCTTCCCTCATTAGAGCGTACAGTAGCGGTCTAGGAACACATGCCTGAAGCCGTACTAGTCTTGATATAGGGAAAATGGTCGTTTTAAGAAATGGTGAGCTCCAGTACATTGCAACTTGCTTAGAATCCTGCATTACAGGTGCTATATATTTGAACGATTCATCATATTTGTTAACACAGGTATAAAAATGAGTAAGACCGGTCCTCTGGAAAAGAGGCTGTGCTGTATACATAGATATATGTATAAAAAACAAAAAGCCGTGAGGAGATTATTGTACAACGTGCAATGTAATCAAATAAAATTAACTGCTCACTCTCAAAAGCGATGCCAAACACACAACCACCAGAACAAGGGGAGTCCCACTTACAAGCGCAGCACTCAAACTAGCACACAACACATGCACGCACACTTCCACGTCCAGACAGTGCATTTCCGGCATGCTGTCTCTTGGAAAAAATTTTCGGTGCAAGGAAGAAATGAGAGAATGGTGCAGTTGTCATTCGAGCGGCATGTATCACTGTTTAAGATCGTTTTCGCCGTTTCCTAGTTGTCCTTCTTGTTTGATGGCTCACCACCTGCAGCTGCCGCCTGGAAATAAAATAAAACACAAATATGATAGAGCAAATAGGAAGACTAAAAGCAAAAAACGAAAAAACAATCATAAGGACAATTATGATACTCCCTAATGCAAAATTTGAGCGCAGCTATTTCAGATGTTTTTGCGACATATTGAGGCAAAGAATTTGAGCGGCGCTGTATGTGCAGTTACAAAGCACTTACAAGTTACAAGCGCAGATAGGCAGCATGGCAAGCAACGAGAAATAGCTTGAAAAACTCTGAGGAAGCTACACTCCCATCCCTCCTAACTCCCTAATTACCCAAACAGTGGCTGAGAGCCATCCCTTCAATCAAATTAAGGGCTTCATTTTCCACAAGCATAAGAGAATTGCTAAGAAGAAGAGGCATGAGCGTGGCTCTTCTATTCACTGAAAACTATCAAGCTGTTAATGCAAACCTTGTGAAGGTTACAGGATAAAAAGTTTGCCAATAACAAGACCCTCTGCCCCGGTACTCTACATTCACAAAGAAAAAAAAAAGCTAATTTTATTTTGCATATTATTAAAATTTTGCATATTATTAAAATGAACTCGCATCTTGCTGCATTATTTTGCGACATCCATACCTAAAATTTAATGACAGGCATTCCCCCCCTTAAAAAAAAAAATTTCATACAGCTAGAAAGAAACAATGCGTGTGCATAAAACAAAATGTCGAAACCATAGTTCTGCAGTAGGTGCATCTGGCCACACAGGAAGTTTGTGAATACTCGAGGCTTGTTGTCGTTATTTAATCATTAAGCAGTGGACTGATGACAACCCATCATCAATCACTGTAGCAGGAAGGATAAGAATGAAACCATGGAAAAGGGAGGGCAAAGAGTCAAGTGGGGAGATAAGATTAGGAGGAAATTTTGTGGGGCAGAGCTAAATGGAAGTTGACGAAAGAGCAGCTTCCTGCCTTGCAGTAGATGTAAACCAAACCACCAATGACGGTGCAGACACTTAACGATAGATAAATGAAACACTGTTGTATGCATGGGTGCTGTTGAGGCAGCTGCAGCATCATGTATTGTTCTGCTCAAAGACGGCAATAATTTTTTTTTTTTTTTTTAAAGAGTAGCCTGCAATACATTGCCAGTAGCATGTATTTGAACTGCAGTGGCACAGACCTGAGCAAAAAATTTAAGGGCGGACATGGGTTTTAAAATTAATGTTGTTATTTATTGCCCGATGTTTATAAAACCGCACAGAATTGTTCAGTTTTGCTGCCGATTTCAAATATGTAAGAATTTTCCTCCTAGGGCAACTAATTGTAGGGGTATTAGAAAATTAATGCTATCGTCTGCTCTAACAACAGGAAATGAAATGCGAATAAGAAATATATATTTAATATACAGGAAATATATATATATATATATATATATATATTAATATATATTTAATATATATTTAATATATATTTAATATATATTTAATATACTATAGAGTGTAAGGAATGCAACGTTGGAAGCAGTTTTAAAACTGAGCTAGTACTAGAAATTTAGCGGCCCACTGAACTTGGCACTCACAGCCATGGCAATTATGTAAGAATTTCAAGATAAAATTTTACAAGTGAAAATAAAAAATGTGCTTCCAACATTGCATTCCTTACCCTTTATAGTATCTACCTGTATATTAAAAATTAATTTACGATGAGCATTTTTTTCCTTATTGCTTGAGCAGACAATAGCAATAATTATCTAATACCTCTAGAACTATTTGCCCTAGAAGGAAGATGTTTGCAAATTTGAAATCAGCAGAAAAAACTAAACTGAACAATTCTGTGAAATCTCATCAAATCTGGACAGTAAATAACGAAATTAGTTTTAAAGCCCATGCCCCAGCAGCAGCACGCACGTTTACATTTTTAAATCTGTGCAAGCAAACAGAAACCAACATGTTTCACATTCAGAGGTAAAGGCCCGCCTGACACAACACAAATCCAGAGCGACCCATACCTGCTGTGCCTTGGAGTGTTCCTCGCAGAGTCTCTCGTACTCCTTGCTCAGGTTCTCTGCCTGAAGCTTCACGGCATCCCGATCCTTGGTCAGGTGGGACACATCTGTGGAGATGCAGAAATGCTCTTAGGTTAGCAGTTATCTAGGCAAGCTTTAGTGTTAAGAACAGAAAGAAAAATAACATAGCCCAGACAGAATGCAAAGAGTGGGGGCAGACTTATATGGCCAGTTGCTGATGATTAATTTAAGTGAACTGCAAAAGCTGCACCCAGCATATCTCATGCGCATCTGCATTTTTTTTTTTTTGCAATCGAGCAATCGTACACTGCATGACCCAAATGCATTAGAACAAAACCAAAAAAATCCTTACAGAACACTGAGAGGAGAATCTAAAAAGCATCTTATTTGCCTTCCAGTGGTGCATGGTTAGTGCTCCAAATTCCGGTGAGGGCGCATGACGATTCTGTAAAACCTGTTCAGCTACCTGCTAAAAGAAATAGCACCAACTGACAACAGTTACTACAGGGCCTGTCACACTAGCGCGACACGATGCCGACCTGACAACCCGACAATGATATCGAAGGTGCCTGCGGCCGACCAAGCTGTCACACTAGGCCGACGACGACACCAACACGACCAAAAACCGAATGTCTTCCCAGTGTGACAGGCTTTGAGGCCGGGGACACCGAAAAAACCAGTTTGCCGACTGTCGGTGACCGAGTCTTCCAGAGATCAGCTGCCGAGCAAAAAATTCCTCGAAACGCAAAGCCGACTCAGTACACCACGTCGATGGCGAATACCTTTCAGCGCTAATATACATAAAAAAGTAGAATCATTGCATAATCCCTGACCAAAGCACGACCGTGAGCTGGCAAAATACTTGGGGCCACCGAATGCGTGTGAAATATCAACAGCAGCGTTTTCCTTTCGGGGCAAGTGAATCGGGGCGCATAGATTTGCGACGCGCGTCTGACCATGAGCAATCTTTCCGCGCTTCCGAACTGCAGAGAATAGTGCAAAATGAACACAGTATGTGACAAAGAAATGATGAAAAGAAGTGATTATTTTCCTGAAGGCAGTAGAGCTGCCGATCCTCCTGCGCACTTCGATCGTTGTGTTTACAGTCATAACGTCTACTCGCTACTTTGCAAGCCAATTTCGATGCTACGTTACGCATCACGCAATAAATTTTTCTTCCATAATTCAATGTGTTTCAAGAATTGTATGCGCAAAAAAGCGCAGAACTTATGTTTAAACTTTACAACAGAACCAACAGCAGCCGTGGTCCCGTGGCCGGTTCTGTGAAATACGCCTAAGGTTTTACGAAATCCGCCAAAGGTTTTACGCACTGCACGGCATGATTCAAACTATCTGCAGTTTACTCTCAGCAAGCTGGACAGTTAGTTAAGTGGTAAACGCTACTACTGCCTTCGCGACTTTCACACTGCAAGACAGCATATCAGCTAAAATCATGCCTCAACCTCTGAAAGCTCCGGTTAAGCCTAACTTTTGTGGACCAGTGGTTAGCGCAGCTAGCTCTCTTACAGGAGGTCGTAAGTTCGATCCCACGGGTAGAGATCTTTTTTTTTCTTTTTTTTTTTCTGCTTTTAAAATACTGTCTCTTATTCGCCAAGGACAGCTTTTATTTTTCGAATACTGCCGTTTTGATCCGGAAACCACAGCCGTAAAATACTGGGCAGTACTCAGCCTTCGTCCATAATCACGGAAGTGCTTGCTATGGTACGATCGAATTTATGAAAGGATTAAAAATAAAGCGTCCCTTCATTTTATGAGAACAAACCAAGTAAAATAAAAACGGGAGTAGGTGTAGAAAGGAGAATCTCGCATGGCAGAAAAAATAAAAGGATTAAGAAAAGGAATAGTATAATGACACGAGAAGAGACTGGGAATGGGTGGGCCTAGTCGGTGGGGAGTGTCTCGCTAGTGTGACATAGGAGTTGGGTGACCGTCGGCCGACAACCGGCTTGCGAGCGACGCGGCGCCGACACTGACTGTCAGCAGACTGTTTCCGTCAGTGCAGTGTGACACAGACACAGACATTAGGAAGACGCTCTGTTGGCAGACCAAATCGGCACCGTGTCGTGCTAGTGTGACAGGCCCTTAAGGTTATTAAACTGAAAATGCACGCTTTATACAGTACTCAAAGGAAAAGCAGAAAAAAAAAGAGCAATGGCGTAAAATTCAAAGCAATGAAACAATGAAAGATTAGAATTTTCAGAGGCAGTTCCTAAAGGGGCCATTTCCTACATGTTTAATCGATAGCAACACAAATCAGAGTCTGAGTAAGGTTGCTGCTGCAAAGGGCATGGCTACTTATCTCCTCTGAGAAATGACCTTTTGGACTCTAGGCCCACTCTCGGTAACAGACCAGCACTTCTTTTTCCTCCTTTTTCTGGAGAGCTCAAGGGCGCACAATTTGAGGCTAGCTCAGCTGATGCAAAGTTACCTTTGCGGGCCTTTTCCAGCTCAGTCTTCAGCTCGTCAAGCTGCTTCTCCAGGGTCTCAGTCTTGACATTGCCCTCGTTCTGCTTCGAGTTGTCGCTCTTCTGCAGATAAACAGAGAGAAAAATAAGGAACAGTGACCAAATTTAAGGTTTTACAAAAGTCACAGAAGCAAGGTGACAGGTAGAGAAATGCATACACCCTCCGGAAGAATGGGGCAAAAGCTTTACTCACAGTTCTCAACCTTCAATCTCTGAGTCGCTCAATACACGTAATCTATATCCACAGACAAACCATGTAGCCTAGAGTTAACTTGGATGGAAATATTTGCTGGTGTCACCCATAATAATAAAATAAATCAGTACAACACTCGTGAGCTAACAAACAAATGCTGAAAGCCAAAGAAGTACAGAAGACTGGTTAATTCATGAACAGATTTAACCAAACCAGATCACAATTTTCCTCTGGAACATGCAGTCGGCATTGCATGATTTCGATTACATGGTGCTCATGAATGCGCCAAAATCTCAACACCCGAACGTTTTTTGAATTTTGCCTGCATCCAAATGCATGCACTGCAGTTAGGCTTAAGCCTACTAACTTGCGTTTGGTAACTAAATGTCCCAGGCACCAAGCCACCGGTTGAAAGGTGTTCATAAAATTTTAGTCCACATTAATTACTCTGAACCGAAATTGATATACAAATTACACATATCTGAGATTACGTTACCAAATACTACCCAGAAACTATAGAGAACTCCATTTTCAGAGTTCGATAAGAAGGTGCTCTCGCTTGTGTATGCATTGCTAAACGAAGAAGGATGCAATAGCAGCGCAGCAGCAGGTACGACCATAATGTGAACAGATGATGCACAAACGAATTTCCTGATATGTGTCGAACAGATATCACAGCACCAGTCCCTATAACACGAACTAATATGCACAGAGCAGCCAAAGAGTGCAAAGCAACACAGTAAAAAATAGACAAAGGTGCATTTAGCCCATTTTGCCCGATATATTTACACGATCCCAAGTATATAAGATTGTATGCTACGCGCAGATCTGTACAGCAAACATAACATTGTAACCAAACCATAGCGTTCCAGACATTTAGTTTGTCTCAAACACTGCATGTACCCGTGATGACAACCCAAAGTGGGGAGTGTTGCCAGTGTCAATCAGGAATACTCCCTTCCTTCCGAAAACCACCATGCAGAATCAGCAAGACAGTGTGTACTTACTTCAACTTCGTCAGCCCGCCGCTGTAAAATATATGCAAGACCTGATGCAAGCAGTGCTCTCAAACAAGTAAAAAATAATGCGAGGAAGGGAACCATGACACAAGTCATGGCATGAACTGAAATATACCACATCATTGCCATGCTTAAACTGTTTGGTGCATCTCCGTTTTACCACCCGGTTTTCTTTTTTTTTTTTTTCTTTTTTAGTTAGCCTGATTGAACAAAGTGATCTGCACATTGCCAATCCTGACTGCATGTGCGCAGACACTTCTCTTGAAGAGGCGCAACTCTGGACAACTCCATCTAATAGTTTTTTTTTTTTTTTCTTGCTAAGTTTCCAACCCTGCTGATGTGTTTGTCTGGCAGCAGAAAAAGCATGGGTTGCTGGGAAATGTTCATTCAAGAACTTTTCTGCCATTCGAGTCAAGCTTGTTTCGATTATTTGGTAACGTCCACATCAAAAAGAACTCCGCGGCCACTGTTTCGAAATGAATACTTGTGTAGCCTAGCTACGGAGATCGGTACCCAAAAAACTGTCAAAGAATCACAGTTTACTCAAGAAACCAGCTAGTGGTGGCGACACCCGTACTGCACTTTTACTTACAAAAGCTGTTTTCTGTGAATGCAGCACCCCTGAAATTCAGAATGCGGTAATTATTGGCACTGGTGAACTTCAATTTGTTGTTAGTGTCCCAAGAAGGAATCAATGAAAGAACATGGCTGCATTGGACAGAAGAACTAAGACTTCTCGCATGCCAGCCGAACTACTCCACCGAGCGGTTTACTTCCCTCTGCATGCGTTGGAAGGATGGCTTGGTTTACAAGATTTATTGTCCCAAAGCAACTCAGGCTAAGAGAGACGCCAAAATTTTAAAAATTGGGCACTTTTTGTGACTCCCGAGCAGCTAAGGACACACTCATTGCTACTTTGCAGTTGCCCCCCCCCCCCCCCTCATTCCATTCAAATTCATGATGTTGGCAAAAGCTGTCTAAAAATTTGTGCACATCACCTTTCGTTTTCCTTTTTATTTAATAAAATAACTTGCCTGACAGGAGTGCAGCACACTTGGGGGGGAACGGCCAACAGTGGTCATATCTGTCCTATTTTTCTTCCTTTTTAATGAGTTTTCTGTGAAAGCAGCCTATGCTACTCAAATCAGAAAAGGGTAATCCATTAATCTAGGGGCAATCTCTTATTATTCTCCACATCTTAAATGAACTCAAAATCAAGCATTTCAAATTCTATATTAAAAATAAAGCTGTCTCACTAACTTTTGAAATGAAATCTATGTAAGGCCAGTTACATGTTGCCAGCTACATCAGCAATTAGAAGAAACGTGTCAAAGGTAATACAGTGCAATGGTTGATTAAATAGAGCAGCTGCAGTGTAGGTGAAGTCAAAACCGAAAATGAAAGGAAGAAGAAGAAATAAGAAAAGCCAACCTTCAAAAGATTCTGGGCAGCTTCAGTGGCCGACTGTGCTTGCTTCATGGATGCTTCGTTGACAGCCAGAAGGACAGCCTGAGCGCAGATCAGGGTGACCAGTCTACGGATTACACTGAGGGACAAGAAGAGTTGCATCAGCGAGTGTTGCTGGCTCAGAACATCGCAAGGCGGAAGGAGAGGCATAATTTCAATTGCTCTCCTTTAAAGAAGGCCCTAAAACAATACTTCCGGCCCTTGCATACATTTATACCAAATCCGTTCCAATTCCCTTAAAGAAATGGCTCTCGTCTCAAGCTACTGCTTTTGTTGCATCAGTAAGGATGAAGGGCCATCACAGGCACAGCACAGGAGAGAAGTGTCTCCAGAAGCGTACATACACGAAGAGTTAAATATAAAGTTGTACCACGATTAGCTCAACAATAACAACTTGGGAAGTTCTCCACTGGGCTTCACTTGCAACCTTAACCACTGAGTTTGAAGTTTAGCTGCTCTGCATAAACAACAGGGCCTGTGGATTCCTACAGGGAAAGATCTACAGTGTGCAGTACAAAAAAAGCATCAATCAGAATCACTGCAGTAGCATGAAAGGTCTTTGCACGCAATGTCCTTATAATGAATACAGTACGAAAACATGCAACGAAAATGAGAAATAAGTGGCTTTTACAAAGAAGTTGCAAGTGACTAAGGGTAACTGCAATGCACTACACCACTGTGGCTCGCATAAAATAGAGGAAATACGTGAGGCAGGTTCAACACACGCGAGTGACAACAGCAGCACTGCCACTACAGTGGCCGAAGGAAGAGGATTTTGCTCACACTGACAAGCAAGCAACTCAACTGACAAGCAAGGAACTCACAGCCAGAGAAAGAGCGAGAAGCCTGCAATGTAGAAGTTGCGCTGAGCCCGGAACATCTTCATGCTCTGCTGCATTTCAACATCCAGGTTGCCGTGGTGGTGGTACTCTGACTGTGCCTCATCACGGTGGGCTCCATACTTGCGCATCTCACGGATAGAGTCTGCAGAAAAAAAGACCGCCACTTACGATCTCCTTTGCAATGTTCACTGAAGCTAAACTGAAGACAAACCCACCCTACTTTTACTATTTGTAACAATCGAGGCTTTAGCTCTTTTTGGCTATGATAATGTTGGTCTGGCAGCAACAGACAATTGAATTATTGCTTGTTTATTTATTTAAATACCATAAAAGCCCAAGTGGGCATTAAATGGGGGGCATAAAAATAGCACAATACATAACCTTGACATGTATTAGTTAACAAATGCAGTTAAGAATTATACATACAGATCGAAGTACACAGCATTACATTCACTAATGGATACTTAGGTTCAGAGAACAGCACATAATGTTTAAGAATGCAATAGTGAAAACAATATTACAGTCAACATAGACAACCAAGGTGCCCTGAAAGCTTTATTTGAAATTGTGATAAAGTAGTTTCAGTAGCTATATCACTCGGTAATGAGTTTCTTTTTTATATATATATATATATATATATATATATATATATATATATATATATATATATATATATATGTAACAGTAGGGATGTGGTTTGATATTTTAGCGCTTGTGTGAATATTGGCTGCACTTTGTAGGGATGATCAGTCCGGGATGATATATATATAAATATGGTGGGCAGGAGCGATGCAATCAGCTGTGAATGGGCAGTCGCCGTAATATAAGGAATGAAAGAACGGTAAACGAGAGAACTTGGATCGAGTGACAAGGTCGGGAATATTAAGTGATTGTTCTAGATTAGACACACTGATATGGTGAGTATGACGAAAGGATGAATCTGGCAGCTTTATTTTGTACAAACTCAAGACGGTTAATTAATGAAACGCTGCTTGGATTCCATATTATGGAGGCATACTCTAAAGCTGACCTTATCAGAGTAGTGTACGCATGAAGCTTTGTCTCGGAGTTGGCAAGGTATAAACCACATTTAACGAGAATCAGTTTTCGAAATGCTTTGTTTGTGATGTGGTCTATATGGGCGCTCCAGCTTAAATCAGCAATGAAAAAAAAACCCGAAGGTACCTGAAGCAATTTGTTCTTTCAACTAAACTGCCATTAATTGTGCATACATTAAAAGGCGTATTAATGCGCGTGGAAAAGGTCATCAGCTTGGTTTTTTTCATATTAATTTCCATCTGCCATATCTGACACCACTCATTTAGATGCCTTAGCTGCGTCAGTGGGGTCAACTATATTTTTATAAATCATGCAATCATCAGCGAAGAGTCATACGTTAGGTGATATATTAGATGCTACGTCCTTAATATAAATTAAAAATGGAACAGGCCCTAAAACTGATCTCTGTGGAACTCCGAATATGACGTATGAACTGTTGAAGCTCCTCACGTCTAAACCAAAAATGACCTGTGACTATGACCGTGAAGTGAATGGTGGTGTGAAGGGATCACAGTTGAAAAGAAGCCTTGTATTTTTATTTCATTTGCTAGGTTCAACAGCTCCATTTTTTTTGCTGTTTGTACAATTTTTCATCAATACAATGCAATCATCTTTTGATAAAAGCCAACTTTAATTTGTCCCCACTTTCTGTTTAACCTTACGAGCATTTGTTTCCAGCGAGACTGGGTCACCATTGCAAAAGATGGCTCAGAACAAAGCGGGCAACACTCGAATGGGCCCGAAACACCTGCTGATCACGAGAAGCACTGTAGAATCGGTAGAGCGGCTTGCGAGCAATGTTGCGAAA
This sequence comes from Amblyomma maculatum, assembly GCF_055883805.1. NCBI lineage: Eukaryota > Metazoa > Arthropoda > Arachnida > Ixodida > Ixodidae > Amblyomma > Amblyomma maculatum. The sequence goes on from NC_139344.1 coordinate 395,690,694, forward strand.
AATTTTTTCCTATAAGCACCACAACAGTGAAGAACTCAACTGCACAAAAATTATCGGATGACCATCAGAAATAAAGCTTGCCTCAACACAATTTAAAAAAAAAGAAATTAGGATCTCAGATGTATGAGCCCTTTAATCTCTGCACATTGGTTGACGCTACTTTAACAATGTCATGGTATTAGCTATCCAAACCATGTAATGGCTCAGAGGTTTTCATTACCATATTGCATTGTATAATGCAAAAAAATGCAATCGCATAGAAGATGCTATTAACACTTCTGCGCAGATTGACATGTGCAGATTCCGTTCCGGCCTGGCAAAAGCAACAGCAAGACACAGAAAGCCTAGCATACTATACACATAGGCAATACCAGCATCAAATGGAACACACAGACAACATGAGAAAATCAGAGCTGAAAGAGGCTTGATGCTCGGGCAGCTGATTTTCACTTTGGTGGTGTGATGACTGTTCCTTGGAAATTTTAATGAGACTTCTTTTCCTTCTCCAGCATCTGATATTGCTATTTCGTTTTTGCACTTCAGTTATCTCATTCGTAATCCATTTGATGCTTATAGTACATTTTGCCACTGAAGGTGTTTCGGCAAGCAGAATTTAGTAACATTGACAACATGTCCGCACACATAACAAGAGAGCAGTTGCTGCAGTAAGGACTACGACTTGCAGCAACTGAATTTTTTTTCCACACAAGTGTCTCCCTGCAGACTGCTTTTATACCTGCAGTACGCTTAGCCTGCCAACAGCGTCCAATGCTTTTACATTATTTGACATTCTAGAAGCTTCTTGCAAGCCAAATAGATTGCAAGGTCTAGCCACGCTCATTTTACAGTATTTCCACAGAATGGTCAAAAATACTGTCACAGGCAGGCAAGCCGCCAGGCACAACTACACCTCGGAAAAATGGGCATACAAGAAAAAAAAAAAACAATTCTTGAAAGGTAAGGAGAGATCAATTTTCCACTCAAGAGTCAGTTTATCGTTTACATGCTACTTGAGAACCATGCTGCCAGGTTTTTCACTTGAAGCTTGCCATTGCCATCAATGACGTAACACACATAATAAATGCTAGCAATCGTGCACGGGTAGGTACCACAATGACTAAACTTACAACTACGTTACTAACACAAGCTCAATGGCATCAGCTTTGCTCGCATCAGTGACTTCACGAGTATCTTACAACTTGTCCACTTAATTCATAGCTTACTAAACTAAGCCCAACCACAATGCTAAGCTACAAGCTAATCTGGACTCTCATTATTTACATATGTAAAAATACATTCATGCTAAAAGACAGGTTTCACTGTGATCTTTCCTTAACAACTTTCAGGTACTCATTGAACTTTTAGTAATTACAGTATGGGCATGATCACAATACAGCGATGCAGGTTTAAAAAAAAAACCATAGCCTTAACGACTTTCAGATACTTGCTGGACTTTTTGTAATTACAGTATGGGTGTGATCACAATGCAGTGTACAGTGATGCAGAACTGCCGACATAACACAAGTGCAATGCGTCCATAACATTACATTTTTGTTACACTGCCCAAGTGGCACCGCTTAAGCAGACCTTTGAAGTCACATGTCAACCCAAAGTAAGTTTTGCAAGTTTAGTATTTATTGCTACACCTTAATGTTAGTAATGTTCACTGATAGTGAGTGTGGACATCCAGCATTAGCTCTCAATGGCATAAAGAAGCTGAAGCATTTCATGCCGTTTGCCTTGTTGCTGCTACAGGGGAACAGTACAAAACTAAACTCTAGTGTGTGGTGCTGCCTTCTTGCACGCCTATGGCTGTGCAAGTGCTCATACCTTATGTAGCCTTCCAAAGAAATGCCTAGTGAAGCATAGAGTAGTATCTGAAATGACCGACACACACTATTTTAATGATGCAAAAAATTTAACTAGCTTTAAGATAAGGAAATGCATAGAAAATGTATTGCCTCTGGAACTAGCAATACATGTCAGTTCGCACTAGAGGGCCCAGGCACATATTTACGGTGACAGGCCAGGTGTCATCTACTGGCAACGGGCAAGGTTGAAGACAGGTTGAAGACTTACCAAAGAAGAAGAGGACGAGGACAACTATCATGACTGTGAAGTATATATCCGCTTGTGCGCCGAGGCTTTTGAAGAATCGTGATTTGAATATTTTGTTCCATCTTGTAAGAAAGAATAGAGGTGAGGAGGAAACGGTACAAGTGATAAGTTTCTAAGCATGAAAGGTCAAGGCGTTGTCATCGTTCTTATTTTTTTTTCCCCTCTCAGCATGCAAAAATATCATTAATCTACTCTACATAAAAGGCTGCAGGAAAATTAAAACTTACGATCTCGGCGAGATGAACGGGATCATGAGAAGCAGAACTACGGCAATTTCGGCATAAAGAAAAGCCGCTACTATTGTCCACTGAATACTCATTGTTTCTTTTTCCGCTGGAAGGGAAAAAGGAAGGGAGAAAGATTTCAGTTCACAGTGAATTATTTCCCGCAGTCTCGGCGCTCTGCGAGACAGCCGGCATTTGCATGCGCCGCGATGCAACACATTCCTGAGCATATCAGCTCCCCCACCCTCTTGCGCCGATTAAAACTAAAGGGCAATAATTAACAAATGACACACTACTCAAGGCAGTTTTGTCATTATGTAATGCATCGGCAAAGTAAATAAATCCCAGACGCTGCCAATGACGTGTTAAAATAAAACAAACAAGAGGAAACTGCGTGACCCAGCGTGACCGGCAGGCCAGAACAAGGAAACACAAGCTAAGAAAAGTCCAAACGACTTAAGTTAGTACCTGTTGCTCCCCCTTAAGTTTCTAAATGTTGCTACTTCGGATGATGAAAACTACGTATCTGTTATGACGCAAAACTTCCAACACTTCACCGGCTAAAAATGCTCATTACCCCTGCGCATTCTTTTATGATAACCGGTCATCCATGCGCAAATATCTGACAGCGGTTGTAGTATTAAAGCCCAAATGAAAAAGGAGTATTCGCTTTAGATGCAATGTTCAGCAAAAAGAGTAACTCACGCTATCGAGGACGATAAACAGTAAACAGTGAATCACGCTCACACCGTCTCACCAGCGACTGTGATCGTGTCCCCTCCCTGCTCCGACCGCTCCGACAACCCAAAACAGGTAACTCGACCCCAGTAGTCAGCAGAGTCCAGACAACCACGAGCAATCGCGCACAAGAATGTGACTTTGTAATTTTGTATATAAATATAAAAATATAATTATAAAAATGAAAATAGACACAATTTTTTGAATTTCGATAAATTATAGTTATGCAACGTACAACTGCATTATTATTTTTTTTGCTCACTGCTGGCGTCCTCTTTAGCGCTTAGCGAAATGTTGGAAGTGAAGTCCATTCTAAACTTGTATCGGTTGTAAGCCCCCGCTGCAAGATGAATGCCGATGTGAACCGAAAAGGTAAGATCAGTTTTTTGAGAAACCCGGCACCTTTCTTGAGTCTATGCTTTGCCAACCTACCACGGAGTCAGTGCCGAACCCTGAAATTTTTTTTTCCTGGTGCAGTTATGGCCATCCAGGCAAAAAAGAAGCGTTCCAAAGGTCCCAAGTCCAAGCTCAAGGGTCGCTCCGATGCATCTGACAAGAAGCGGTAGGCTTAAGGTTTTCCATTTACGCTGCTTTATTGCCTCGTTCCAGTCTCCTGGCAGTGTCTCACGCTTGTCGGAGTGTCTGTCCTTTCTGGCCGTCTACTTGTGCGCCGTTATTACGGACACTAGCAGTATACGAAACCGACGGGAAAAAGTTCACAGCTACGTCATCGTAGCCGCTGCTAAGTTTTTGTGACACTTCTGCGACTGCCATCCGATGCGCGGTGTGCGTGTGTGAGCTCGAATCGCCTTGCGAAACGTTTGTGCTGAGCTGTCATCGACGTGCTCGTACATTTCAAAGCAGTCACATGCCACTTCCTCGTGCGCGGAGACTGTGCGCTCACTTGACGGAGCGTCGAAGTGAAAGGCAAGTGCAGTACAGCTACCTGGATGTAAGCCTAAATTAGGTCGAGTTGCCGTAGTGCACGGAGGAAGGAAGCGGTTTTCCTTTCGGGAGTATTTGATTAATGGTACCAAACGAGAGTATTTGATGACTGGATGTTCAAAATCTGCAGGTGGAGGAACGAGAAGCGCTGCTTTGGCGCTCGTGCCCGCGCTTCCGCGAAGAAAAGCGCTCGAAACACTGCGTGCGTGAGTGGGCAGTGAATCACAATAGCTGCTGATCCACTTCGTTCTTCGCTTCTTCGTTATCGTCATCATCGTCGTCGTCGGCACGTTTTCCAACCGGCAGTGTCGCTGCTACATGTTTTCCGGTATCGGGATTCTTTTTCGTTGGGTTGTGAGTCGCACGCGCGGTGGATGTTAGCGAACCGCCAACCGGTGGCCACCGAGAGACGACCAGGCCGGTCATCAAACTCGACCATGCTTGCTCCTGCACCGGTTCATGAACTCAGGTTCATTTCTGCTTTTTTCCCCCCCTCGATCTGTAGTCAACGCTTAGCCTAGATTGTCGTGCCGTCGCGTGCCGTACTTTCAAGGCATCGACTCTACCGCCGCGACCCATGTTCGTTTTCTGAAGCAGCGACATATTTGTTACCGCAGAATACGCTGCGGCGTAGAAAGTGTGTGCCGTGTTTTCGTCGCCTTTTATTCTCACTCGATAAGGAACGCATTGTGCGTTAGCTTGGCCGTTTCTTTGGGCCCGAATATAGCCGTTCCGCTCTGTATTGATTGAATCGATTTGACTGTCGTCACGGGGAAAAATGCGTGTTGCTTGTACCGTCAATGGGGCGGGGAGCCCTTCTCCCGGCGGAAGCGCTTTTTACGAGCATCGCTTGCGATCTGTACGTTTACTATTGGTGTCACCGTGTTGTCACTTGTCGCCTCTTTTTGGGAATTTCTCTTACGACTGGAGTGCTTTCCGGTAACCGCCCGAGGCTTGCACCCTTTTCTTTGAGATCCTAGGCTGGGTGCTTTGAATTCAGTGCATCTCACGACGGGTACAGTCAGTTCTGAATTTGGGCCGCTCATGTTCATTCCAGTGAAGTACGATTAACTTGCGTTTTCGTGATCTCGGGGATAAGGAACCGAAGTGAGCGCAGAAACGCGATTCCTTGCTTGTGACGAAGTTCTTTTCGTTCGCAGTCTTTCGGTATCTGGCCAGTGTGTTCATATTTCATTTGCAAGAAAGACTGCCTCCAATCGTGTTCGCTCGCGTTCCCGGCGCGTCCGACATGCTTCCGTGTTTACCACAGGGCACCGAGGTCAGCGTCGAAAATTCTCGCGCTTTTGTGGTGGTCGATGAACTTGGTGACCGGGTGCGGGGAGGGCGGTAACTTGCCGATGGTTCTGGACGTGCAGTGCGGTGAAGCCGCGCTTATCGCGACGGGTTGTGCCGGAAGCCGGCCGTGCAAGTGTGCGCTATCTCACCCCCCCCCCCCCCCCCCCTCTTTCTCTTTTGCTTCTTCCTTCTCGTTTAATACCGGCGAAAGGCCGCTAATGGTGGTTGCCTGGTTCTTCCTGCAGTCATCGCGCACTGCGAGAAATCTCGCCGTCAGGGAGTAGCGGTTCCACATTGCGATACTTTATGCGACGTTTGCGACGGAGGTTTGTATATTGCGAGTGTTCGCCGAAATTTGAGCCACCGTGCAAAGCCTATCTTATCTGTGGCCGGATTTGTAAAACTATATTGGCTGGAAAAGGTTTTCCTTACCTGCATAACTTGCAACATATTCTTAAAAGTTTAGTCTGCATGCGAGCTGTTCATGCAGTGTATGATGTTTGTATGTAGCACTTATGGTGCTTGAGTCGATCTTATGTTGTTGTTTTTTTGCGCTTCAAATCACTTGTGTCATTGTGAGATTAAAAATGCAATTCTAGCCTGTGTTTGTTTGATCATGCCACCTTTGAAGTATGGGTTGTATGCCTTCACACAGCAGACACTTTTGAATTAAGTTGCTATGCACATATTGCTGCTTGAGAATGTTCAGTTTGTATATCAACAACATCTGTGTGCTCTCTGCTATGTCACCAGGAATGAGTCTCAGTATGACTACGCCGGTGAGGATGAAGAGGAAGAAGAGGAGATCTTGGGTTCCGACGACGATGAGCAGGAAGATCCTAGGGACTATTGCAAAGGTGCGTTTGGAATTGGTACTGCTATTTCTGTTCATTTTATTGACTGCCTACAATGTGCTAAAGGAGTGCACTCAAATTATTCATACTTCAAATCAAGCTCGACGTGGATCCGCCGTTGCTACATGGCAAATTCACTCGCGATCGCCCACAATCTCTCTACAGTCTCGACCACGGTTGAGCTGTCATTACCACCCTCATTCAGTGGATGACGCAGCTGCTACTTGTCCACAGGAGCTGTGTTCTGAAAAAGGGTTTTAATTAAACTAGTATTTTTACATATATAATACAAACTGATGACTGATCATAATGCGCACAGGGCCATTTGTTGTGTAGTGATAAAACTTGTTGATCAAAATCAAGTGGGTTCGTGCAGCACAGTCAGTCTTGACTGCGCTTGAAACTTTAATCACAATCTGCTGATCGCGATCTGAAGTGCCCGTGTGAAAGGGGTATTAGTTACTAGGACTGCAGCTTTAAAATCTTAGAAGTCACTTCGGAAACTGCATTGAGATAATGCAAAACCATTAGCACTGTCGCGACATTGTTGGCTCCTAAGCAACTACTTTCTGCATCTACCTAGCCATTCCGCTAAGATCTGGCCGCCACTCTTCGACATCCGATGCGACCAGTCAACGATGTGTAATATTTTGGAGTCGGGCATCAGTCTCTCGCGGCCATGGAGGAAGGAAAAAATTGAGGAGAGGCCCCATGTATCCCAGATGCATTGCGAAAAACGTGTCGGAAGTCACATGCTTTTTTTTAACCTAGATATGGGGAAAATAGCAACAGCGTCAGCGTTGCTATGGGGCAGCATGGCTCGCGGGCTTGCGGCGTCGGATGGCGCGGAGAAGCGCTCAGACGGGGAAGGGCACACAGAGGAGTGCGAGGGGAAAAGCTACCTCGTGTAGGTGGCGCCACAGCATTTTCCGGTCGCAAAGAGTGACGTCACGGCCTCTCCTCAGTTTTTTCCTTCCTCCATGCTCGCGGCATTCAGGGTACAGCTTGACGCAGCCTTCTGATTGGCTGGCTTTGTGATGTAATCAAACAAATGACGTCACATACCTGATGACGGTAGCGACTGATGACATCGCACTACTTACGACTATGACTTCTGACTTAAGACTGTGACAGTGTCTCAGTGAAGTCATCGAGCCACTGATGTCAACCCTACTTGGGAGCAGCTTTTTGAATTTTTTGTACCTTTACACCTTTTCTTTTTTACTTACTGCTGCCTTGACGAGTAGAATTGCTAAACCATTCTCATAAACCAGGCATAGGGTAGCAGTTAGTGTGCTTGACTGAGAATAGGGCAGGGTGGGTATGGTGGTTCGGCTCCTGGCGGAAGATTTTTTTTTTCCCCTAAGTGTCAGTTCGAGGGGCGTGTTTTGCAAACATAACATAGACTAGTCGGGTTTTTTATCTTAATAATGTGACAAATTAGAACTGTGCATAACAGGCTGATTCACTGCATGTAGGATGATCATGTGTGATAAATTAACCTGAATACCTCAGCTTATGCATGTGGATGAGGCACTGCTTGCCAGCTGATTAGTTAGTTACTGCACTGTTTGCTTGGCAGATCATACTGTGCATTTTGCTGACCATTTAGTTTTAATATTGGATTGGTATGTTGAGAGCTGTGCCTTCAATAGCATGAACCAGTGACCTGCTAAGGTTTTCGTTGACGCAGCTGGCTTTAGTGTCTGCAGTTGAATAAGGAACCTGTAACAGATGTTATTAAGTTTGATTAATTACATTTTTAGATGGGTGTTTACATCCAAAAACACCGTAATTGTGTGCTGTGGCTAAAGGTGTCCACAGAAAAAAAAACATGGCAGGAACTACACCTTTCTGTCCACCAAATAATTAATTCTACCCAGTGCATATAGCATTTTTTTTTTTTTTTAGTATTTTAATAGCTCACTGTAGTAAATCATTGCATAGGAAAAGCTGCAATGGAAACCCAAGTATAAAGGAACCACAGCCACTGTTCGAAATGCGCAGGAGCATTGAATTGTACCTTGCAAGTGTTATTATACATAGTTTTTAGTGTGCGCTACGAAAACGAAGTTTAGCAAAGAATATAAATTAGCAGTTTTCTGCACTCTTGTTTAGCAGTCAAAGCCAGCCTGTATTGCATGTATGTACCAAACAGGGACCTAACTATCTCTTGGAAGGAATTTTTTTTATTGGTCACAGCCACCAACAAAGGCATCATTTAGGACGCAGCAGGACAGATCAAACAGCCGGCATTAGCTTTCGTGCAGGTGTCACGCTATGGCAGTGATGATAGTGAGGCGGGATAGGGCAGAGCACTGTGCAGGATGCATAGGTGGGGTGGGACAGCGGCCCACTCCGGTCTCTGCGAAGTTCCCTTGTTTGTCTAAGCCCTATAAGATTGCAGTTTGCTCATTGGGTGGCAATTCTTTTCTATGGGGAACACTCGCTTTTTGAAGGTCATTTCTCTGAAACTGTGGTCAGTGTTCGGAAGCAAACAAATTTGCCGCATTATTTTTGTATAGGTTCATTGCTAACCACAGTTGTGCGAAACAGTGGCATCGTGCAGGCTGAAGTGAAGGCGATCAATGTTTGGTGCCTTATTTGAACCTGCTGTACAGTTAAATGGTGGCACCTCGTCAACCAAGCTGTAGCTATCACTCGTCTCGTTTTTTTACATTACCTCGATGGTTCAAGTGTTGGTTTGCCCGCTCACTTGAAAGCCTGCTTCACGTGCACTGGTTTGTTCCCTAGTTCGCTCGTTACTTCGTTCCTTAAGTCACTAGCATTTGATAGTTTTTATACATACCAGTCATTCATACTGGCGTTCGCTAGCTTATCTCATTTGTTCACTTAGTCGTTCGCAGGTCAGTGATTTGTCCGCTCGTTTGGTTTTTAATGCGACAGTGTTTTGGCTTTCATTAATGAGTCATCGGACTGTTCCGTAATGAAATCCCGCTGAAAGGTTGAGGAGGTAGCGGTGTCAAGATCATAAAGCAGCACCACCAAATTTGAACTTCCAAAGGACTCCAAATCTTTGACAGTTGGCTCAGCTCCAAAATGGTTTAGTGGACGGATTAATGTGCATTAAGGGTTGGATGAATGTATTCAATATACGATTCTCGAATTTTGCTGAAGGGGGCTACTATATTTATACAAAGAAAATGATTTTCTCATATACATTGTCTCATGAACAATAGGTAAAGGTTAGAGGTTGTTGGTCTAAAATCTTTTCAGTCTCTTCAGGGGCACCACAAGGTAGTAGTGTTTTAGGTCCACTCCTATTCTTGATTTTTGTTAATGGTCTACAAGATAGCGTTCATGTTCCATTAAGACTTCTTGTTGACAATCACTTTTTATACAGTAAAATAAACACAACAAATGGTAAAATTGAGCTTTGTTGAAACTTCCAAAACACAGCAAGATGGCGTGATGATTGACAGCTGGAGTTCAGCTTGAAAAGAAAACTTCGATCATGTCAGTAACTAAAAAAGGAATTTTCCTAAACCTCATCAAATTTGCAAATTCGAACTAACTCCATTAGTATAAATCACACTGGAACTAATTGCCTCAAACTTGATAGGATACAGTGACTTGCTGCATTGTTTAGTTTTAATACCGTCACAACTATTCAACAAAACTGTGTAAACAAGCTCAGCTAGCAACGCTAGAAGCCAGATTGAAGACCCTTCACCTCATTATAATCAAATCACATTACTTTGAAATCAAAACCAATGCAACATGAAGGCATTGCTTTAGTAAGTTCATTCCATTACTGACCATGTGAAGTGACGGTTTTAAGTTTACTCATTTTTGGCAACACTGCCGAGATTAGAACCTTATTTTTGATTATGATTTATCTTTGATTATGATTGCCATACAAATAGCATACTCTACGGAATATGCTATTTCCATAATCTGCAGATGTTGTTCATAAACATCGTCTGCAGCAGCTTGACTATAGATGCGATAAATGAGGGTGTATGAAAAAAAAAAAAACGCTGCCTAATACTTGAGAGTTCACATCGAGCTGGACTCAAATTCAGAATCTGAAGAGCCATCGCTCCAGTCCGTAGTTAAAGGTCCTACTCAGTGGGCCATTCGAGAGTAACCATGCCAACATAATGCAAATACTCCAACAGAATAAAAATTAAAAAAAAAAAACCTGCACGCGCGAGCCACACGATCGCTCAGTGGGAGAGTAACACATGCTGTCGCTCCATGTACCAACACTGCACGAGGCGAAAATACGAACTTTTAGAAACACTTGACAAGTACTATGGCCACTCCCAGTGCGCTCAGATGTGAAGTTTTCAACGCACGATTGTACCGGTACGTCCGTGACAGCGAAAGAGTTAAGGGTCTTAAAATTGGTTTTGTTATTTATTGCCCAAATTTTATGAAACCTGGCAGAATTGTTCAGTTTTTTCCTACTGATTTCAAATATGCAAAAATTTTTCTTCTCGGGCAATTAGTTCTAAAGTTATTAGAGAATGATTGCTACTGTCTGCCCAAACAATAGAGAAAAAATGCTCATCAGAAATTAATTTTTAATATACAGATAGATACTATAAAGTGTAAGGAATGCAATGTTGGAAGTAGTTTTAAAATTGAGCTAATAATAGAGATTTAGCAGCTCACTGAACTTCTCACTCACAGACATGGTAACTGTGTAAGGATTTCAGGATAAGATATAAAAGTTTTACAAGTGAAAATAAAAAATGTGCTTCCAACAAAGTTTTAAGACCCATGTCTCCCCTGAGTGCCTGCAGCATTTGGATAAGATTGCCTACAACACAAACTTAGGTAGGAATATTTTGCGGTTATTTAGGCAACTTATTGTCTTGGTTCTTCACGTGTTGCATTTAGTTTGGATGTGTGTCTTCAGAGTCTATTTACTATTAGCTGCGGTACACCTGTATTTTCAATGTGTCCCTTGCATTGCAAATTTTATGGTGGATCTTTGTTTTCTTATCCACTCCTGTAAAAGAACCTGTTGGGGATGTCAGTAGTAATAAATGAAATGAGCCGAATTCATCTGGAAATTGGCGGGGAAAATTGTTGTGGTGTGCAAAATGAGGCACAAAATTTAGTTTCAACTGATGTTTGGTGGGAAATGGTGGTATATAAGCAATATGGGGAGCTGGCACATTTTTTTTTGTTAAAGAACTTGCTAAGAAAGCTCCGATGTTTTTCTATATATATATATATATATATATATATATATATATATATATATATATGTGTGTGTATACAGTCAAGCCTCGTTAATATGGACACTTTGGTTTCCGACCAAAACTGTCCATAAAGCGAGTCATCCATAATAACGAGTCATGAATAAAAACAAAAAGGATTTTATTGAGAAAAGAGAATTGTAATTAACGACTGCTTTTGTACATAACGGTGTGCACTGGACTCGAAATTTCACAGAACACCGGCACTTTTGTGTGTATTAGCCTTGTCTTGTTGTCTTCGAAAAATTGTAGTGCAGCCTGAAGCGACTCGCTTACTATGACACCCGTGATGTTGGGCTTTGTGTTGGTTGAACTTTCGAGCACGAACTCCTCACTGGGCGATGAATCAGCGTCTGATTCTCTACTCACCTCCACTTCCAAAATGGCCTCTTCACTGAGCTAAGCAGCCGCTAAGTAGCTGCTTGAGATTCTCCTGAGGCGAGGAAACAGCTGAGCTGTCGATACTAGTCCCTCACAGCTTGGATTGACTGAGATGGCTTTTGCCGCTTGTATTCACAGATTTCTTCGCACCTACGTTCAGCTCTGTTCTTTTGCGTTTAACTCCCGCCATGCCAAAAGCCAGACTCAAGTTCAGGGCTACATGCTCCTGATGCTGTACCCTTTTTTTTTGTCTAGTTAACCTTTCTGCCTTTCCGTTCTTCTGATTCTTTCTTTCTTTGCCTTGTACTGTTTCTGTAAGAAAGCGAAGGAGTCAAGCTGGCAAGTTGCTATGCAGAGGGCAGTCGAACATCCCACGACAGGCACGACTAGCTCAGTTGGGTGTTTGCTGGGAGATTTATGGTGAACGGCTTGATAGCTGCTATAATATTTGGTTGAAAGTTCACTGTTGCTGTGAGCCCAAAGGCAAACGAAGTCTGCAAGGACTGTTGAGCAGGCTTGTTATTGCCATGCTGGTCATTGTGGGTAGCCGTGGTTGTTGGAGGTAAAGGTGGGTGTAGGCAGACAGCACTCTTTAGTCTTCTGGGTGATTTCTGACAGAGGTAGTGTCAAGATACAGGAAGGTTCACAGCCGTATATGGGGAAGGGAGAAGAACCTGTTGTCACCTGAAGGGCTGCATTGTATGAAAAAGTTCCAAATGGTAGAACCTGGCCCAGTTGGAATGCTCATACATTGTGAGCATGTCACCCATAGTACAGTTGAACCACTCCGTGTGCCCAGGGGTTCACGGGTGGTATGCTGTAGTTGTGTGGTAAACGGATTGGCAAGCTGAGAGGAGCTCATGAATGACTTTGGCAGAGGATGAAGTGATGTAGGTTGAAGTAAATGATGGCTTTGACAGTACTGCATGGAAGTGGGTCATAGAGGTCAATGCTGGTGTGATAAAAAGGGTGAGCGGGGCATGGTAAAGGTGGCAGCGGGCCGGATGAGTTCAGTGTTCTCTTCAAAGATAACTTTCTTGATTGGGCACTGCTTTACATGGGTTATTTCTTGTGAATTGTTTTCCTAGCCTGTGTTTATATGGTCAGGGCATGATGCTAACCTTTCTGCCACTTCTGCTGCAGGGGGCTACCACCCAGTCAAGATCGGGGACCTATTTCACAGCCGGTACCATGTGGTCAGAAAATTGGGCTGGGGCCACTTTTCAACTGTTTGGCTTTGCTGGGACCTAGTGTGAGTTTTCCAGGGTGTACTGTGATTTCATATGCTGGACCTTGGTCCCCTTTTTTGTGTGTGTGTGCGCATGTGTGTGTGAGAGAGAGACATGTTCCTGACATGTAGGCATCATTCTTTATATGAGTGACATGTGGGTCTAGGTGGTGTGGGATGGGGTGCAATGCAGATATTGCTGTCCACCGCCTCATCTCATCCCTGCCCACCTTCCAGAAGGGCTGTCCACCTACCCCCACTCTCCACAAGGCCTCCACCCACTCAAAGCTCAAGCAGTGGCAGAACAAAAAAACTAGTGGCAGCAAATTTTTAGACTTGGTGGGAAAGAAACACACAGCAGCCACTTCCCCACTTTATGCCCTTAGTTAGTGGGTGGTACACCCCCCTTGGGCCAACCTCTGCCCATAGTCTTCCTCTGGAAAGTTCTCTCTCTCCTTGTGCGTCACTGTTTGAACATCATTTTATGTGACACAGCAAAAGCCATTTTTTAAACAGCCACGAAATAGTGTTATAGGGAACAGAACTAAAGGTTTGTCTGTATATTTTGGAGGTCTTTCTCAAAGCAGGGGTTCTCGGTTTGCCGTGCTTTTCCCTCATCTCTACCTTTGGTTGAATTGCAGTTGCTTCGCTATGAAGGCAGTCATTATTCAGCCATTTCTCTGCGGGCCTCTGCTTTGTTTTTCAGAACATCTTGGAAGCCATTCTCAATCCTTGAGGCTAAAAAAAAAAAAAAGATGGAGGGCTTCTGTTAAGAATTGTTAAAACAAAGCAGTCTTGGATGTCTGCATTTTTCAATGGGTGCAGCTCACAGTGACCTCTGTTATGCTGGCAGGGGCAAGCGGTTTGTGGCCCTGAAGGTGGTCAAGAGTGCCTCACATTACACGGACACTGCCTTGGATGAGATCAAACTCTTGAAGGCGGTGAGTTTTGCTACATTTTTTCTGCGGAAGGTGAAAAACATTATGTGCAGGTGCTCATCTGGTGTGCGCATTTTTCTTCCTTTTCTCATGTGCTTCAGGTTCGAGACAGCGACACAGACGACACGTGCCGAGAGCGAGTCGTACAGCTTCTTGACGACTTCAAGATCTCTGGCGTCAACGGGACCCGTATCCTTGGGGGCTGCGGTTTTCACGTCTCTCGTGTTTCGAGTTCAATAGAGGGTAGACGCACACATTCTGAGATTTTCAGATGGGTAGTCGTAGTGGGCAGTTGGGTTACAGCTTAATGCTTCAGGCAGGCTTCGAGTGTGTGTGTGCGCATTGCATCGCCCAACCCTGCTCCGGTATATATATATACACTGTGTAGTTAAGGTGGCGGTTCTACGGTCGCCATCTTGGAAGTAGTTCAGATTCTGCCACCAGGCTACGCCACTAATCCATGACTGAGGAATTGAGTACCCAGCCACCCAGCCCTCTCCACTTGAGCTGCCTGAACACTTGTGTTGCTGCGTGGACTTTCAAAGGTTTTTGCGGCTCCACAGCAGTGTCCAGGCAGAGAAGGGGAGGGATTTTGTCCCCGTCCTGCACAGCATGGGCTGCCCCATTGAACTCTCCTCTTCACCCCACCACACCACTACTTCGAACAATACGCGCCCCGACAATTGGACAAGAGCCTTCCCTCTCTTGCCTATACAGATCACGCGTACAATAGGCAATTGTGCTTCTAAGCACCTCCCCCTCCCCCCCCCAAATTGGCGGGGGTGACAGTAGGAGCACAATTCTCTATTATAGTGCGCACAGGCGAGAGGCACTTAGGAGCACAATTGAAAGGGCTCCTCTGCCTTTCGCAGTGCTGCAGATATCTTGTGAGACGAAGTATAGTGATTGCTCCTACCCCTGTGCAATCTTAGTACCAGTGGAAAGGAAAAGCGAATGGCATTATTTCTGCACACTTCGTCAATGAACCTTAGTTGAAGTCGGCGCCTGTCTTGTGTTCTTTTGATCCTCATCTTTTGGGCTGTGCAATCGAGTGATCATTAGCGAGCTTTAGAATACGGCGACCCTATCCATAAGTGGGATAGAGTAATAGCGGAGCAGCCAGCGCACTATAATAGAGAATTGTGCTCCTACTGTCACCCGCGCTATTACCATGTATTGTTGATGCCATAGATATAGTAGGGATCGGAACATTCCTTGACTGTAGTGGAAGCTGTCAGCTCTTGCGGTCACCGGAAATTTGCTTTATCAAACGTGATTACAAATATGATAATGTAGCTATAATTAGCTGAACTTCAGTCAACAGTCGCCCTTGTTTATTTTTTGTTCGTGCTTGTCCAATCTTGGAAACTAGTTGCTGGTAAGTTACAATGTGCAAATAAGTGAATGATTGCCAATTTTTTCCTTTTGAGATGAATCGATATTCCGAAATAGATGTGAAATCCACCAAGAGGCTATGTATCGCGCAGGAGGCCGGCATGTATTCATGTTCTCTTCGGCACTGAGGAGGCGCATTCACACTAAACTATGTGGGAAATGGGGGAAGGGGAGAAAGGGTTGTAAAGGAAGGTTGCCAGAAGAAAGGACCTAACGGGGACAGTTTTGTAGGCGCTTATGGCGGCCACTTCCCCACTCCCAGTTGGATGCTCCACAGTCATTTTATTTATTCGTTCGCGCGCGTGCGTGTGTGTGTGTGTGTGCAATTAAAGGAACACAGTATTTTCCGGCAATTAGAATAAAATTTTAACAATCAATCTCCTAGAAACATTTTTCTCCTGCAGAATTTCACTCGACACTGAAACCTGATGTGAAAAGTAGCATGCTATGGAAGACGCTGACCTGTCCTGCTGCAGCTTCCTGTGATGATGCATGCGCTTTCTGAACCAATATATTGGGTGGACTACTGTAGCTTGTAGCCTACTTTATTGCACTCATTTCACAGGGCACACACACGTATGCAACAAGTATACTTTAGTGTTGAGCCCGCCTTTCGGCTTCATGTGTTGGTAGTAAATAATTTCGTGATGTGGCACTGTACATTCACACATTTGCAACATAATAATCAAAGCCCAATTTTTACTCCATGCAAGAGCGCCCATGCTTACCAAATGTTTTCCTGCAAATGCCAAACGATTAGACGCATCGATCAGATCGCGTTCGGTCAGATTTGGCATGTGCTATAATTTGTGAATTTTTCCATACCAATGCAGTACAGCGGCTTTGCGTCATGTGGTCAAACGGAAGCACGTTCTTTGTATGCTTCGAAATTCTCACACGCTTTTATGTCACTTTTGCTAACATGATCGGATACCTTTCAGAGCACAGGAAGTCGAGTTGCTTGAAAACAAGGTTCAAATATAAAGTCAACAAATTGGGCGTTGAGACGGTGGGTGAGTGGACGCCTGGGTGACACGGTATCTACCTTACTCGAGATAAGGGCCCCATTCTTTTGGAAACGCTCTGCCTGCCGACGGGCTTTTAGAGCGTTAGCGCTGTTGCTCACTTGCGCGAGTGGCGCGTTTTTCTAAGAATCGTAAACAGTGCCATCACCATAGCAACATCGCCGTCTTCATTGTGCCCGGGCGAACTAGACCGAACGCTCCACGCCCCCGGCCACAGCGGCACAGCGCGGTAGCAGGCGATGCTAGGCAGGTATAGCATTATAGCAAAATGAATGCCGAACCAGCTTCCCTGCCGAATGCATCCCTAGACGCCGTAATGCTTCGGACAATCCGCGGTATATCCCCCTTCACGAAGCGGAATTAGCTGGGAAGAGGACGGGACATCATGCACGTATAAAATAAATAAAATAAGCTCAAATAAAAGCATCAAACGGGAAACCAATTCAGTGTTTTCTCTCATAATATATATATATATATGGCCACTGATCAAGTCAAAGTATTTGAAGAAGATATAAACGAATGCTTTTTGTCTGGTTTCTCCATTGTGAACAACGAAGCTTAGGGCTTTCGAAACGATAGTATGTTTTCATGAAACTGACTTGGTCAGTGAGCCTGTATATTTTTTTTATGCCACCACCAGATCATACTGCATTTCGTCGAACTCTTGATTACAGTGGTTTCTCTCATTTGAGCTAAGCTCGACATTCGGTTCAGCAGCGTTAAGCCTCATCTTTTTTTTTTTAATTTTTAGTGAGGTGAATGACTGAAATGCAGTGGCAAAACCCGATTCAACATCACATTTTTGTATTGGAGAAGCTTCACATGGCTGTTTCCCCATTCACCGAAAACATCCCCGGCAGCTACTGCGGCACGTTACCTACCTTTACTATCATCACCGGAACGCAACAATTAAAAAAAAAAAAAAACATTACTGAAACGCTGGTGATTATCTTCGGCTGCCCACTATATCATTTTTTCTCCTTTTCTTTGGAGCCTGCACTGCTTGCGCTATATAGGAACTTCAGTGGGAAGGTTGAAGAGGCATGCTTGTGCATGTTCAGGTTTTCAAGTTGTACTTGGCAGACTGTCGAAACATTTTATCTGTACCAGTAAAGTGGCAGAGGGTACAAGTATTCGTGCAATTTCTCCTAGGGAGACGCTCTTTGAAATTATACAGTGTTATAGTTCCGTGCCCTACTATTCATTTTATCGTAGAAAGGGGAAGATATTTTTTCTTCTTGCCACTGAAAAAAAAAGTCTAAATTCCACACCCTCACTATATATGCTAACACCGCGAACATCTGAAGATAGCTTTGTGACGGAGCTAAGACGAGGAATAACCAGCTCCGACAGCGTTCGGGTTCGAACTGTTTTTTTTTTTCTTTTTTTCGCTGCTTGCAATGAGACGCTTAGTGCCAAATTCTTCTTTGTCCAGAGCCGTGCCGTTGTTTGTGACAAAAGCGCGGCGCGAGGGGCGCTACAAGACTCCAAAACAAAACCAGAAAAAAAAATTTCAATGTCTCCGGCACGATTATATCTTGCTGAGTAAGAGAGTAAGTAAGTAGCGCGAGAGCCTTAGCTGGCAACGTTTCGGCACACACACGGTATGACACAATTCGAGGCGATAAATAAACCTCAAAGCAAGCTAGTGCACATTTGTCAAGGGACCATTTTCAAGTAGCGCTACTGCGCATGCGCGAAGCACGTGCACCTCAGTTCGACCCGACCACTCGACCCGACTCGCCAGTGTTTACCTCTCTCGCCCGATGGAAAGGAAAGGGCAGAGGGAAAACACTGTAGAAGCACAATACCCTCTCGTAAATACCCCTCGATTCAGGGTGTTTGTGGCGCCATCCTCGTAATTTTTCTGAACTGCGACATTTTAGTGCACATGAAATTTCATAGATGGCGCTACCTACTACGTTTATCACACGTGGCTCTGTTATTCCACTATTATTTGCTTTTTGTACACTTTGTAGTTGATAATTGTTACCGGTTGAATAAAGGAACGAAAGCCCGAACCTTTAAGTTATATTCGCCAGAAACGAACAAGCCACGGAGCATTTCAATCATGCTTAAAATATTTCATGAAGAACTCGCGCGCTTCAAGTGAACCACGAAAAAATTAGCTGAAATCATCCTGACACTGCACATTCCTCGAGAGTCGTAGAACAAAACCGATGCTTATCCTCTGACAGCGAGGTGTAAAGTTTTTCCACGCGAAATTTCAGCACAGATAAAAGCTTATTACTTCAACAGTTTAGCATATACTTTTAGCCATTTTACAAAAAAACGCAAAGTTTGATCACAAATAACTTTTACACTAAATGAAGCAGACAGATGATATTTTCACAAAAAAGCGAACTATGTACGACCTCCAACTGCGCAAAAAATCTCCGCAGCAGAATGCGTATCTTGAAAGTTACTGTATGTATAATTACCTGTTTTATACACTTTTCACAGGCGCGTGGCTAATAAACTATGCGACACACAGTAATAAAAATGCTTAACTTTGTTCATTAACATCTAATCTCAAAACATCTCGAACGGTGTTTTTCTAGGTGCAAAAGATTTTGCACAATTTTGCTTTTCCCGAGACAAATAGAGCTGAAAAGCCGTTTCTTACCTTTGTGTTTTCCTTTACAGCTTAAACATCGTTGCAGCTATTTATAAACCAAATTCACCATTAGAAAGGAGAGGAAATAAACTTTACAACTATATCAAAGTCACATTTATAAACTAAACTAGTGAGGCGCAGTAGGCGTATGAATATCGCCAAAAATGTCGTCTCTTCACCGCTGGAGTGGGACCGCCACCTTAACACAGGCTTTCTCAAGCTTATCTTTTCCTGGGCGAAAGCTTTAAACTCTGCCTCAGCTTTTACAGTGCTTCTTCAGCTCGAAGTAGGAAGGGCATTGTAAGCTGAGGTGCAGTTGAGTCCTGTAAAAAGTGAGTGCCTCTCCAGCTGCTGTGGCAGGTGGAGTTCCACGTTTGTTCTTCCCTTCTTTTTGTGTGTCTGCTAGTTGTTTTCCTGAATGAGCTTCTCTCCAGATATGTGCATGGTCTTTGAAGTGCTGGGACACAACTTACTCAAGCTGATCATTCGGTCGAATTACCAGGGCATTCCACTTCAAAATGTGCGAACCATTATCAGGCAGGTAAGACGGATGCTTCATTTAATCATTGCTTATGATGCAGTTTTTATCTTTCTGGAGACCTGTGTTATGAAAAGGCCCGTTTGCATGTGATTTTATGTGGTACCTGCGTCTCTGCAAATATTTCTGACTTTACATGCATTGTATCATTTTAGCCATGTAGTCTTGGGCAAAGAGAGGGAGCAAGCCAGTATGCTATTAGTCTTAACTTTCTTCCGATAAGCTTGGATATTTGGCCATGTTGTGTTACTGACGTGTGCCTTGGTTCCTACAGTCATGTACAACCTGGGTTATCTGATGTTATGGCCTGTTGTCTTTTCTTGTGGAAATGCTGCATGTATTCTCATCAAAATATGCCAATTTTCTTTTTTTATGCATGCTGGATCCTAGCATGAGTTGGCATAATCTTGAGGTCTGAATGGGTTTCTTGTTCACTGTAGGCACTGAATGGATTGGCCATGGTTTTTGTCCCAGTCAAATTGTCCAGGATAATGATTGGTTATTGGGAATGGGAAGGTGCAGTGCCTCTTTCACTATTGATGTAGGCGTAGACAGTACCGCGGGAGAAGGACCATCAACTAAATTGAATCTTAATACCAACATGCAATCTCGCCAAGTCTTGCGAAACTGGGGGCCTTAGCCACGGCTAAGCAATTAACTGCGCGCAGTGAACAGGCGATCCACAGGGGCCTCGTAAAATAGGTTTTTATTTTGGGTCGTATCTCAGTGTGTGTGTTAGCTGCTTGTGTGATGCTTGCACACAATCGATTCGGCTCTGGCATTGCGTGTACAGGTGCTAGAAGGCCTGGAGTACCTGCACAGCAAGTGTCAGATCATCCACACAGACATCAAGCCCGAAAACATCCTGATAGCAGTGGACGAAGCATACGTGCGCAAGCTGGCCTATGAGGCCACCCAGTGGCAGAAGATGGGGCTGCGCCTCCCCGGCTCGCTAGGTGAGCATGCCTGCCATTATCTTGGCGTCTGCATCGTTGAACTTGGAGGAAGAAAGTATGGTCATCATGGCAAAGTGCACTGCGGCAGTGCAAATGATCTGTTGTGATCTTAGCCACAATGCATAAGCCTTGCAATGAAATGAAAAGGTATGAAAATGATTTGAAAACATAATTTTCATATCTGCCAACCCTCCCGATTCGCACGTAATCGCTATATCACCATCAACAGCCGCACTAGCACCATCGGCATCATCCGCCAAGCAGCCATTCAAAACCAAAGTTGCTGCTACTTGTTGCATTCTATGTTTCCTGCTGCAGTTGCTTGCATGTATGTTTAAGTTAAGAAGTGCTTGGGACTGGGCTAGTTGGAACATCTTCTCATAAATGGTGCGCTGCTTAGTTGTATCGTGAATTACGTCAGATTACGTCGCGTGCTTGTGTTTACTTTTTCCTATTCTAAGGAATAAAACTTCAGTTGGTAGATTGCGCTTAACCTCAGCGTTCGTCCAATTCCTTTGTCCAACTAAGCAGCGCAGTATTTATGAGAAGTATGTTTAAGGTTTGCTAAGCCGCCTGTGTGTGGGTTACAGTGTAAGGTTAAAATTCTTGTGCGTTTAAGCCTCGTTACCGGAGCCCAAGAAGAGATCTACTTTCTGGTGTTTTTGCAACCTTATGTGCTTCTGAGATTGTATTTCGCGACACCGAGGAAAGGCAAACATTTTGCACTTGGCACAACGTGTGAGTGTGATGTCAACATGTCTCCCCCCCCCTATCATTTACTACTGGTGAAGGGCCGCCTATCTGGACCATGTTTTGAGCGAAGCAGTTTTGTCAGATTTTTGAAGTTAGCCATGTCGGCTGCTGTGAGGTCTGTGCAAAAGGACTGGATGCTACCTAAATGTTCAACTAATTAACGTAAGAAAGAAGTCGTGCTCCCCTGGAGTCCGGTCATGCTAGCAGATACGATAGCCGATGTAGCAAGTTTGTTTTGTCAACTGGAAAAACACCATCTCATGGAGTTCTGAAGCATTTGCTATGGGAGCTATAAGGGGGAGTAATGCCGAGGAATTTGTTGCATGGAGATTTGCTAAATCCAGGTTTAACTGTGCTGTAATAATTTCTCTATTAATTAACACTGCAGAATGAATTTTAAAAAATAAATGAAATATTCTCCTACACTCTCCATGATTTCATTGGCTGCTGGATTCCTTAATGTTCGTAACCAGAGTAGGGTCCTTAATGTTCGTAACCAGAGTAGGGTCCTTGAAATCTGTGCTGAAACCGTTGTTCTAGTGTACAAGCTTGTTTAGTTCAGCTTGCTCTGCAGTGGTTATGAAACCAGTGTTCCCTGTGACGGTGGTTTCGAATTTGGACATTGTGCAGAGCCATGCCCTCTCCGTTTGTGCAGTGAGCACAGCGCCCAAGGAATTGCGCACGGTGCCCACACTGCTGCCTGAGGCGGGGGCTGCCGGGGCCGCTGGGGCGGCCGGCGGTGGTGGCGGTGGGGCAGCCTCCAAAATGTCACGCAACAAGAAGAAGAAGCTGCGCAAGAAGGCCAAGCGTCAGCAGGAGCTGCTTGAGCGGCAGATGCAGCAGTTGGAGGAGCTGGACATGGAAGAGGATGATGAGGATGGGGGCCATGGCGAGCAGGAGGGAGCCACGCTCAATGGAGGGGGCCCCCCATCCCTGGGCAGCCCACCCGACATGCCACCACAAGGTAAAGCACTCAAGGCAACGTAGGTGGGGAGGGCGAGAAAAGGGGCCTTCGGGTTTGACTATTTTTACTTGCTGTCGAAACGCAAAGGCGATTGTGATGTAGTTGAGTATATAAATAATTGAAATTCGTAAGCTTATCTCTAAAGTAAAAGGAAGAATATCGTGCACCTGTGCTAGTGGTGCAGTTTTTGCAGTGACATTCACTAACTTGCTGGTAGCGCATCAGTTGCCAAGTGTTGCTATGCCCTAACTTGCTTTGCATGGAAGCTGCAATGGACAGTCCTTTTGAACTATACCTTGTTGAGGAGGTGCAAACATGTGTGAATAGTGAATTTTCAGTTTGAAGCAAATACGAAGCGAATAATTATTTTGTTCAAATAGTTTCAAAGCGAATATTTTCGAATCAAAGCGAGTAGTTTGTGACTGGAAATGTAGGAATAAAAGAAAAAAGAAAAAACAGCATTCATTAGTGTTTGCCAAAAGTTGTTTGGAAAATTGAAATAAAATTTGAACAAAAAAGAATTTTTTTAAACTTTCAATAGGTAATGTTCAAAATGCATCAAACTGAAATGACCTAAGCATCATAGCCTCAAGCCCTTACTTTAAATGAGAAATGAGCATACCCTCGTTAACTTCATGTTTTCACAATACTAGCGCTGCTATCTGGTAGATGACCAAGGTGATACAGCTGACACATCTTGACGTGCGAAGTGTTTAAAGAGTGCCGTGTTTAAGAAGACCACCACTTTCAGGATCTCTGCTTTGAAGCCTCTCATAGCCTAAGGCGTTTTGGTATGTCAAAATCATATGGCATTTATGGGTGGTTGATAAAGCTAATAGATCGAAATATCCCGGCTCTGCTGTAAGTATGCTACTTGAGACTCCCGTTAAGACTAACTCGGACAAGTTTGAACATTTGGTTGGTTTCTCCTATAGACTTGGCGTAAAGAAAATCTGCCTAGGACGAACTAGTCTTTATATTTTTATTCAAAAGTTTTCAACCCCCTTTTATGTGCTTTGAAGGCAAAACTTTGATACCAAATAAACGTTTTTGGTTCGAATTTTTTTTTTTTTTTTTTTTTTTTTGCTCAAAAATAGTTTTCTTCGTACAAAATCTGAATTTCCCGTTAGAAGTACCATTCGCTTTTACCACAAAAGCTGCTGCAAGAGGCCTGTTGTCAGTTCCGCCACTGAACCCCACAGACCAAACCAAACCTTTTTCACCTTTCCCCAGGCACGATAAAGGTAGTACAGTTTTATTAGTGATGCTGGAAGCTCTGTGCAAAAGTGTTGAATTTCTGATGGGGCATTGGCGAGTTAGGTACCACTGTGAAGTAGAGTGTTTAGTCAGTTGCTAATTTGATTGTCCATGTGCAGCAGGCAGACATGGTTCACAGACTGGCCTTTTGCTTCTGCGGTCATGTATAACTTTTTTTGTTCTGGTTGTCCTCCCCGTGCATGTCCAGAGGGTGCGATGCTGGACTGGGCACGGGGTGCAGAAGGCGGTGACCCCTCGTGGGCACTCACAGGAGCAGGGGGCGATGTCTGCAATGGTCACCGTGGCGACGGAGCAGCACGGACAACTGCAAGTGGCCGTTTGGAGCGGTCGGAGAGCACCCTGGCGCCACCCACGCCCACCGCGCAGCTGCGAAGGGTAGCCTCCTGCCCAGGTTCGTTGTCTTCCTCCCTTTTTGTTATGCATGTTTTGTTTTTTTCTTTTTCTCTATTGGGAGATCGTTCTGTTTTTCATGGAGCAGAAATGTTTAGTAAAGAGAAAGCATCTTGCTGGCCCAAACTAATGCGTTACTAAGGAAGTGTTTCCATAAGGCACAGCCAGATGGGGTTTGAAGCATCTGTACGTGCTTCAAAATGCATGTTACTCTTGGTAAAAATCGCCTACGTCAAAAGTGGGTCAAGCATGTAGCCGCAGTTGTCTTCTGAAAGATATATGCCACCATCTTTTGAAATGATAGGTACTGCCGGCCAGTACTGGCTCTCACAAATGAAAAGCATCTCTGATATTATCATTTTGTGCCAGAAAGTGAAGCTTTTCTTCCCATCAGCTTTTGCGCTATGGCAGTGACTGGGTCATGGCCAATGTAGGGCGTGCCTTTGTAGCTGTTTTAGAAGACTAGTTAAAAGAGAGTTGATCTTGTGCTGTATTGTAATTGTGCTTTCGTTATTTCTAGAAAACCAAAAAACACCAGAGAAGATGGCAGATCCTGTGCACGAAGTTTGTAATATATCTGTAAAAATAGCTGACCTTGGAAATGCCTGCTGGGTGGTAAGTCCCAAGTTTTTCTTCTTGTTTTAAAACCAGCAAATACCGTTTGACGCAAACAACCTGCTGACTCTTGCAAAACATTTTTTTTTTGCCTGTGTAATGAACCCTGTCTGAAAGCGATGTCAACTCTTTTTGACAACGTAGTGGGTTCATTGTATGAGTAAATATAGTACTTTTCCGGTTCATACAACGTCGCAGTAGATGTGCTCAAAATCGGTCATTCAAGAAGTCTCGAAAGAATTTTTAGAGTACCTACCTCTCTCTGAATGAGCGTATTATTACCTTAGTTATTTCCTATTGCTGTGTTTGCGCCAGCAGTCTTACACTTTCTTGCTTTTCTGTTGGTGAGCTCTTCAACAGCTTAGTTATTTATCTGTAAAAAGTTTTCTTTCATTTTATTATACGTAAGGAATGGTGTTTGAGGCACAGATCATTTCGCAGTAGTGGCGTCAAAGGGAAAAGGAGGAAGGTGGGAGTGAAAGCGGAAAGAGAAAGGATGTTTCATAGTGGAGGGCTCCAGCTACCTCTCAAAATTTTGTGCTAGCGATGAAGAGGTTTATACTTGTGTTACCTGTGTTACTTAATCTTTTGAAGTATATGAGAAGTTTGACACTATCCATCTGGCATTTATTTCAATGGCAGAAATGAAGTTGCGAGGAAATTTTCACCTTCATTCAGAGTTACTTGAATAAGCATTAAGATAGGCACAAAATTAATCTGAGAGCACATTTATTGTTGGATGGATAGATAAAGCTAAAAATGCTAGGCAGAGATATCACTCAGAACGATGACCTTGATGACACTCGGTGTAGCTTGTCGTGAATACAAGGTCGCTTTCACGGAAGTGCTAGTCACAAAGCTGTAACGTAAATATACAAGTTGTAAAATGCACGGATAAAGGTTATTTACCTTGTGTTTCTGCGACCCGTCATCTATCTGAGGAGTGGAGAATTGCTCTATATTTGTGCTGGTTCACATTTTACCACGTTAACTGGTTTCCCATCTACTATGATTGAAATTTAAAAAAAAAATTCTTGTCATGTATGTCATTTAACAACCAGTAAGTGCTCGTGTCCAAACGTACACATAGGCCGAATATGAGGTCTTCAACAAGGTCTGAGGTGCAGTGGGAGTCCACTTGCCAGAGTAGCTTCTCTGCAGTGCTTTGTTAAGAGGGTGAAGCATCAAAAAAAAAAAAAAATGAAACAGAAATTGTGCTGTGCTAATTTGATTGGATTATTCATGGAGGGGCGCAATATGTAGAAGATACTGTAAAACCTCGTCTATCTGGATCTCATTAACTCGGAAATTCGGTTAACTCTGACTCGCTGCGCGGTCCCAGCAAGACTGCATATAGCTCAGTGGTGGCAAAGGCTCATTATCTCGGAGGCATTTACCCGCACATCGGTTAACTCAGAGAACTCCGATGAGGGCTACCGACCTTCCTGCTTTACTGTGCGATACAGCACGGATGTGCATCCACAGCAAGCGGGCAAAGGGAAAGCTACACGAGGCGAATCGGTCTGCGCGCTACTCGGCAAAAACGAAAAATAAAGATAAAAAAAAGCTTAAGGGCAAAAATGTGATGATAGCAGATCATGTGAGCAGTGGTGCAGGTGATTGCGTTCTTGAAAGGGAGGATCCACATCATCACCATCATTGTCAGTGCGGCGAGACTGTTTGTATTGCTGTCCTGTGGCTGCGGTAGCTTCACTCCTTATTTCTCTGTCCCGATTGTTTGTGGTGCAACGGTGACAGTGCTCGAATTGTGCGAATAAGCGCTCGTTGCTCTACAACACTGTATTTGGTGTCTGTTGCCACTGCCGTTGCGCTCCACAACGATTGCGATCACCACTCCAGTGAAGCGATGACGATGTTGTCGTCGCTGGCATGCTGACCGATGACGACATGTTATTGGAAGTTTTTTATGAAGACTGAAATTGTTCCGACGATGGCAGTCGGGAGCAGCAAATGTCGCACTGTGCAAGTGGCCGCCGAGGCTCTCACTGTACTGCAGCAATTTTGCATCTGATCACGCGACAGTGGGCATGCACACCACCACTTGATGGGACTGAAAAAAATTATCGGACAAATTCTGACGAAGAGACAAATAAAAATAGTTTTTATGAAATAAAAGTACGTGTATGCCCAGTACTTTTTTTTTTTTTTTTTTTTCATTCATTGTAAATTGGATAATCCGGAATTCGGTTAGCTCAGACATTTTTGCTGATCCCTTGCGATCCGGATTGACGAGTTTTTACTGCATACCAGTTGACTACACCTACACCAAAAGGATGTTATGGATGGCGGCCACAACCATAAAGTTAACCGCTCCACAGAAAATTCTGCCAAGCACTTTATGCAGATGCAGACAAGGAATACGTTTCATGATTGTGCAGGCAGCATTGAGCTCTTTTGCTGTACATGTGAGGCTCTGCCCAGCAGGCTATTCATTTACTTTATTTTTAGCACTGCTACTGAGGCATCAATTCTACTCGGCATTTTGTGCACTTTTCCACAAATGTCCTGCTATCTGGTGGAGTGCACCACACTCAAGTGTTGTCCTTTCCTGTCACAGCATCACCACTTCACGGAGGACATACAGACGCGGCAGTATCGGTGCCTTGAGGTCCTGCTGGGTGCTGGCTATGGCACGCCAGCCGACATTTGGAGCACAGCGTGCATGGTACAGGGATTTCTTTCCTCATCCACCGTTACCTTTTGCATTAACTCATTTTTTGGCAGAGCCTTCCTCGAGTTTAAACGGGCTTAAGGGGGGACATGGCTCTTAAAACTATTTTTCCAATGTTTGACCAAATGGATAAAGCCTGGTATTCTGACTCAGTTTCTTACACTGAGTTCAAATATGTAATTATTTTTCTAATTGACCGATTATCTGTAAAGATAAGGAAATTGTTCATTATTTGCAGAAACAATGCAAAAAAACTGCACTACAAAAATTCACATGGACACTTTGCTAGATACTAGAAAGCATAATGAACACAATGTTAAGAGCGCTTTTTAATATAACAGATATTAGCACTGTTATAGGCAATATGAGTTGGTTGTCGTAATTAGTTTTTTGTTTTTTTCGCTCAGGCTTTTGAGCTTGCCACTGGTGACTACCTGTTTGAGCCGCACTCTGGCGAGGACTACAGTCGGGACGAAGACCACCTTGCCCACATCATCGAACTCCTCGGGGACATCCCCAGGCACATCGCCTTCTCGGGCCGATACTCCAGGGAGTTCTTCAATAAGCGGGGTCAGTATATATGTACTTTTTTCTTTCTTTTTACTACTGGATTTATCGTCTTGCTAAAAATGAGGTGGTTTCTTTTGGAGTGGCTGCTTATTGCTTTATGTAATCCTTATTGTTTGAAGAGCACATATATTTCACTGTTAAAACATTCCACTTTGACTTCGCTATAGGCAATAGGGCATACTGAAGGAAATCTAGTCTTTGTCTGCCTGCCTGGGCTACTCACTGGTTTAAGCATTCAGCTTCTGAGCCCATAGTTGTCTTGACCGCGGCAGCCTTATCTAAATGAACAGAAAAAATGCCCTGTGCTACTCGGTTTTTGCTTGTCCAAGGTCAGTGAGCACCCGTCAATTGATCCCCATTATGGCATGCTTCAGAGCCAACATGCTAATAACTTTAAGCTGCGCAGTAGAAGACATGTTTGATGCTTTTAGTTCATTGTGTGATGATTTTGCAGGGGAACTGAGGCACATCAGCAACCTGAAGCCCTGGGGCCTGTACGAGGTGCTAACAGAGAAGTATGACTGGACCCCCTCTGAGGCTCAGGCATTCGCGGACTTCCTCCTTCCCATGCTGGCCTACGATCCGGCACAGCGAGCTAAGGCTTCTGACTGCCTGCGCCACCCGTGGCTAGCAGCACAGCCCACCACTGCGGGCACAGAGAACACCGCCATCACAGTCAGTCGCTCCGCTTCTCGAGACAAGCCAGCAGCAGTGCCGCGTCCCCCCACCCCCTCATCGAACCAGTGTCGACCTCCGTCATCGTCGCCGTCTTCGTCGTCCTCCTGAGAAGGCCCCTGTTCCTCCCGCTCGTTGTCATTGTGTTGTGGCGTGTTCCGAAAGAGGACCTGCTGCACTTGGGGTGTAAGTGCGGGGCGGCTGCGGCGGGCTGGGCTGCGGAGTGACGTCCCTCGACGTGCGCTGCAACGTTTACGGTAAAAGCGGGCTAGTTTACGTGATGTGTGGCTGGAGGTTTTAGAGAGCACATCAGGCAGTTTGTAGCAGGTGTCATGCTGCAAATCAGCAATCTTGATTAGGAAGTCTGGGCACCTCCTCCTCCTGGCTCGCTCGCTCCAGTTGTCCCAGATCCGCCCAGCTGGAATACGGATTTGTCACATGCCTGGCTGGAAGTGCAAGATTCATTTGTTTCCGCTATTGGCATCGTCTCTTGCTCCGTTATGTTCCAGCATTGCTTAGCTGCCTGTGGTTTGGAAATTGGAATGGGGACAAATCGGGCCAAGACTGTCGCCATTGTGACATGACTCTCACACGACTGTTTGATCTTGAGCCAGTGGAAAATGGCCTGGCAAATGGACATGTTTCCTCCACATGCCATGTTCATTCTGGCTGAAATTGCAGGAGGATGTGCATCTGAGCTGTTTTTCTTTTCTTTATGCCACAAAAATTGTTGCAAGCACAGTGTGCTGATGTGAAAGTCACTGATGTTTCTGTAATTAAATGTAAATTCATGTGACCAGTGATTTTTTCTCTTGTGTTTGCTTTGGGTTCTAAGGGCTGTACTTGTGTACCACCTGGGGAAGTTTATGCCACATGCTGTCATCTTAGCTACTTGACTTTCCTTTAAATTTGTGTTGAAAGTTGGTTAATTTGTGTGAGACACGTGGGCAAAAGTAACAGTGGTTCTTCTCATTTATCTGGATGCACTTGATCACACGTACGCAAAGAATAAGAAAAAAAAAGCCCTTCTTGCGCCTTGAAAAATGTGTAAGCTTGGAAGGCAGTGGACATATCTTGGAGCCTAGTAGTTAACTCGAGGTATGTCAAGGCGCATAGTTTGTGCTCCTCCCCGAGGCTTTTGTACACACAGATTTGAGGCATAAGGTCTTGCATTGGGCAAAGTATTGCCCGTTTCTTACATAAACTAAACAGTCTAGAACTGAAGTACTGATTTAATTCCAGTTGCACGTTGCAGTGTTCCCCCCTAACTGCAACTGTTGCCAGTGGCTGCTACTTGCTTTTCCGGAATTGTGATTGTATGTGTGTGATTACATGCTTGCATGCAGGAAAAGGCTTAGGCAAACAAGTACTTGTTATGTGGCAAAAGTGGTAAGTGAAATTTTGCTTTTCCTCTTGGTGGAGTGGATTTTACCTTGTGTCGAAAGAAAAGTTTAGTACAAGGCATTCAGTATTTTGAAGTACGCTGTTACGAGTTCTGGCTGTAGTTTTCTTCTTTTTTGGTAGTGCTTATGTTCTTGCTTAAATTGGCAGCATATTTGTGTCAGTGTGTGTTTCATTTAGCTGCTAGCCAGTTAACGTGGTTTACTTGAGCCACTAACGTTTTAGTTGCATTTATTTGTGGCTTGCTTGTGAGAACGACTGCTTGCCCCTGGCCCAAGAACTCACAAGGGCCATTTTATCGCGTGCCGTTGAAAAAGGCCACCGAAGGAAAACCTCGGTAGCAGTAAGACTCGGGTTGGCATAAAGTGATGTCTGTCAAAGTTGTGCCCAGGCAGCAGCGTGTGAATAGTGTGAAGTTGGGAACCAAGGATCTGCATCTCTTGGTGGCCGGAGCCTGTCGTAGAGGTTTTCTATTTTTGCGTCGAAGTTTGGGCAGCCCTCCTTCCCAGTGCTGCAGCATGGTCCCACCATTAGTAGGAGTGGATGCGGAGCGTAGTTGGACACCCCAATAGTTTGGAGATTTCTTTCGTAGTTCGCATGCAATGTGTACCTTCCGGTGCGTTGGTGCACCCTTGTGAAATAAGCTGTGTTGCGAGGGCCCAGTGTGCATTTTTATTCCCAGAGGCGTTCTTGCTTTGGTATGACATGTATCAAGGTGTGTATGCTGTATGGCTGTGTAAAATTTGCCTAAAGAAGTTCACGGGTTGCACTTCTCTTTTTTTTTTTTCTGAAAGTGCTTTTTAAGTTATGCTAATAAAACTCGCCAAAGAGTATAGTACGGCTGGTGGAGATTAATTGTAACATTGCAAGCAAGCACTGCTGCCGGCATACTCAATGCTGTTCCAAGGTCTTGATAAGCAGCATGAATTTGTTGATGTATGGTACAGTCTTCGTTTCGTCCATACTTTGTATACACTTTTCTCCAATGCACACCTGTTGTAGGAATGAGCGAAGAGGTGTGTGCATTTTTAAACTTTCTCATTTAAGTACACAACGTAGGAAGCTCCTGTACAACCCTTGCTAGAGGTGTGGAGCCCACGGGGTTTGCTTCTGAGCTGCACGGAGCTGCTTGTAATGCATCCCTAGTGCTCCAAACTGGTGCATACGATTTTTGGTCCTGCCTTCTCCTGTGGGTTGGACTTCATGAATGCTAAAGGAGTCGTACAGCATGGCTAGAAAGTAAACCCCTCCCCCAGGCTCTTAACTGCAGTGATTCCACATTGTTACAATTTGCTTTGTCAGAATAGTTGCATCATTTCACTTGCAAGGACCTTTGTACAGGCTAGTTGATTTTTAGGGTAGAAAGACAATGCAGTCCTGTTTGATTCACTTCTTGCTGTGCTGGCTTTCTGCACTAAGCTTCTCCAGGTCCTAAATGTTATTTTTCATTTAATTTTGATTTGATTTTCGTTATTTTATTTTATCTTAATTTTTAAATATTACGTCCAATTTAATCATTCCCTCTATACTCTGTGAACTACAGTAGAACCTGCATCCACACCCCGTTGATATGCTGAAAATTTAGCAATAGAAATGAATCTGAAGGTTGCCCTGTTTTCTTCCAGGAGATGTGTTCCAACATGTATTCCAGGGCGAGCCTGGTGACACGCTACATCGGCTAAAAACCAGTGGCAGTTGTCAGCTGGTTGTATTCTCTGCAGTGCATTAGTGCAATGTGGGAAATCATTCTGAAAAAAAACTGACAATTAAGAAATTTTAGTTACTTACACTTTTTCACTCTTCTGACTGAAGTATAATATTCTTTCATGCTAAAGACATTGTTTGGATGAAAGTCTGTAGGCTCCTGAATACATCTAGTGCTGAACCAACACGCACTAGCTGGCCTTCGTAGGGTGAGAAGGCACCAGTGATTGCCTTTATATTTCTCCTTGAGTCACCTTCTTTGAAATGCTAGTAGTTATGGATCCTACCTTTCCCTGGAAGGTAAGCTTTATACGCATTCTTTTTTGTATAAAGTTTTCTTTATGGACTTATGGGGTCCATAACAAATCCTATGGGATGGAATACGCTCTAATGCAGCACAGTATGCTTCGGGCTACAAAAAATAGTGACTCTGCCCATCAACATATTGTGCGAAAGTATCAATCTCTACTCGGGAATGGAAATTGATTACTACATGCAATGTACAGTGTGAGAGAGAGGCAGAGAAATGCAGTGTCATTGACTGTGGCAATGGCTCCAAAGCTCCATGCACGAGCAATACCTGGATTTGAATCTGCTCTGCTCTGACGAGTCTTTTCTTTGACAGTTGCTATGCTGTTGCTGTGCTAGGTTGACAAGGTTTAGGTGCTTTGGAAGAGGTTTGCCATCCCAAGATTGAGGAGTCTAGGTACTTTCACTTTTCAACTCTTCTGACTGTGCATGCTAAAGACATCATTCGGATGAAAGTCTGCAGGCTCCTGAATACATCTAGTGCTGTACCAACACGCACTAACTGGCCTTACCTGCTGCTCAGTCTAAAGCATGTCTGTGCAGTAGTATTCAGGAAAGTGACACCCATGTGCAAACAGAGGGTGTATAAATAACTAACATTTTTTTTTTTTTAATGCTAATGGCTGTGAAACGTTTCTAGCTTCAGTGTAGAGTGCCAATATTTGGTTTTGTTTACAAGCTGGCACTGCCTTTTTCATATTCGAGCTGCCTCTACGTGATCTCAAGTTAGCTTCAACTGATCTAAAGGTTCTCTGCTAGGATAGCTAGGGTCATGACTAGGATCACTGGTGACAGGCAGCTTAAGAACTGACACAGTTGATACTGTTAATGCTTCTACAGGCGTCTATCTGGCTGTATTGTATTATGTGTGCAGGTATTGTTAGTTTTTAGAACGTTCACTGAAAGGTTAACTTGCTGTGAAACGTTTCATTGTGCAAGTAAACCTTGTCATTAATTTGATGTGGTACTTGCTCACTGGAGATAAAAAGTTCTGTATTGATAAGGTTCATGCCACTGCATTTTATCTGCCTACTTGCCTCCCTGCACTACAGATCGGACCGGAAAATTAGTGAAATTTAGAGGCCAATCACTTCGGCCAATGAAACCGTGCCAAATCTTGATTATTAGCCAATATTATAGAGGCAAGGAAACAAAGGACCCCCGGTAAAATGCTAACGCAAGAAATCCATAGAGGTGCTTATGAGTATTCGAGCCAAATTTGAAAACTGCGTGGGACTGATAAATGTGAACATAAATTTTTTTAAAAACTCGGTGACGAGCAGCAGCGACAGAGCGAAAATTTTCCAACCTGTTGGAACTGCGTCGTTCTCGCCGCGACAGCTGAAAACAGGTTTTTGCGTCGCCGCGGCAGAAATCGCTAGCGTTGTCGTTTGCATATGAAACAGGCTAAGAGGATAATGGCGAAAGCCTACCGTTCCTCTTCTATGATTTGCCTCTCATCGTTCGCCTCTTATCGGCGTTCGTTGCAGTGCGACATAAGATTCATTTACAGAATACGATATCGGCGCAGTGCGTCACACTTTTTCCGGCAAGTGTGTTTGGACGGAGTGGTTTGGACTTATAGCGCGCGCGAGATTCCGCGAGAAGTGTACCTGTCTAGCGCTGCATATGACATCTCGCGCAAAACACTCTCGCGCGGGATTTTGTTTCATGAGCGGCTTTCGCCTTAAAAGTGTTCCTGGCGACCACTCGCAATGTATGTATGAAAACTTCATTGTTCCACGGGGCCCCTATTCCCCGGCCTCGGCACCCAGGCCGGAGACGCGTGTCAGAAAATACCCCGCGGACTAATGACTAGTGAAGTTACATTGTTTCTTCACGGCCTCAGCTGCCAGGCGGATGGCTGCAGCTGCTGGATGGCGGGATCTCCGCTCCGCAGCCAAGCTTCCCAGGCTTCTCTACTGTCTATGTTTAAGCATTCCCAAATTAGGTGATTGAAAGTGCCCTTTTGTCCACAGTTTTTGCATTTCGGATCGTTTTCATCTCCGGTCTGTGTCAGGAAAAACTGGACAGATGTAATTTCCAGCTTGTAAACACCTCCAAATGCGCGCCTCATCGTTGGAGAGAAACCGATCTGGGGGCGGATATATAGCTCTTTCTATTTAGCTTATAGTGCTCAGTGATTTCATGATATATTAGAAAGTCGGTGGGGCAGCTGGGCGCGCTTGCTCATTGGACGCTCCCGGGAGGGACAGGGCGTGCTGGGGCGCCATCATGACATCTTTTTTTTCTCTGACGCGCGGGCTTGGGTTGAGGGGGAAGAGGAGGCGCATCATTTTTGATCGCCCATATGTTCGGTGCTAAGAAAATTTGTTGCGCTGCAGAGGAGATTAATGGGATACTTGTTGCTCGTGCCTTTTTTTTATAATTTTAGTAAATAGATTTTCATGGAGCCTTTTATATGTCGAGATGGTTGTCACTCAATCTCAAGGTGTTGTGCATTTAGGTGGGAAGATATTTTCAGCGGTATCTCATGGCATGGGAGGGGCTGTGACCTAATAGCTTCAACAGTATGCTGATAATCTCGCGCTATGCAGAATAACCAGAAAAGTGTACCCAACAGCACATAAATCCCTTAATAAAAGAGATATAACGGCCTTAGGAGACTACAAACACA
Source organism: Amblyomma maculatum (assembly GCF_055883805.1). NCBI lineage: Eukaryota > Metazoa > Arthropoda > Arachnida > Ixodida > Ixodidae > Amblyomma > Amblyomma maculatum. The sequence continues at coordinate 395,725,170 of NC_139344.1, forward strand.
TACCCAGCGCCTGCTAGGTTACACCAGTGATACCCTACACTACACTCCGCAATGCTCACAGGTAGAAACATCACATTTCGTCATCATCATCATTCATCTTTCATCATCTTTATTTTTCACTGTGAGGTACATGTACATGGATTATAAGTATTACAGAAGGAGGTCCCGAAGTATAAACTGTCCGGGGGACCTCCTTTCAAACCCATCAGAAGAGCAGTGGGAGGCAATTCTGCTTAGCGATGATCCTGACGTACTGTCAGCATTGGCTGGTGGGGAGGGCCAGCGCTAAAGATCCCTAAGTGGTGGTGAGTACCCCGAACCCTCCACCACGGCACCTCTATCTCTTTCCGCTTACATTCTCACCTCCCCTTTCCCTACAGCTCAGTTAAGATGTCCGCGAAAAATTGGCAGTGGCTTAGTTAGATCTACCAGGATATACGTAGCGAGAGGTACGTTTCCCTGGCTGAGCTTGTGGTCAATCATGTTTAGCAATGAGAAACAGCTTTATTTATGCCATAGGGGGAACTATTTGGACCAAAGTGCGATGAGGCGAAAGCGTCTCGTGGTGGTCGAAGCCTTCCACTACGGCACCTCTATATTTTCACTCCCGCCTTCCTCCTTTTCCCTACGACTCGGTTTCTTTCCTGTAAACCAATTTGAAACACCGCTGATGCATGCTGCACTGAGTCTGCTTTAGGCTGTGTGGTGTGTCGTTCGAGGAAGAGCCAAATGAAAGGCGCCGCACGTTCGAACGCCCGGCGGGGTCAACTTCGTATATGCGCGCGTGTGTGTGTGTGTGTGTGTGTGTGTGTGTGTGTGTGTGTGTGTGTGTGTGTGTGTGTGTGTGTGCGTGCGTGCGTGCGTGTGTGTGTGTGTGTGTGTGTGTGAGGACTTTTATTTGCACCATAATGGAGGGCTCTTACTCCCCACCCCCGGTACACAGGCCTAGGGGACGGGGGCCGGGACCTCCGCGATTAGAGGCAGGCAAAGAAGTCTTGGCTCCTCGCGGCCTCTTCCGACAGGCGGATGGCAATTGCTTCTGCTGAGTTGGGACGTATCTCCGCTCCGAAGAAGGGTTTCACAGGCTTTTCTATTTTTGTCTTAGCCCCTGGGGAGCTAGCGCATTCCCAAATTACGATGGCTGAGGGTCCCTCTCTGCCCACATTGTTTGCATTTATCGTCATGTCTCACCTTTCTGGAGGTTATCGACACAGACCGCGGTGTATGTAATTTCCTGCCTGTACACCCCGCCATGCGGTCGCCTCTTTGTTGCTCAGACTTTTCCCGTAGCGGCACCAGTTTTATTGCGAAAGCAATATTACGCTAGGTTTCGAGCCTTCAGCGTAGCGTGGTCCGGTAATTAAGGTTTACACCACGTGACTACTGACGTCATACCAGCGCGAGAGGGCGGGAGTTGGACTATTAAGTCGGCTCTTCAGCGTGCTTCAAAACAGCACTCAAAACAGCCTTCAAAACAGCACTCGGTCTTCCCATTTGCACGGCTACCGGAAACTCATGCAACTGGGGATACATAACACACTAGAAGAAATGATCGAAGCACACCTCACGGCGCAGTACGAGCGGTTGACCGCAACATCGACCGGAAGACAGATACTGCAAAAGACCGACATACACTACGAGAGCAGACACTCATAAGTGACGTCGGTTCCCCGTCCAATACACATAATACTGGTACTCCCTCCACTACCTAAGAATATGCACCCGGAGTTTCACCTGCAGCGTCGGGTAGCAAGAGCCCAATCATTAGAGAAATACTATTCCAGTCTACCAAATACGACATATGGGGACGCAGCAGAATACGGGAATAAGAGAGCCTATGCCCTGGCACTAGTCGATCACAAGTATCGCTTACAAAATTCAGCGACGATAAACGAAGTACGAACGCCAGAGGAGGCAGAAGAGGCGGCTTTAGCTCTGGCGATTGTCACGACGGACTAATAATAATAATAATAATGGTTCACAGGAAGGGAAAGGCGCAGTATCTGTCACACTTGTAGCTGTGGACACCTGAACCGCAACGTAAGGGAATTCGGGAGGAAGATGGGAGTGAAAGTGGATAGAGGGAAAGAGGATCTTCGTTTCGCCTTCATCGAAGCGCAGCCGCCGAGGTCGGGATCGAACCCGGGTACTCCGGCACAGTAGTCGGGCGTCTTACCACTGCACCACCCCGGCGGGGCTTTTTTTTTTTGTTCTTTATTTCCTGACCGAGGACGTACAGAAAAAAGACAGATGTGACATCAATAACATGACAAAATAAAAGATCACACATTGACTTAAAACTTCAGCCTTCCTTAGCTGAAGTTGTCGGATTAAAAATCCCTCATATGTGACAACCCTTCAAAACTAACTAACCATTCTGGCTCTAGTTTTAAGGATTTCTGTGCGTCCACATATGCCCGTATGCTCTCTCTAAAGAGCTGTCTCGCTGAACGTGCATCGACGTCACCGTGCTCTACAGCCATTCTGCTTTTCCATATGCTGTGGAGAGCCAGTAGCATCAAAAGATCCAACGGTGTATCATTGTTCGCTTCTACTGGCAAGAATCGGATACCATGTGGGCTTATGGGTAGTTCCTTTTTAAGCGTCCTCTGGAGCACGTCCCATAAAAATACGGCATCCCAGCATTCGAGAAACACGTGTTCAATCGTCTCCTCTTTCCTGCATATTATGCAGTGGACACCCCAGGGTACAAAAAGCCCTTTCTGTTCCTTCCATTTCTTTACCTCCAATGTTCCAGTGTGCAGCTTAAAAAAGAACGTTTTCACCCCTGCCGGCACCATCATCCTCTTCACTCTTTTAAGAACATTTTTGCCCCCTGTGGACGAGTACACAGCTCTGTACAACCTGCCGGCACCATCTTCCTCTTCACTCTTTTAAGAACATTTTTGCCCCCTGTGGACGAGTACACAGCTCTGTACAACGGTTCTGGAAGCACCACATCGCACAAGTCTTTATACAGTTTTTTTCCGGTTTACACTCCACAAATAATCTAAAGTAAACCGCACCATCAAGAACCTGTACGCCAAGACCACTTCCCTTAGATACCCGTGGACACCTCAGAAGAAACGACAATTCCCGGGAAAGCTTGACCCAGGCGTAACTGACAGACCGTACGAAGAAATGGATTTTTCACGTTCCTCAAAAACATGAAACGATTGACTAACTGGCGCAGAAACAGATGTGCCAAACCAAGCCCGCCGTCCTTCACCCGGCGGAAGAGATTTGTCCGACTTGTCCGTTCCCACGAAGACCCCCACACAAAGACGGCAAAGATACGATGCATCTTTTGGACATTAGCTCTTGAACAATATAACACTTGAAGCACATACCAAACTTTTGTCACTAAAAACAAATTACAAATCGTGGCCTTAGCAAACACCGACCCCTGCCATCCATTCCATTTGTCCACTCTATCTTTCAATTTACCGACTTGGTTTTTCCAGTATGGGTCACTGTCCCGATACAATTCAAGAGGGGCACCAAGGTAGCTGACAGGGTTGGTAACAAATTTCATGTTAGCAAAAATGCCTGGTGTCGCTGGCCAGTCACCGTGCCAGAAGCCCAGGCACTTGCCCCAGTTAACAGCACTGCCGCTTACAGCGCAAAAACCTTTTACAGTTTTCACAACTTCTACGATGCTTTCGTAGTCTACACAAAACATCGCGACATCATCGGCATAAGCCAAAAGCTTCACTTCTGCTTGATGCAGCTTGAAGCCCCGCATTTTCTCATGCTTGATAATGCTTAAACATAGAGGTTCAAGATAGATACAAAAGAGAAGAGGTGAAAGGGGGCAACCTTGACGAACTGAGCGTTGGACAGCAATACTGTCACCGACAGATTTGTTCACAATTAGCCTAGTTGTACAAGCATTGTAAGCCATAGCCACTCCTTCTCTGATGACGCATCCGACCTTGACATAGTCTAATATACACAAAAGCAAGTCGTAGGGCACTCTATCAAAAGCCTTTTCAAGACCTATTTGGAGCATTGCTACTCCAAGTCCACCAGCATCGCAACATTCAAGAATGGCCCTCGCGATGTGAATGTTCGTAAAAATGGACCTGTCTTTAATACCGCATGTTTGGTGGTCTCCAACAATATCTTTAATAACTGTTTGCAGTCTTTTAGCTAGTATTTTCATAAAAATTTTAGAGTCGACATTGGTTAAACTAATCGGCCGGTAAGAGGTAACACTGCGTAATTGACCTCGGTCCTCCGTTTTGGGAATTAGCACAGTATGAGAAGATGCAAAGGACGGCGGCAGCACATTAAGGTTGGTTTGTGGGGTTTAACGTCCCAAAGCGACTCAGGCTATGAGAGACGCCGTAGTGGAGGACTCCGGAAATTTCGACCACCTGGGGTTCTTTAACGTGCACTGACATCGCACAGCACGCGGGTGCCTTGCTTTTCGCCTACATTAAGGTCATATGCTTCATTATACACTTTTTCCAGTACCGGCGAGAAAAAATCCTGGAAAGCTTTATAAAATGCGGCGCTAAGTCCATCAGGCCCAGGCGATTTGCCGGGGTTCAAATTCCCAATAGCGCATTTCACTTTGTCCTCCGTGATGGGGGTCTCTAGCACACGTGTCGTCTTTTCGTCAAGTTGTGGCATTAAAGGTAAATAAACTCTCTTGAAACTCTCGATATCAACTGCACGCCGTGCGAACTGCTGACGATAATGCTCGAAGAAAGCTTGCTGGATTTCTTTCTTTTCGTTGGTAATGGTCCCTTGGTATTCAATTTCATCTATCTGATTCCTTCGAGCGTGCCACTTTTCTGTGCCTAACGCCCTTTTTGTCGGACCTTCCCCCCTTATCAGCCGTTCGGCTCTAGCTCTGACAAGGGCACCGCGATATCGGTCGGCGTCGAGTAGTTCAAGCTTGCCCTTAAGGGCTCGTATGTCATCTATGAACAAACCGGGGTTATTGCTTTCAACATCGATTAGACGCTGTAGATTCACGTGAAGGGACCTTTCTTCGGCCCTTTCTTGTCTGGCTATAGTGCTCGATCTTTCCAATGCTGTCATTTTGACATTCTGTTTAAAAACCTCCCATTTAGCCCCTAACTTTGTTACGCCTTTGTCATTCATATTTGCTATATGCCTTTCAAAGTCGGCTTGGAAACTGTCATCAGATAATAATTTTGAGTTTAACTTCCACATTTGCCAGTCAAATCCTTGACTTTTAGTTTTGCTCCCAGCGATAGTGACGGTGACCAAGCAATGATCGCTGAACGATACTGGCTTAACGTGGTATTCGTGGCATACAGGCACCAGATCAAGAGATATGTACATCCTATCGAGTCGAGCGTGGCTAGAAGCCTGGAAATGAGTGAACTGAGCAGCTCGTCCACCCTCCAGACATCCAGCCACATCAACAAGGTTAAACTCATTTACCAATTCTGCGAGAACACAGGTGCTGGCATCACTATGCGGCCTTCTACTCGTTTTATCTGATGCGGAGAGTAGACAATTGAAGTCTCCCATTATCACAGTTAGCCTTTCAGAGTTGCAATACTGACGAATACCTTCAAAGAAATCGCGCCTTTCGCCAACGCTGTTCGGTGCATAAACACAAATGATGCGCCATTCGTATGAATACGGCACGAGATCGCAAACAACGAAGCGGCCATACGCACAAGTCGTGACAGCTTGAATTGTGACACCAAGGCACTGACGCACAAACAGCACACAGCCAGCCGCTGCTCCAACTGCATGACTTACAACGGCATTGTATCTTGAAGTAAAAAGGCTAACCATTCTCCCGGTTTCTTCTTCACCATCAACTTTAGTTTCCTGAATCGCGATGACGTCTAGCTCCAGCTCGCTAACCAAACGAAACAGTTGATTTTGCTTGCGCCTTGCTGCAAGCCCTCGAACATTAATAGTCGCGAATCCAATGGCTTTGTCTTGACAAATCATTGCTGATGAACGAATACCCGGGAGCATGGTCATACCTTTAGTGATGTCTGTGGCCGAGCACCCCTCCATGGTGGCAGGTGTTAAGTCTGAGGTGGGAGCGGTGCAGCCCCCCCCCCCCTCTTTTCTCTAACAAGTTCGGCCTAGGCCGATAGGACACCCGCCGTACCGCCGCGGAAGTCTTTGTCGGCGGTCCTTCGACGTCTGCGTTCTCGTGACCTGGTGTTCGGTCCTCCGTGTCGTCGTGTGTCCGCTTCGCTACCGCTGCCGAGTTCACTGCCTCAGATTCGACCATGCTGTCTGTCTCATGAATGAATACTGTGTTGTGACTGACCTCCGTGTCCCCAGTTGAGTTGCTGCTGCTGGCCACCTTAGCGGCCGCGACGCCGACGGAACACGCTTGCAAATTCTTGACACCCTGCTCCTTGACCTCGTCCGCGTTTGGGGAGGGGGGAGTGACCGTTGTTTCTGCTGAGCTGGTGCCTGTCTCCTTAGCTGCTTCTTCCGCATCCGCCTCGTCCATGAGGTGTTCCGACATGTCGTCGTTCCTCACGGGCCCTGCGACGTTTGCATACGTCATTACACACTGCGCTCGTGGCCGAAACGACGACAACGAGCGCAGCGCGGAACCTGGCACTCCTTCCGGATGTGACCCGTCGTCTTGCAGCGAAGGCACAGGGGAGCCCTGCCCGGAACGACGACGAGCGCTGGCTCACCGGCAACTCGCAGCTGGTGTGGGATGTCGTCAATTTTCACCCCTGTCTTCAGCTTTAGGGACACGGTGCGCGTAGTTGACCCTTTGTCGGTGACGCCTTGTGCGCGCCACCTTTCCCTTGCGATGTCAGACACCGTCCCATACGGCAACAGTGCGGCTCGCACGTCTTCGTCAGGAACGCCGTGCAACAGCCAGTGAATCTTTAACCGGACGCCCTGGTCGTTGGGGTCGACGATTACACAGCGATGGTCCTTCACTTTCACATCACTGACAGCGAGCAGCTTACGTGTGGCCTCGGCGTCTTTAAACGTCACTGCCCAAACGTGGTTCATTTGGTACGCCCCCAGGGCGACCACCTCTGGGAGCAATCCAAGACGAACCAACGCGTCCCTGAAGTCTTCAACTCGGTACGGTCGAGCCTTCACATCACCATGCATGAAAACAGTATTAAGCACAATGCTCCCGGTTGGAAAACTATCACCCAGGCGGGGCTCACGACGGACTCCAAATACATTTTTAGCGACTTAAAAACAGCCATTAGAAATTTCGCAGAAGGTAGAATTCATCAACCAGCAGCCAAAATTTTGAAATTTTTTGATTACTCTAAAAACGCACGTTCGATCAAAATTTTGTGGGCCCCCGCACACGCGGGTCATCCTGGAAACGAGGCGGCGCACCAGTATGCCCGAGGATTCGTCGTAGGCCGGTAGGTGCGGTACCCCGAACTAAGATCGGCTCGCGAGAGAGACCCTACGTGCAGAGGAATTACGAACTGAAATATCCGGAGCCCCACTATACACTCAGCAAATCACAACAAACACTACTTAGAAAACTTCAAACAAAAACGTGCTTTAATCCATATAAGCTAGCACAATGGTATCCAGGCGAATACAGCCCCTCATGTTCACTTTGCGGTGACCAGAGGGCAGATCTCGAACACATAATGTTTAAATGTGAAAGCATGCATCCACCGGAGGGCCTGCAGATTACCAATTCGGAACAGTGGGAGGCCGCATTGCTTAGCTCTGATCCAAATGGGGCTGGGGCAGGTAGGTCACCGCCGCTCGCGGCGGGGGCTAGCCTGCCACCGAATTTTTGTCTGTTGTATGCCGTCATTGCACCCGCCACCGCTTCGGTGGTGGACGACGGCTGTTGTTGCGGCGCGCGTCTTTCTTTCTCTCTTCCTTTTCTTCTTTATTTTCTCTTCTGTCTGCATGAGGCAGCGGAGGTGGCTCAGCTACAGAGCCTAGCAGGCCCGTGCATTTTTATGCGAAGCATATTAACGTAGGTTTCGGGCCTTCGCGCGACGCCTGGCGGTGGCCACCATTGACCCTGAAGTGGGGTCACGTGACATGACGTCGCGTGATGACGTCACACCGGCTGCAGATGGGCCCTCATATCGCGCCGTCTAGAACTGTAGCGCCGTCGGTCGCCTCCCGGCGGTGGCCACCATCACGGCCGCTCGATGAAGCGCACTGGGTGCGGCCTGCTGCGTCGCGCCGCCGTCAATGGGCAAGCGCGTCCTTGGGAAGTTTACAGTTGCGCCCGCTATTTCTGCTGAGGGCGCCACGGTTCGGGGACACGTCGCCGCCGGGGTCGCCGGCTCTGAGTGCGTGGTGGTCGCCGGCTCTGAGTGCGTGGTTTGCTTCCTTTCTGAGCGCGTTCGCCTCGCGTCTGCGTGGTAAACGCAAACTTTTTTGTGCGCGCGTGTGCAAGCACGTTAACGTTGAGACTGGATGCGTTTGTTTTTTAAGGCGAAAGCCGTTCTATGCCCATGGAACGAAAATCTATGCGCTGAAGCTGTGCCTGTTATCTGTGTGTCGCATCTGTGCACTGGTGTGCCAGTCGCAAAAGCGGACGTGCAAGGAGGGAGATTAAGAATGAAAGTGATTGATGGTGATAGGTAATCAATAAAAGTTATAGACATTGATAGAGATAATGACTAATGCTAATAACTAATAATAGTTAATAATGACTAAAATTACTTGTAATGGCCAGTATATCAAACTACGACATGTAATGACCGCAATTGATTAGAAATGAGTAAAAGTGGTTAGCAATGTGTGGTAATGACTATAATAGCTAGGCATGACTCATCATTACGGTTAATGACAACGAAATGATCAATATGTGAAACGACATGTAATGACCACTGCTGATTCAAAATGAGTAACCTGCTTAGTTATGAGTGATAAGGGCTACAATGACGACGCAGGCAGACTCATCATGACTGAGAAACGAACAATATATCAAACGACGACTTGAAATGACGAACTGTGGCAAACGATGAAAGGCAAATGATAGGAGAAGGGTAGGCTTTCGCCGTCCTGCGTTTAAGAGACTTCTAAGAGACCCTCTAATTTTATCTGCTGAGCTCGCTTCAGGCAGACAGCAGCGAGGAGTGGAAATGCACTCGTTTCCTCTGAAATGAAAGCGGCGTTGCGGTTAAAAAGTCCAGATGCTGAAGCATAATGCCCTATCAGCTGCCATTGAATTTGCTACAAGGGACAGCAGATTGGACTTGTTGGTATTTTAATAAGGTTAACTGTGCAAACAACGCGACGGGAACACAGGAGAAGAAGACGGCATAACCGCGCTAGTTGTGTCGTCCTCTTTTCCTGTGTTCCCGTCACGTTGTTTAACCTATTTAGTTACCAGGGAGCTGGCCAGTGAACTAGGATTTTTAACTATGCATTGGGAAGCAGATGAATATGATGAGGTAGCACCAGAAGCTTTTCTCGCAGGTTATATTGCGAGGACATATCAGAAAAAGCTCCGAAGGTTTTTTTTTATATATAAGCATGCAATTTGTTCTAAATTTTGCCGCGCTAGTCTGAGTGGCCTTGCAAGTAAGGGAGCCTGTGCATACAACATTTGTTTATACTGTTGAGACTGTTTGAGCCGATGCGATAAAACGAAAAGCCACGTTCCACAGAAAATCCGGCGCCCGCTCTGTCGGCGGACAGTCGGAAAAAATCCTCTTTGGTAAGAGACACTTTATTTGGTGATATGGCCAGATACCTTTGGCGCAATGAGAACACATGACATGTTCCATGTGGCAGGAGCTGCCAAACCAGGGAGAGTCAATAAGATGTAAGGGTGAAATGGGAATTATTGAAAGCGGGAGGACCCTTAGATCCCAAGTCAGGCACACTATGCTCCTAAAGGGCACGTTCGTACGGCTGCGGTAAAGAGGGGCTTTATATAGCTATGTGTAGGGTGCTATTTCACATAATGCGGTGGCTTAAAGCTGCATTCTAATGATATGAGACAGAGGCAGCAATTACGGGATACGGTGAATAAGCAGGTAGCAAAGTGCGGGCACTCTAACGAGGCTCCTCAAGGAGAATTAAGAACCCCAAGATTTGTTTATCACTACCAGGTTGTTGCTTAATTTATGCGATATTTGGTAATGATTTTGAGGCGACATGTCAGTCGAGCAAGAGCCTGTTGCAGGAAATATAGTCAACTGGACCAGTTACAAGTTAATGAAAACCAAGGACAATGGAGGCTTTATATACCCCGCAAAGGAAGTAATCAAGCTTTGTCAGCTTAAGCGCACCTTCATTAACAGGATGATGAAGTCTGAAGAGGTCCGGTGAAGTAGCAAGCTGTGTAAACTTTTGGTTTCGTCATTGTTTTCTCACTGTATACAGTACCTGCAGCTAATCTATAAAAACAATGATCGTGCCCATGCTAAGGCGCTATGCAAGATTAAGTTGCTGCCCCCACTGATAGCGAGCTGGGCTGGAAATGTCAACTCAACAGTGGAGCGATGTGTATAGCTATGGCATAAACCTCTCTCAAGAAAGGTTTTCCGCCTGCGATTGGTAATTTTCTTCCTTTTTTTGCGTGGCCATTAAATAAGCGTACTCGGCTGCTTGCTGAATCTCGGGTGCAGTTGCGCTCTGACGCGTGAACATTCTTGTAATCACAGCTAATAGTTTCACAACAGCAACACTCGATGCGCGTTCTTCCATTGAAAATTACGAACCAGCAAAATTGTATGGGTTTGCGAGCAGCCAATAAAAATATTATTAAAAACTTTCGGCGCATATATGTAGCACCTTGAGGCAGACCGCGGCTCTATCAAGCGCGCTTACTTTGTCCGGTCATGCAAAACGCGGGAAGCCATGACGAATAGCGTTCTGGCGTATAAAGTTTAAGTCTCAAACTGAGTCGAAGATCCCAGGTTATCATCTAGATTTAACCTAATAAACATCTTCATATTTGCACCGTAAAATTTGTCACAATGAGATAGAAAGGTTGGTTACATGTCGCATTTTCACAAAGGTTGCTCATAGTAGGACAATTTTTTATTGGATAGCGCTGCCAGCTTAGAACAGGTTGACATCAATTTGTATATAAAAGCTGTATGCAGGAATGAGTAACACAGTTAAGTGGTTATGCCTTAGGCTACCATGGCAGCTGCACAGCTTCAAATTGTTCACAGCCGGGTCACATTTTAATGTGACGAACAACTGGATCCGATGCAACATCACGGTAAGGCGAGCTCTCCTTTCGAGTGGTCTTCAACCACCGTGAGTAAGCTTTTCGGGGTACACTCCAGTGTACATCCTTGCTGAGCAAGCGCTAAGTGCTGACATGGTCACACTAGACATGACAGTATATACTAATTCTTGTTGCCAAATTGTGTGAAGCGGAGCTCTTATATCCTTAAAATAAAGCGCTTCTACCACGCCTACGCCTCCCTCAAAGCGCAGCCAGGCGCAGCTCTCCGCGCGCGGCTGTCCCTGAACGGTGGCGCCGCGGCGGTAGGGACTGGAAGTAGGCGTCTCCCGCCGGTTTCGGGCGATGTAGCAGGCCGCACCTAGTGCGCTTCCATCGAGCGGCCGTGCCACCATTGACCTTGAAGTGAGATCACATGATGTGACGTCACGTGATGACGTCACACCGGCTGCAGATGGGGCCTCATATCGCGCCGTCGGACGTCGCCCGGCGGAGGCCTCCACGCTTCGGTTCGCGCCGTCGCGCGCGAAGCGGCGGCGGCGCCACCATCGCTGCATCACGTGATATGTGACGTCACGCCAGGGATGAAGCGGCGCGCGTCCGCCGTCGCGTCAGTCTCTGTGCCCGCAACCGCGCCAGCGTCTTTGCGCTGGGCGTGTATGCGGTCAAGATGCCCCCAAACGCTAAGGACGTTAAACCATCCACACTGAGGCAGCTGCTTAACATGCTTCGCATCCACTGGGTTTAACCTTGATAAGCCTCCAATTTTTTTCTTTTCCTTCTTCCTACAGCTACAACAACCGGCAACACGCCATCACGGCTTGGGCCAAGGAGGTCGTCGAGCGCCATCAAGCGATGACCACCCCTGGGGTGGCTTGAGGAGAAGCGAACTCCCACGAAGAAAGAACTTTCCCAATTCTCCTCAATAAAGTTTCCTCCTCCTCCTCCTCCGTTCTTCAGCGTAGCGTGGCTCGTAGCTACGCCGGGCGTTTCGCGCTTCTCCCACTAGGTGCGCTGTAGTCTAACAGGTGGTGTGACGTCATAAGCGAGGCGAAGATGGGCTACCAAGTCGGCTATTCAGCGTAGCGTGGCTCGTAGCCACACCGGGTGTTTCGCGCTTGTCTCACTATGTTGTTGTGGCTGTAAGGAAAAGAAAATGCATGGACACCGCAACCGCGCCGTAAGGGAAGGAAGGAAGATGGGAGTGAAAGTGGAAAGAGAGAAAGAGGAGCCGTAGTGGAGGGCTACGGAGTAATTTCGACCACCTGGGGATCTTAACGTGCGCTTACATCGCACAGCACACGACGCCTCTTCGTTTCGCCTCCTTCGAAACGCAGCCGCCGAGGTCGGGTTCGAACCCGGGTACTCCGGCACAGTGGTCGGGCGTCTTACCACTGTACCACACCACGGGGCACACCACCGCTGCCTCGTGCGGACAGAAGAGAAAATAGAGAAGAAAGGAAAAAATTACCGACGATTACATTACTTCCTAATTTGAGCGCAGCAAATAAGCTGTTTCACCTTTTCGATAGACTGAGGCAAAGAAATCGAGCAACACATGTATGCGCTATCACAATTTTTTTTTATTTTTCACACGTATTCCTTTAACAAAGACTCCACTGACAGTTCTTGACAGTCATGAAGGAAGCTTTGTGGTCGGAGAAATAGACTGATATATGTTCGTCTCGCTCAAGGCTCAGAAAGAACTGGCAGATAATTTCGCAGTGGAGAACGGCAGCGGCAATTTCGGCTCGGGCGGTGCACATATACAGATCCGCCGCCACCGATCTGGCTCTCTGATTGCCACCGCACAGGGGTTGCATTGGAGGAGGAGCGAAGAAAGGAATTAAGTTCGAGCCGGCGCTTTGACAACCGGAGACTCGCAGGAAGAGGGGGGAGGGGGGCGGCGTGTACACCCAGCGGCAAACGATGGGGGCAGAAGCGCACGCAGCAAGCGGACAACGCGATAAAGGGAGGAGGGAAGAGATAGCAGCGACTGACTGATGCTGCTGACGCCGATAGTGAGTCAACTTCAGCTGCGGAGTTGGTTTCAGGGACAACGCCGCCGGTGCCGACGCAAACAATATGATACCCTCGCTTCCGCAGCGCCAAGAACCAGGTCTAGCCGTGGGAAGGTTGTCACGTATTCGTCGACGTGCCGGGGCCTACGTGAAATAACCGGCGCGTCGGCAACTGAAGAGCACCCTATCCGCCACACAGGAACAGGGGGGGGGGGGACCCTCCCCTTCTCTTTCTGCATGGCGGCGACGGTGTTCTATGGAGCCACGTTATCTTGACTCTCTAGCGGCGTCAGCGGCATCCAGCGGTATCAGTCGGTCGCTGCTAGCGCTGGGGGCGATGAAAGGGGGGCGGAGCTGGTTACGAGGCCGACGACGACGCCGACGCGAAACCCAGGAACGGACGCCAAAGAGCTGCCCTCTAAAAGAAGAGGGAGAGAAAGACGCTCGCCGCAACAACAGCCGTCGTCCACCACCGAAGCAGTGGCGGGTGCAATGACGGCCTACAACATACAAAAATTCGGTGGCTGGCTAGCCCCCGCCGCAAGCGGCGTTGACCTACCCTCCCAGCTAACTCCCAGCCTCGTAGGGCCAGGAACTGCCACCATTCACCACCTCCCTGGCGGGGGGGGGGGGGGGTTAGCCTGCCATCATATTTTTATCTGCTGTAGGCCGCCATGCTCTCGCTACCGGTGGTGGACGACGGCTGTTGCGACGCGCGTCTTTCTCTCCCTCTTCCTTTTCTTTATTTTCTATTTTCTCTTCTGTCTGCACGAGGCAGCGGAGGTGGCTCAGTGCAGAGCCAGTAGCAGGCCCGTGCATTTTCCTTTCCTTCTTCCTTCAGTCGCAACAACAACACGGATGTTTTCAGAGCCCCGCCGGGGTGGTGCAGTGGTAAGACGCCCGACTACTGTGCCGGAGTACCCGGGTTCGAACCCGACCTCGGCAGCTGCGTTTCGATGGAGGCGAAACGAAGAGGCGTCCGTGCTGTGCGATGTCAGCGCACGCTAAAGATCCCCAGGTGGTCTAAATTACTCCCTAATCCTCCACTACGGCTCCTCTTTCTCTACACTTTCACTCCCACCTTCCTTCCTTCCCTTACTGCGCGGTTGAAGTGTCCCCAGAAAAACAAGTGAGACAGTTACCGCGCCTTTCCCTTCCTATAAATCAATCAATCAGGTTTTCAGAGTGGTTAAGGGTGGCTGTTCCTGGCCCTACGGGGCTGGTATGGGTTGGTCAACGCTGCTTGCTGCGGGGGTATAGTGCTCTAGCCTGCCACTAAATTTTTTATCTGTTGTAGGCCGTCATTACAACCGCCACCGCTCAACACCCTCTTGACTAAGGCCCTTCCACGGAGGCCGTGACGTCACGCGAGTTACCCCCGGCACCCCGGACGCGCATGCTTTCGGCCGCCTGGCGTTCGCGTTGAATGTGTCGCGGCTACTTGTGATAATGACACCCAGGTGCGCGTCTGTTGCAGGTTTTTTGCGTTCGGCAATTATTAAGGGAGCTTGACTAACACTCGAGTATATTTTTTTTTCGCACCACCGAGGCATGCACCGCCAATATCTAAGGCAGCTTTTAGACTTGTAAACAGCGTTCTGAAATAGTCGCTAATGCTTTTATACAAATGATTTTATTGACAGGAAGAGTTAGAAGCGGCCAATTTCATTTCTTGCTTGACGTCTTCATTTTTCTGTCGGCAGCATTTTTTTTGCGCTGCACTTTCAATACGATCGTTTCTCATTTTACAAAAGTTGTTCAAAGTAACGTTTGTTGCGGCACGCACTACATGCCGCACTAGAGTTTCTGGTGTGTGACCATTTTTACAGGTTTCCAAGGCGGCATCTCGCAGAAATGAAATGCTTACGGGGATAGCCTGCCACCGGATTTGTATCTTGTAGGCCGTCATTTCACCCGCCACCGCTTCGGTGGTGGACAACGGCATGGCCCTATGGGGCTGGGACTGGTTCAAGTAAGCTGTGCAGTTCGGGTAAATAGGTGGTATGGCATTGGACACCAGATGAAACCTGTCACTGTCAACTGTCGAAGTCTTTCCTGTTGCTGCATCAATTTGTGATAGCTCCTTCATTAGGTCTTTCTCTTGGATGTGAAGTTCACAAACCTGGGCAGTGTATGAAAAATATGTAGTTACTTATTGTCGGTATATGGACATACTATTACATAATTTGCGTGTTATTAAGCATTCCAGCACAGTACTGAATACTTCTGCTCATTATCCCTGGCCTGGTCAAATTCACTAAGACTGCCAGTTTTTTCACGTCAAACATTATTTAAGCACTACCTGACCTTCTGGTCGAGCACGTGGGACATGAGGAGTACGGCATTAATTTCAGTTTCTCACCATTGAATGCACGCTGGGTGTGAAATACTTCCGTGTGATTACTCTAATCCACGATTCATTTTTTGGAAGAAGGCAGCAGAGCAGGTAACAACACACAACATAAGAAGCGCGCACAAACACAAGGACAACGATTCATTCCTACTGGCATTCTTTGGAAATGCGAGAACACGCACCTTGGCTATAGAATAGCAGCTTGGGCATGTTGGTTATGCATCTTGAGGATACAGCGCGGAACGTGGACGGGAGCACAAGATTAGAAGACGGCACAACGAGCGCTGTTGTGTCGTCTTCTAATCTTGTGCTCCCGTCCACGTTCCGCGCTGTATCCTCAAGACGCACCTTGCGACCAGTTTCATAGTTCCCGCGACACCCAGGAACACAACACCGCCCCATGTTACGCCACGTCAAGCGTAGTTTTCTGCGCAACGCCATATCCTCGTTTCAAGCACTGGTGATGCTAATCACACTTCAATATTTTGCACGTACTAATACATGCAAAAATGCATGCACACGATTGAAAGCACACTTGAGCACGGGAAAGCAACCCAAAAATAACGTCAACGCGGAGCTGTGAAGCACCAAGCTAAACCATTGATTGATTGGAAAACATTTATTGTCAGCAATGAGCGATTTGTGGGCGCTAGATGGCCTCAAGACCGTTGCTCTCGGCGACCTTTTGAGCCTACTCAGTAGCCCGAACTTGCGTTAACGGGTCTGAGCTGGCCAGTATAGCCTCCCACCGCTCAAACGAAGGGACTGGTATTAGGTCTGCTGGTGGCGGCGCTTTTTTTGCAGCTCCATAATATGTGAGCATATCCTGCTATTTCACCGCAGTGTTTACAATTTTGATTGTATTGTGCTGGGTACATGTGCGCTAATTTAGAAGGGCTGAAGAAGGCACGCGTTTAGAGCCGACGCCAGATTACTTCTTGCTTTTTGTCTAGTTTCTTGTCTGGTGGAGGATATATCCGCCTTTCTAGTTTAAAGTGATTATTATAGTGTAGTCATGAAATGAGATTAGTGAATCTCTCGAGAAATTGGGGGAATCAACCTGGCTCACTGCTCGGCTGACATAACCTCGAGCTATACTGTGAGCCAACTCGTTTCCTTTGTTCCCCGAGTGTGCCGGCACCCATATATTAATTCCACCTCTTTTTGGTTCCAGTCTTTATATCTTAAAATTCGCTCTGTCTCTTTGGAGATCATACCCCTCGCAAAATTGTTCGAACCTGTTTCTGGAAAAGTTCGGAGAAAGCCTTTATTGGCTCATACTGTCGTCGAAAAAAGCTGTCCAGGCGAGCGGCGCACCTGATTAGTCGACAGAGAAGTGACATCACCAGCCACCAAAATCTAAGCGACCAACCAGAAGTCTCATCTTGTCTAGCGTTCCTGCCATCTGCAATCCCACACTTGCACGCGCGCCAAGGAAAGCCACGCGACAGGAGCGATATGGTGTACCGTCCAAATGTCAATGGTGTTGGGAGAAAAGGACAACTAGCGTGACGTAGACTGCTTGGGAGAGGAGGATATGAGCAGGCCTTGTAAAAGTCGAGAAGGTGTTGGTCCTTGTCGGTGTTTTGTTTTCTCTCCTTTTTTTTCTTTCGTTATACTGGAGGGTGGCTGCAAAATGTCTCTGCAAACCAATGCGCGGGAAGGATGAAAGGAGGCCCTTGGCAGTAGGAGCGCGGCTTCCAGCTGGGGGAGGGGAAGCGTCTAACCGTCCTAGCCGTCTAGCCGCACGCTTTTTCTTCGCAGTGAGGGGCTGGCAGGCTAGCCAACCTAGACAGAGCGGTTTTAAACCAGCGGCGGCTTGGAGCTGCCCTCGGTTACCGCTGTGCTGACGTGCGCCGCATGGGCTCTGGCCTTACGACCGTTTTTGTGCGATGTGCCTCGAAGCAACAGGTATGTAGGACCTGCTGCTCCTGGTGGTTTTTGGATACATCGCCTGATGCGGTGAGTTGCTCAGCTGGCCTGTTTTTGAACTTTGAGTGTTAGCGCAGGCATTCTTACTTCACGTAGGTGAAAAAGACGCATCCGGCGAACGCCGGAGCGCTTTTCGCGATGGTAGGCGTGAAGCGCCTCAAGCCCTTTACTTTTTTCGGTCGTACCGCAAGGCATGACCACGGTGGAACTCACCAAAATACTGGTAAAACACTTCTCGAAGACGAAGTTGGGTGGAGTACAGGTCTTTATACGGAGGGAAGTTTGAGATTTTTCTCAGGACGCGAGCATCTGTTGAGAGGTTTTTGGAAGACCCCGTGGTTGATGTAAAAGGCACAGCGGTGACATTTGAGTACTGGGGAACGCGCTCGAAGTTAGTGGTTAGTGCGCATCTTCGGGTACTCCTCGAAGCCCCACGATGTGGAGTTGACGAACGCGCTAAAGCCATATGGCAAGATCGTCAGCGTGGCTAGGGAGAGTGTCGCCGGCTTCCCGTTTGTCACCACTGGGATCCGGCGCGTGAAGATGTAAATGACAGCGCCAGTTACAAACTTCTTGGATGAGATCGACACGACCATCCAATGCGAATATGAAACAGTAAAGAGATGGTTTGGTTTGTGGGGTTTAACGTCACAAAGCGACTGAGGCTATGAGAGACACCGTGGTGGAGGACTCCGGAAATTTCGACCACCTGAGAGTAAGGAGACTATGCCGCCAGTGCGGCTATGAAGGCCACAGCTGCGACACGCCGCAGTGCGAGCGTTGTGGCGCGTACGGCCACGAGAATTGCAATGCCGCGTGCCCCAAATGTGGAGAAGATCACTCGATCAAAGTGTGCAAGAGGACGTTCGCGTCCGTGTTGGGAAGTGAATAAGACACGGAAGCGCCCGCGGACTACTGGGTACAACCAGCTGCCACATGCCTGCCGGCGATCGTCACAGTTGAGAGCCAGAATGAGAATACGAAGGAGGACGCGTCCTCAAATGCCGCTACCGAAGACAGCAAGGAGGCGCCGACCTACGACGTCGTATAAGGAAACCGAGCAGAAGAACGCAGAAGAATCCCATGAGATGCTCCCAGTGTCCGCCGCCAACAACCAGACGGACATTGCTGAGCCTTCTACCGAAGCCCAAGAGGACTCGTCAGAAGACGTTGACACTGAAGCTAGGCACGTGCCGCCAACAGCCATCACGGGCGAGAAGCAACAGTATGAGGCCGCTACCGCCGCTGCGTCGAAGAACCACATCTCCGCAGCGGAGGATGAAACAGACATGGAAGCAATCAGCGCGCGCCCAAAGCGCAAACGCAGTCCCCCCAAAAAAAGGCCAATAAAACGGCTGACTCAAAATCTTCAAAATCATTGGTGGACGCCCCACCCACGAAGCGCGCTTTCCTCAAAAACCCGCCTCCGTCAAGCGACAGCGACTCCGGGAGTGACGACGAACCACCCCATGTATGCACCTGCCGGTCGCCACCGCGCGATCTTAGTAAGCTGCGCATGCGCGAGAAGAAAGAAGGTAGGTGAGGAAGTGCCAGCTTCATAAATAAGGTCACTTCGATTTCATATAGTAGCGCTAGCAACCTGTTTTTGCCAGCACACATTTTGTACCCACCTTTCATGAGGCACAAGGCATTCATGGTGCAGGAGAGCCCATGAGCAGAAGCTGCGACTTAGCCAAGATCCCAAAATCGCTGTGCAGCAAGATTATTTCGGCATACACTGAAACAAAAAATAGAAATGGTTGCTTTTGCTAAGACAGGACTATTCGGGAGCGAAACGGAGGCGCACTCGAAAATGAGCCGCCGGCGACCGATCGAAGCACGGGTATTGAAGGGACTGCTTCCTGGCGCACGGAAAAGAGCTGCGTTGATCCTCTGCGCTTCACTTGAAGCCACCGACTCACAGCAAGATGCCGCAAAAAGAATTGAGATCACTTAGCAATAGCGCATCGATGCAGAAAAACTTTCCAGACAAGCTGTAACGTGAGAAGAGCGGCGCCATGAGCTCTCCTAAGTTGGCGAAGAAAGTACGGGATGCCGCCGTAAGTGTTTTGCTCTGCATTTTCGCTGTACTTACGAAAGTCTGAAGAAACTTGCAAGGATGGGTGCCGCCCAGTCTATTTTGCAGAATACATTCCAGTCCGGTCAATCTGAAACAACGCGGCGCGAACAAGCCTCCCGCTTGCTTGTACCACTGCGCGGCAAAATTGAAAAGGTTGGTTGGTTGGTTTGTGGGGTTTAACAGGAAAAAAAAAAAAAAAAAAAAGCACCTGCAGCTGCGGAGGCGACGATAAAAAAAAAAGCGTGTGGGTCCGAGAGTACAGGCAAGCAAAAAACAAGAATAGGCAATGTTTTACGTCACATCCGTCAGATTACACAGATCCTCCTCGCCTACCTTCTTTCTTCTCGCGCGTGCGCAGCTTATCAAGATCGCGCGGTGGCGACCGTCAGGTCATGTATGCCATCTCTGCAACGCTACCAATTGCATTTGTGTTTCTGTAATCTCCGATGAGACCGCACTCTATCATCAAACGTCCTTTTTTTTCATTGGAGACTGGAATGCTAAGGTGGGGAGTGAAGATTACCCCGGAAGGAGACTGCAGCCATGAAATTAGGAGACGCCTGCTTCTGGGAAAGAGAGCCATGACTATCCTTGACCGCCTAGTAAAGAGCAGAGACATTAGTCTGCCAACCAAGATCCGTATAACTCGTGCTATGGTCTTTCCAGTTGTGATGTATGGATGCGAGAGTTGGACTGTGAAGAAGGCTGACCACCGAAGAATTGACGCGTTTGAATTGTGGTGCTGGCGGTCCACTCTTGAGAGTTCCTTGGACCGCCAGAAGATCAAATCAGTCGATATTGTCGACCATAAACCCTGACTGCTCATTGGAGGGTCAAATTCTAAAGTTAAAGCGCAGCTACTTTGGTCATCTGATGAGAAGAGAGGAGTTGCTGGAGAAAGATTTGATGTTGGGAAAGGTTGAGGGTCGCCGGAGAAGGGGTAGGCAGCGAACGCGATGATTAGATGGCATCCTCGAGGTGCTGCCGATGAAGTTATGTGATGTTAGGAAGATAGTGAGAAACCGGAAAGCGTGGCGTGATATGGTCCATAATGTCACGAAGAGTCGGACATGACTGAACGACTGAACTGAACTGAACTGAACTGAATCTCCGATGATTCTTACAACTCCTCATTGGAGTCGCCCGCCGCGACTCCCGATGTTCCTGATTCCTCACGATGCGGCCGCGCCTCCCCCTCCTTCCTAGTTGCTACATACTAGCATTTTCACTTGTTCTGGCCACCTGGAATATCCGCGGCTTCACCAAAGCCGCGAAGCAAGTTGAGACTATCCACCTAGCCCGAAACAAAAACATCGATATCCTGGCTTTGCAAGAGACATATATCCACAAGCAAGAGCAGATAGCTAATTTCGATTCTCAATTCGGCACCCGTTCGTATTGGAGCTTTGGAAGGAGGGGATCCGGGGGAGGGGGGGGGGGTGAAACCGGTCTGTCCGCAATTCGCCACGACCGGGACAACGCAGGCCGCTATATATCAACCGACCTGAACAACGGCACCCGCATCATTAACATATATGCCCCATGCCGCTCTGGAAAACGCGATTTCTTTGAGGGTCTTGAAGAAAAGTTCATAGGCCCAGCCCCGTCATATTCATGGGCGACTTCAACTGCGCCCTTCACATAGAGGACCGCCGATCCCTTCGCGGCACACCCAGACGCATAACACGAGACCATGGAGGCGCCCAAGCCCTCCGAAACCTTGTTGAGGAACTGGACCTCAGACAGCTGGCGTCTGCTTCAACCTGGCCGAGCAGGCATGACTTGGGCGGGCCGTGGTCTACAAAGCCGTATAGACCGTGTGTATGTCTCGGCCCACATAATTTCAGCGCCACAGTCCATTTGGGTATTCCCGACAGCTCTTAGCGACCACCGGCTTTTAGTGCTGCGTATGTGTGCTGCTGACATCATTCCAGGTTCCAAAGGGATCTGGAGGCTAAATACGCGCCTACTCGATATTGAAGCCACACAACGAGACAGTTTCAATAATAAGGTGATATATATTTCCCTCCATGAATGCAGAAGAGTGGGATCAGATGAAGAATTCGGTGAGGGAATGCCTGCGTGAGGGGGGAAGAGAGTCGCAAGAGAACAGCGCGAAGAGATCCGCATTATTTCGGACGCGATAATCGTGCTCCCCCCCCCCCCCCCCCCCCCCTATCCCATGGCCCCAGCATCGCGCCAGCGCTCGTGGCACTCCGCAAGGAGCTTCATCAGCTGCTCAACCGACAGTCGGATAAACTGCATGCGCGCAACAGCGCGCGCCGAACGCTGGGAATGCGAGGCATGGTGTTCGACACCTTTTGCGCCGTCGCCTCGCAACTAAAAGCCACACACTGACAGCAGTGCAGGACCCCGTCTCAGGCATTATCATAACCACCCCAGAAAAAGTGATGGATAAAGCACGCAGCTTCTTCCAACAACTATATATACCGCCGAACCCCGCAATCCGAGCTCTTCCCCCCTCCATAGCCCGGAAGAAAAGCCCCTTGTGGACGCGACATGGCTCACCGACGAGGAACTGTACGCAGCACTTAAATCAATGAAGTTGAACAGGAGCCCAGGAACCGATGGCCTACCACCCGCCTTTTATAAACACTTCTGGCCGCTCTTGAAAACGCCTTTCACCAACTTATTGAACACTCTACTGGGAGAACGGAAGCTCAGCTCCAGCATGAACGAGGGGCTCTCGACCTTACTGTGCAAAGACAGCAACAGGGCCATGGACCTTACAGCATGGAGATGCAGTGGTCTGAGAAAGCCACTGCATCTCAGACCACATGCTCCAAAATGAAAGGGAGTGAAATTCCAAGTCTACTACTTGAAAATAGTGTTACCTCAACATCTCAGATAAAAAAAAATTACCCGTCTCTTATATTCCGCTTTTAGTGTCACGACTTCTCGCAGCAGTTCAGAGTTGGAGCGCCTTCTTATGTCAGCCTCAGTACAAACACCGCACGTACTACGGAACAACAAATGGGTACGGATATATATCAAGTCAGTATCCGAGCTCAGCATAAATGCGCACATCTATAATATTATTCATGGCAGTCAGCGAAATCGAAGAAATCTATAGGAACATATATAACTGTCATCAATAAAGGAATGGGTCGCCAGAACTTGCAAAATTTCTTTTGGATTCACCCATTCAAACATACAACTGAAATATCGTCAAGTTTTGCAGGAGGTCATGTTTAGCTGTGACACCCGGTGCATTGAAAAAAGAAAAAAGAAACGGCATCTGTTGTCTCTTGTCAGCGCGCGCTTCGCGGGGCACCAAACAGGAGGGCAACCCCCGTTTCTCTCTCTCTCTCTCTCTCTGTGTTCGCGCACCGCCGTCTGCATGCGAGCCCGCGATGGCCGCGCGGCCGCTTCGCCAGCGCCATTTGCCAGCGCTCGCTCGGTCGCGACACTCAAGCCGTGACGTAAAATCACGTGAGAGAAGCGAGCGCGCTCATTGGTCCGTCTTTCGTGGGGCGGAGTCCGCCGCTCGCCGGACCGGCGGCGCCTTGGAGCAAAACCCCACGGCGCCGGCCACCCGATTTCGGGGAGTACTGGCACCATCAACTCCCCTTCTCGGGCGAGCGCCGGCGCGACGGAGGCGACGGAGGAGAGTAAAACCGGCTGTGAGAATGAGGTCCGCCAACCAAGACATAGAGGAGGCCTCGGCGTCCCAGACCTCACGGCCCTGACTAGAGCGTTGCACGTGAGATGGGTAGCACGAGCAGTAAAGTGCGACATACCACTGACAAGGCCCCGCCGGGGTGGTGCAGTGGTAAGACGCCCGACTACTGTGCCGGAGTTCCCGGGTTCGAACCCGACCGCGGCGGCTGCGTTTCGATGGAGGCGAAACGAAGTGGCGTCCGTGTGCTGTGCGATGTCAGCGCACGTTAAAGATCCCCAGGTGGTCAAAATTACTCCGTAGCCCTCCACTACGGCTCCTCTTTCTCTCTTTCCACTTTCATTCCCACCTTTCTCCCTTTCCTTACGGCGCGGTTCGGGTGTCCACAGAGCAAGTGTGACAGTTACTGCGCCTTTCCCTTCCTGTGAACCAATTTATTTAACTTAACCACTGACAAGAATGTTCACCACCTACTTCTTGTCAGCCAGGTTCACAGGCTTTATCAGGGAACCCCTGTCGCATACCTCCCCTCGCGCTAGGACGCCGCTCACGTTTTATCGTATGGCTGCGGAGGATTCGCTACTGCTGAGAGCCTCAGAGTGCGCAACTGAAGACAGTACTAGGCCTACTGACTCCACCTCTACCGAACCATCTACACAGAGATCTAATGTCCGCCGAGCGTCCCATGTGGAAATACATCTCTGCGCACTTCCTGGATGCACGCCGCGCGTCATTCATGTGGCGCTACGCTCGCTGCATTTTACCGATCCGGCGCCGACCCTTTGTGCCGACATTGTCTGCATCCATCGATGCATGTCACTTCTGTGGAGTGCGGGAGACTGCGGAACACATTTTTCTCGAGTGTATCCTCCCTGCCTCACTCCTGGATCGCCTGAAAGAACTTTTTGAGCGGCCAGGAATACCATATGCCACCGTAAGGTATCTCAACCCGCTGCCCAGCAAAGCAAGAAAGTAGTTCGTCTTGACTCTCGTTAGACGAAAACACCCTGTCTCCTTGAGGTGAAGAAGAAAATTAGGAAGGAGCTGTGGTTCCATCTTGAACGGGAAAGACGCCAGCTCGGCAAGAAAACGTTCTATGAAGAATGGGGCCACCCCATGATAATTTTCAAAGAAGAAATTGGAAGAATTGAAGTCAGATATTAGATTTTCACGCGTCAGGCTTTGACCCTCCAGGGTGGCAGGGACGTGGTGCACTGGCACTGCGACTCCGCACCGGTGGGAATAAGCCAGATTGCATGAGCCCCGTGGCTGGGAAAAGCCCGCTCCCCGAACCCCCCCCCCTGTGGTGCGGGAGGTTTTGCCTCACAGGACTGCACCTGGTGCATCCTTCCTTCCATCTGACAAGGCAAAGCACTGAGCTGTATATATGCACGCTCGCTTCCTTCCTTTCTTCTCGTTTTATTAATGCGAAAGCATTACTTCGCTATGTTCACAGATTTCTGTCCGCAGCAGTTGTAATTGAGAAGTAGTATGTATGTATGTATGTATGTATGTATGTATGTATGTATGTATGTATGTATGTATGTATGTATGTATGTATGTATGTATGTATGTATGTATGTATGTATGTATGTATGTATGTATGTATGTATGTATGTATGTATGTATGTATGTATGTATGTATGTATGTATGTATGTATGTATGTATGTATGTATGTATGTATGTATGTATGTATGTATGTATGTATGTATGTATGTATGTATGTATGTATGTATGTATGTATGTATGTATAGGGTGTTGCACAATTAGAGGCGCGGTGTAGAATGCTTCTCCCAGCTAAACCGCGGAATCCTCGCAGTTCAAATTTTGCATAGAAATGGTATTTTGTTGCTAGTATTTTTTAATACCAAATTTGTTTGGGGTACTTGCCTGATTCGATCAAAAGAAGTCAGATGTTCCCATCTTATGCGGCGGCGACAACGCCAGACGAGCCACTGCCCCAACAATGGTACTGGTGGCGCCACCTCATGCTGCTTACAACAACTCAAACCTTCTGCCAAAACATTCGCCCGCTCTTTTTCTGCTACAGAGTTGTTGTAAGCAGCATGAGGTGGCGCCACCAGTACCATCGCTGGGGCAGCGGCTAGTCTGGCGTCGTCGCCGCTGCATAAGATGGAAACATCTGACTTCTTTTGATCGAATCAGGCAAGTTCCCCGAACAAATTTGGTATTAAAAAATACTAGCGACAAAATGCCCTTTCTGTGCAAAATTTGAACGGTGAGGATTCCACGGTTTAGCTGGGAGAAGCATTCTACATCGCGTCTCTAATTGTGCAACGCGCTGTATGTATGTATGTATGTATGTATGTATGTATGTATGTATGTATGTATGTATGTATGTATGTATGTATGTATGTATGTATGTATGTATGTATGTATGTATGTATGTATGTATGTGTGTATGTATGTATGTATGTATGTATGTATGTGTGTATGTATGTATGTATGTATGTACGTATGTATGTATGTATGTACGTACGTATCTATGTATGTATGTATGTACGTATGTATGTATGTACGTATGTATGTATGTATGTATGTATGTATGTATGTATGTATGTATGTATGTATGTATGTATGTATGTATGTATGTATGTATGTATGTATGTATGTATGTATGTATGTATGTATAATTTTATTAAAGAGCCGGCAAACGACGGGTTAAAGCGTCGTGACGCTGGCCAAGCGTCGACCCGGGGTTATGCCCTACTCTGAACTACCTCATTAGGCCAGTTTGTGGTGGGTTGTGAGTGTGGGAGGTTAATGAGTGTCAATCGATAGAGGGTGACGTAATGTTGTGTTCGAAAAAATAATTTGGCCAATAAGTTAATTAGTAGTTAATTAGAATGACTGGTTCACAGCAAAGGAAAGGCACAGTATCAGCCACACTTGTTCTGTGGACACCTGATTGATTTATCTGATTAATTTATAGGAAGGGAAAGGCGCGGTAACTGTCTCACTTGTTTTCTGTGGACACCTCAACCGCGCCGTAGGGGAAGGGAGGAAGGCGGGAGTGAAAGTGGTAAAAGAGAAAGAGGAGCCGTAGTGGAGGGCTACGGAGTAATTTCGATCACCTGGGGATCTTTAACGTGCGCTGACATCGCACAGCACACGGACGCCTCTTCGTTTCACCTCCATCGAAACGCAGCTGCCGAGGTCGGGTTCGAACCCAGGTACTCCGGCACAGTAGTTGGGCGTCTTACCACTGCACCACCTCGGCGGGGCGTGGACACCTGAACCGCGCTGTAAGGGAAGGGAGGAAGGTGGGAGTGAAAGCGGAAAGAAAGGGGCGCTGGTAGTAGGTATGAAGGATGTGACGCCATGCAACCGGGGGGGGGGGGGCTACTCTGCCCTGATGGGGCTGGTGCCGGTGGGTCACCGCTGCTTGCGGCGGGGGCTGGCCTGGCACCAAATTTTTATCTGTTGTAGGCCGTCATTGCACATGCCACCGCTGATGGTGGGCGACGGCTGTTGTTGCGGCGCGCGTCTTTCTTTCCCTCTTGCTTTCCTTTCTTCTCTATTTTCTCTTCTATCTGCACGAGGCAGCGGAGGTGGCTCAGCTACAGAGCCAGTAGCAGGCCTGTGCATTTTCTTTTCCTTCTTCCTACAGCCACAACAACAACACACGCAACCGGAAGTAGGGCCGAAAAAAGGGCATAGGAAGGGATTGGAGCGCAATTTGAAAGTACCGAAGACTGAAATGGGTAAACAATGAATGAATAAATGCAAACTTTTATTTTCTACCGAAAAAGGGCCCTTTGTTTCCCGCCCACGGCACACAGGCCAAAAGGCGGGGGGGGGGGGGGGGGGGGGCTCGGGAGGATTGATTGAAAACTTTATTTAGTGTATGGGAGTTCTCGGAGTTGTGGGTGGTCCGCCTATTCCGGCAGCCCAGTGGCCTGCGCCGCAGCGTGGGCCCTGCGAACCAGTCATCGTTGTTGGTCGGGGTCCTCGCTGTGCGGAATGGCCTCCCACTGCTCCAAATTGGGATTAGAAAGTTTATCGATAAAGGGATTTTGGTATACCGCGGCGGCTTAGACGAGACCACAATGGCGCACAGGCCTTGCGTGATCTGGTGGAGGAGTTGCACTTAACCGATGCTTGGCGCGCACTCCAACCTGGTCGCGCCGGCATGACCTGGTCTGGCCGTGGTCTCGAAAGCCATATTGACTGCGTCTATGTCTCTGCTAGCGTAGCTGGTTCCCTGCACTCTGTGTGGGTATTCCCCAATGCCCTAAGTGATCACAGGCTGCTTATCACGCGCTTGTGTGCGGAATGCCAGGGGGAGCTCGGAGCGAAAGACGAAGTGAATCGGCTCCGCACTGGCAGGAGATACCTAGAATTCGGATCGTGGAATTTCGCCCGTACCGGCTCAGTTAAGCTAGCCCCAGTGACCAACATCGTGACAATATTACTCCACGAGAAAAGGGTTGCTGGAAATTAAACACACGACTTCTGGATGACGAGCGTGTCCAGCAGGAAGCGTCAAAGTTATAAAGCGTTACGCCTCCCTAACATGGATGCAGAAAGCTGGGATAATATGAAAACCTCCATCAAGATTTGCTTCCAAGAGTGGGGGAAGAAGATGGTGCGGGAAGAGAGAGAAGAAATCCGAATAGTCTTGGATGCCATCATCGCGCTCTCGGCCTCATTTTCTCAGGGACCAAGCATCCCCGCGGCGTTGGCCACCCTGCGTAAGGAGCTCCATCGTCTACTAAATCGGCGCTGGGACAGACTTCGCTCAACAGCACGCGCTGAACGATGGGAAACCGAGGCACGGTGTTCGCGTCATCTGCTACGCCGTCGCCTTGCCAGAAAGAACGAAACTCTCTCTGCAGTCGAAGATCCACTCACCGGCCATATTGTTACGAACCCTGAGCAGGTATTGAGTTTAGCACACGATTTCTACATTGAACTTTATGCTGCTGAGCCCTGCACCCCCACATCGTTCCAGCTACAGGCAGCAACTGACGCACCTAACCTGGACGACACATGGCTGTCGTCTGAAGAGCTACACACAGCCCTAAAACAGATGAAGCCAAACAGAAGCCCGGGTATGGACGGACTCCCGCCAGCCTTTTACATAAAGTTTTGGCCGTCGCTAAAGACCGCTTTCACCAACTTAGCAAACGACGCCCTAGAGCGAGGGGAACTAACTCCAAGTATGAACGAAGGCCTCATCACACTCCTGTGCAAGGACACCTCCAGGAGCAGCGACCTTAAAGCTTGGAGGCCAATAACCCTTCTAAATACGGACTACAAGACAATTGCCAAATGTCTCTCCTTACGCCTGACGCTTTCTCTATCCTCAATAGTTGACCCGCACCAGGCTTGCTGTGTCCCAGGCCGCTCGGTAGAACTCCATGGCATGGCTCTGAGAGACCTTTTGACATGGATGAAATCGCGCAGCCTCAATGGCTTTCTTTGCTCTCTGGACCAGGAGAAGGCATTCGACCGCCTGAGTCACGAGTACCTGTTTAGGACACTTGAGCTCGCGCGCATTCCCGTACAATACATAAATATGTGCAAGGCGCTTTATGCCGCACCACAAGCAGCAGTCATTGTACAGGGGCGCATCTCATTGCCATTCCCCGTGGAAAGAGGTGTCCGACAAGGTTGCCCCCTCTCCCCGTTGCTCTATGTCATAGCGATTGAACCCCTCCTGCAAAAGATTGTTAGAGATGGCGACATCCGCAAAACACCATTGCCAGCGGGCCCTCCCTGCACTCCAGTGTTCGCCTACGCGGATGACGTTTCTGTGGTGGTGCCAGACACAACATCAGTGCAGAGACTACTTGAACTAACTACGGAGTACTGCCAAGCGAGTGGGGCTCGCCTCAGTCACAAGAAGTCCACTGTTATGGCCTTGAACACGACCCCCTCCCCTACCGCTATCCAAACGATCTCTGTTACTCGCGAGACACGAATCCTCGGATATTTCTTCGATTCCGGTGGACCAGCGCCTAGAAATTGGAATAGGGCTGAAGAGCAACTATAAGCATCAAAACCCACAATCTTGGTGCTCTAAAATGTCCCCTGACCGCGCAGGCCACCATCATCAAGAAACTGCTGATTTCTACCCTCAGCTTTGTGGCCAGCATTCTTGACATCCTCCCAGACAAGAAAAAACAGCTACAGAAACATATATACCGCTTTTTGTGGCAGGGAGCCCCCGATAAGGTAAAGCGAGCTATTGTCTGCCTGCCCAGATTCAAAGGTGGCTTGGGGCTGCCCGGTCTGGATATTCTCGCAAGGGCTCTGCACATCAAATGAACCTTGTCAAATGGACATTCAGAGCCGTCGAATGCGACATGCCGCTAACAAAAACGATGGCTTCGTACTATCTGTCGACACGGCTGCGAACATTCACCGAGAAGGCCATACACCACAACACCCCGCATGCAGGGTCATCCTTGCCATTTTGCCGAACCGCAGCCACGGACTTAAGTACCTGAAAGAAAACTCGTCTGACGTTGACCCCCGAACCATGCACCTGAAAGATATTATCAATATGATCACCCCTCCGCTCCCTGCCCGCCTGCTACATGCCATGTGCAGAAAGACCCAGTTGGCAGTACATAACCGCCCCCTTCCTCGATGCACGCCGAGCCTTCCTGATGTGGAGGTTCGCAAGAGGCAACCAATCAGAAGGCGTGCCTTCGTCCCTGCGACGTCGGGGATTATTGACCTGTGTCCCTTCTGCTTGGCGCGAGAGACAGCGGAGCACATCTTCCTTGCCTGCCTAATTCCCGCAGCACTCCTAGAGCGTCTGAGAGATATGTTCGGCCTCCCCGGGATCCCATACCCTACCGTGCGCTACTTCAACTGCTTCAACCCGCTTCCAAAGGAAAGGCGCAAGAAGTTTGTCTTGACACTGGCAGAGGTAAACTATTAGGTGTGGTTGGCCCGCTGCAAAGCGGCCTACTCGAACAAGACTCCGAGCCTACATGAAGTGAAGGCCAAAATCAGAAAAGAACTATGGTTCCACCTAGAGAGAGAAAGACGCCACTTAGGGAGAAAAGGTTTTTGAAGAATGGGGACACCCCATGGTGATCTTCAAAGAAGAAAACGGAAAACTAGAAGTGAGATATTAGAAGACTTGCTCGCGTCAGGCTTTGACCCACCGGGGTGGTGCGGACGTGGTGCATATGCACTGCGACCCCGTCCCAGTGGGAACAGGCCGGATTGCATGAGCCCCTGGGCTGGGAAAAGCCCGCTCCCCGAAACAAAAAACCCCCCAAACCTTATGGTGCGGGAGGCCTTGCCTGGGGTAGCCGTAGGATGATGATGGTCGCAGGTTGAGGTCTGTACCCTGACAGGAGGATCGCACCTAGTGCATCCTTCCTTCCATCTGACAAGGCAAGGAGTTCACGGCCTCAGCCGCCAGGCGGATGGCCTGCTGCTGAACGGCGGGGTCTCCGCTGCGCAGCCAAACCTTCTCTACTATTATTGTTCATGAATGAATTAATGTGAGGTAGAGGATGTGACGTCACGCAACCA
Organism: Amblyomma maculatum; assembly: GCF_055883805.1. Taxonomy (NCBI): domain Eukaryota; kingdom Metazoa; phylum Arthropoda; class Arachnida; order Ixodida; family Ixodidae; genus Amblyomma; species Amblyomma maculatum. The sequence continues at coordinate 395,755,846 of NC_139344.1, forward strand.
GAAGTAGAGCCGTAGAAAGGGATTGGCACGCAATTTGAAAGTACCTAAGTCTAAAATGGAACTTGAACTTGCAAACAAGAAGTGAATTAAGCAACTAGAAGCAACCAACAGCAGCAAGCATACGTGCATTCGCATTACTCCAATGTAGATTCAGCAGTGCTCTTTAATTTTTTTTACTAGCAGTGAGGCATGGGCTGATTTGGCCTGAGGTGCAGTGGAGGGTGCGCTAAAGATTTGTCTGCTTCTGTGTGCAGCGGCACAGGGCTCAATAGGCCGCTTTTGCACCTACGCCCGTAATGTGAAACAACTGTAAAGACAGAAAATTGTCTGTCCATAAGCTAAGCAACACCTTGTATATATTTCACAGCTTAATTACGTCAACGTTTACGCGTCCTTAAGATATGCTCTCAGTCTAGACAGTTATTTTCCGCCACTAAAAAACTGCGCGTGTGAGGGCGCACGAGCGTGCAAATAATTACTCATGCGCAGGTACTCAATATATTTGCGGCCCCGCATACGGTCAGTATACACTCCACGTTTTCATTACAATGAGGAAAGCAAACGCACAGTACCTGCGTCGCTTCGAATACCAGCCACCCGCCAAACCACTGGAAGAAAACGAAATGAACGTACATGATCGGCGCCACCTCTCCGCATCGAGGTCGAGCTTTTTACTAATAAGCAACGCGGCAACGCGCCTTCCGGCTTATATGTTTGCTTGGACGGGAGTTAAAAACTTTTCATATTTAATAAATAGAGGCTTCGCAAAGTGTCCGTCTCGTACGTGCTTCGACGAAAACGAAACCGAAAAAAAGGTTTTGAGCTGTTCTGTCAGCGCTGATAGCGGTGAGCGGCGAACACGGCGGCAATTGCCAATTGGCCAATCGCGAAGCGTCGTTTTGTACGCTGCAGCGGCTGCCAGGCGGCTGCGCGTTTTGAAGCGATTTCGAACGTTGGTGACGGCGTCAACGGCTCTGTAGCGCTGGACGTGTTGCTAGCGTTGCGCTGTTGACAGTTGAGTCGTTGAGCTTCGTTGAATTTCAAGTGCGTAGTTTGAGCGGAAAGTCCATTTGTGCACTGTCTGTTCGGCTTGTCCATGGAGACTTGAAGTAATCGTGAGTACGCATAGTTGTAGGTTCTACCTCTCATAGGCTTCTGATTCGAACGCGTACGCCAACGGCGTCCCGTAAAGCAGTGCATTAACGGCAATAGTTTTTAAATCGTCTTCCTTAATTAGTGAGCTGCAGTTGCAGTGCCTTTTAGAAAATAAAGCTTCGTTAACAGGTTTCCAAAATAAACGTCTTCAGTGTCTTTGATAAACGAACGTTGCGCTGCATTAGGCTGGCTGTGTCCAACCAACTAGCTCCAGAAGTTAACTGTCAAGTTACAAATGCTGCAAATGCATTGTGGTATGCGAGCAAATATGACATTTTCTGTGCTTATGGTGACAGTACGTTTTGCATTGCTACTGTACAGTGGCTTTTACGCGTTCGTATTAGCACTGTTCATTGCGAGTTTTTAAAACATTATTACAATCTCATTTGTGATTTCTGGGCTTTGTGTAGGAAGGTATTGCTTCAGACAATTACCACCTTGCCGACTAACTGCTCATGGCGAATAAGTTCTTGAAGGAGTGGGCATAGTTTGTGTTTGTTGCTCGCCCTCTTTTTTAAAAAAAAGTTTCGACTTGCTGTCGCAGATGAAAATATTTGTGAGGCGTAAGAAATAAGCCTATGCCTCCACCGAAAAGCTGCCGCAGCGGCCGAGACTCGATCCCGCATCCTTGGGCACAATAGTCGAGCACCCTAACCACTGCACCATTAGAGAGATCTTTTTTTCTTTTTCATCAAAACTACGGCTACGGCAATTGAGCATTGGACAACTGAGTTTGTTTCTAATCTGTTGCTTTTTTGTGTACGCCAGGGGAGACATGAGTTGGGCGGATGGAGCCTGGAAGGATGGGCTCTCACAAGTGGCACTGCGTAAGGTCGAAGCCTTCGAGCTGCAGGTCACTCGGCTGCAAAAGGATTGCCAGCAGAAGCAGACCCAGGTCGACTACCTACAGCAGCAACTTGACAAAGAAAAACGCAAGGTATGCATGGCTTCATTGTAGCACAAGGTAGTTCATAATTGGGGGATTTAGAAAACACGCTGGTTTTTGCTGTCGTCCTGGTCTTTAACACGATGGGCACTGTGACATACGGTCGAACTGGTATAGGTTTGGGAAATAATTTGACGTTCATAATTTCTTACGCAAAAAATTGCAATAGATATAAGCTTATCTGTACCATAGTGGCAGGAATATTATTGGAGGCAGAAGTGCCCAAGATGCCGAACCACTGACCGGAACAGGGAGAGCTACAGTGTTGCGCTGTCAGTGGTGGTTCACCTGGCTAGAGGTCAAAGAAAAGTGCATTTGCATCCTATTTTGTGTGCAAGACTGCACTGGCCGGCTCACTTCATGCGAGTCGATTTTCAACTGGAACTCTTCCACAAGGGGCCAATCAGTGGGCATTAGCTGAAAGCATCTCTACACATGCTGTTGTGCTAGTAATAGCATTTGTCTTGCCGGGTGGACATATGCTTTTTCGAGGAAGTGTGCATTGAATGGAAAGCATTTTCTTCTTCGTATTATCTTTAATAGCAGCATCTCTCTTTTTACAGTCTGTTCCCAGAAACTAGACTTTGTTTTTGATGTATGAGAAAGTGGTACGCTTTCCTTTGGTCAGGGTTATAAGAGTTTCAGAGCAGGTCATTCAAGACCAGGGAGTGTACTTGGCGAAAGATAGTAGCAGCGAATGCGGTGTTCCATGCGCAGTACAGATGCCGATTTGCGAAGGTGGAACCCACTGTGCTTATTGAAAAAATAAAAAATAATGCTCACATAGCGACATCAGTTGAACAAAAACTAGTCTGGTCAGGGACAGTCTTATCAGAACAGGAAATAGTAGATGCTGATGATAAAATAAATACATTAGGGGGGACGCTTAAAGGGCCACTGTCCAGGGAAGGACCTTTTAAGCGAAGGAGCTCAGTGTTTCGATCAGGTACCGGAGATAGTCTGTGCAAAATGCTACAGTGACACGTGCGCCGCAAAGCTACGAAAATACAAATCAAAGCTCTCTCATGCTCTCCTTCGGGAAGCCAGCTGCCCTGTTTCCTGCGCTGGCCCGTCGAGCCACAGTTATGACGTACTTCCCGAGAACGACGTCCATTGGTCCGTTTCACTGACTGACGGGAGAAGGATGGGTGTCTACTGCTCGCTGCACGCGTTTCCCTCACCACGGCCAGACTGAATCCAGCGGCGCGTGCTTCCTGCCCCCCCCCCCCTCCCTTCTTTTTTTCTTTTTTCTTTTTTTTTTTTTTTTTTTTGCGCCCGCGGAGTGCCACGCCCCACCTCCCGCCAAATGCGGAAGAGGAAGGAGAATTTGTCTTGCGGAGGCTAGACGACCTCGGGCAGGAGAGTGAAAAACATTTGCGAGGGAACGGAAGGAGAGAAGCATTACAGAATCGGGTGATTGCGGTAGCTGTAACTGCGTTATTAGTTACTCTTTTGAAAAACATTTTGTGGCCTTACTTTCTAGGGGTGAAGTCTCACAGTCACCGGGGAAGAAAATATTTTCGACCGGAGGGTGGACAGTGGGCCTTTAAGCGCTAACCGCATGAGGCAACAATTCGCGGTGACATGCGTCGTGCAATGGGCTGAGGGCCGCAAAAGCATTGCTGCTCGTCGCTGTCGCTCGGTTTCTGGGTTTTTAGAAAATTTCGCGTGTCGCCCGGAAGCAGCTCGTGAGGCAGCCAAACGCAGAGGGCTTTGGGGTGCTCACCTTCCGTTCTGGCTTTTTTTTTTTTTTTTTTTTATTGCGCGTGAAGTTTGTTTTCCTTGTCCAGTTTGGATGAAAGTGCCTGCGCGCGCTCATTTCGTCTGATCCCATGTATATATGAGTGCATCAAAATAATTCAGTAAAAACTTGAAAGGGTAATAAAAGAAAAAAAAATGGCGTAGCGAGATATTGTTAATTTCCGAAAGGAGCAGGAGAAAGTCACTGCTTGCAATGCAAGTCGGCATCACACCGCTGCGCTGTGACCCTTTAAAATGCGATGCGTTACAAGAAATTTCATCAGTGTTTTATCGTACTTCATGCTGTTTAGTGTTAGAAATGGGATATAGCGTGACTGCACTCCCCTTGACTGAATGACGAGGCGGTGGTAACAGAGCAAAGCTGAAAATGCGCCTCTCTGTCGCTGAGCCCCGTCGCTCCCCGCGGTATGACCAGCGCAACGACAGGCGTTGGCGGCGGCGTCGCGCGACGAATCGTTAGGAGTTGTCGCCTCATGCGTTTACCGCTTTAAAGGGAAGCTGAAATGCTTTTTTGAGAACTTCCTAAGATATATGTGTCAAAATAAATGAAATTTGTAGATTAAACTCCCCAATTTGTTGCAAAGGTAAGACAGCATTGACTATTAAAATTGTGACAACCTTCAGGCTTGTACCCAAAACACTGCAGTGATGCGGAGAAACAGGATGATGACATCATTATCTGTGGTGGTCCAAATTTCATATGCTTTCTCCCAGCCCCTTCTGTCAGTTGTCCGACGATGCCAAAAAATTTCCTTGTGACCTTAGCGTTCGTTGGCATTGGCCTCCTTGCTCAGTGCAAATGTTTAATCCCGAATGCAGAAATTGGTCTTATTCGCACTTGGACTTGACTTGGGCAAGCCAGCTTGAAGCACCAAGCCTACTTCAAAATGCCCGAGGTGGCCAGCACGTTTCCTAGACGCTCACGTCGACTTGCTTCTTCAAGTCAAGGGCATGCTTCAACATGAGAGCCTGTTGCTCATCTGTGACCTAAATGAACAATAAATTCATTCCTGAAACGCATGTTGCAGGCAAGAAAAGTGCGTGATTAGGAAAGCATAAGCAGACACGTAAATTATATCAGATTTTTGCAGATGAATGCTTGCAACGAGCACTGCATATCAGTGCTCTCTGCTTCTTTTACATGAATAGTGTTTGCGGTTGGCAACTTGCCTGGCTGATAGCCAAACACGCCATGCATATGCAGTCTTTTCATCTTGGCATTCATTGGACTTGGCCGCATTCTTCCAATATTCCCTTCTGATAACGACAATGTCGCAGCTACCCCTTTTGCAGCTGGCATCATCGGGGTCCCTACTCATCACTCTGCGCTGCAGAGAAGCCTGAGCGCTGAAATAGTTTTATTTGGTGATTACGTCGCCAATTTAAATGCTAGCACAAAATGGCACTGCCCGCTTATTTACGAATCCCTTAATTTGTACCTCTAATATATCACACATTCTTATTAGCATTCAGTACTAAGCTATCACATTATCCAGCTGCCGGTCGTTGCCGGCCACTTGACATATAAAGCTCCGCGGTTCCAGGCGAAGGCGAGGAAATATTCTTCCCACTGGCTAGCATATGCGCCTTGCCCCTGACCCTAACATTGTTACCGAGCTCCCAAAGTTAATGGTTCTGCAACAGTAGGCGCAGTTGCAGTGGGAACATAGGATGCTCTAAATAGTGCAGTGAAAGTGAAAACACTACGTCATAGCAGAGGAGGAGAAAAGACAGAGACGTCCTCAAGTCTCCTTTGGTGGAGCAGTCCATTTTTTACATTTCTAAGGGTGTGCTGCTCATAGAAAACTCGCTGATGCGTCACTGAGCTGCACACGCCTTATAAGCTCAGTTTTCTTTTTCCGTCTTGCCGTTGCTGTTTCCTTAGTGCTCCAAGCTCATCGGATTCCCTGTCAAGAATTGCTTCTAAGTGGGCTTGGTTCGGAAAGCGTGACATAAAGGTTCGCGTAGCACCCATCAATGTAATGATGAAGATGGCATGTCGAGGCCTGAAAAATTCTTGCTTTTAACGATGCAGTCATGAAAAATGAAGGTTTCCCTGGTGTGTGATCCTCGCAGCTGCCACCTGTTCGGTCAGCAACAATGAACAGGAACCTATGCAAAGGCCTCTTGCAATCGATAGTTTCTCTGGGACTTCATTTTTGTCAAAGGTCCTTTCACTTGAGTATATGTGCTAGTGGGGCCACATTCAGGAAGATGTGAATTAAATATACCGTAAACCAGTCAAAGCTTACCAACAAACTTTTGCCTACAAAGAAAATATTGTAACCCACCTTCCCATCATTAGATACTTAAAATTAACGAATTGTTTGTTTCTGTCATAACCGTATAAACGGTTGTAAGGGCCATGACCCCTATTTCCCAAAGCAAATATTTAAAAAAAAACAGCGTAAGGTCCACACCCAAACATTGTGCGACCCTCGCGCAAATAGCCTTCAAAATGCATGTGCACAGGAGGAGCTTCCAGATTCCGCCCACGGATGGTGCCTGAAGTCGTGGGCCATCATCAATATCATATTTTCCCTCTGCCGTGAGCTTCCGCAATCTATATTAGCGGTATCGCCAGCCTCGGCCACCTCTGCTTTGTTTTGTCACTATCAAAGGCACGTGAGTAGTGGTGGTGTGGCTGGCATGGTCGCATGCCGTAGTTGCGGCTCTTAAAGTGACGATTGAATGGTAGCGAGTCATGCTGCTAGTGACGATTGAATGGTAAATAAACAGTGCGCATTCACAGATTGGTCTGTTCTTACTTGGAAATTTTTTTTTTTTATGTCGCGTGTTTGGCCGCACCTTGAATATTGGCCCTCGAATCTGAAAAAAAAAAAAAAAAAAAAGTACGGCCCTTACACGCTTTTATACAGTAACAAAGATATTTTGTTGGCACTTTGATATTCTTATAAATGGGTTTGACTTTGTGAAAAGAAAAGCATTTTGCATTTGGAATGAATTGCAGCTGGGGGAAAAGAGTCTTAAATCCAAATTTTTATCTGCCCGATTGCAGTCGTAAAATTGTCAGGAAGCATGCATTTCTGTGTGCCGTTTCCAAATATGCCATTTCATTTCTTTCAATATGAGTCATTCTGCAGCTACATAACAAGGTACTACACTAGTTTTTGCTCAAGGCTTTTGGGAAGTTTTGGGGGCAGGGAACTTGCTAAGATGCATGCTATGTCCTGTCATCAAGGAAATAAATAAGGATAACAGTTTTCCTGCGGGTGTCATTGAACTCTGTTGTTAGCATTTTGAATATGCCACTTCACAACCTGGAAGAGCAGTTCCCACTCCTCTTTCTGAAGTGACAATCCTAGACTGGTTTCGTTGCCCAGCTTTCACTGGAGGCATGATGTAGAAGCACTGTTCACTGCGTCTTTCACAGAATGACGAGCAAAAGGGAGCCCAAGGCGGGCTTGTGCGAGACGTGCACACGCTGGAAAGTGAGCTGACTGAGCTGAAGGCCAAGTACAGCAAGCTACAGCAGGAGCTGGCAGTGAAGGACGCGCAGCTCTCCCAGCTAGAAGGCCAGGCGAAGGCGTCTTCCAGCCAGCCACTCTTGGAGCCAGCCTTCCCAAGCACCCCTGCTGGCCGCAGCAGGCTTCAGGTGGGTATTCTGCCACGTGGCACTCGTGAAGAGAGGGAAGCCCTTCTTTGTAAGTGTGCACCATAGCTGGCTTCTGATCATGTTTTAATAATTTCAGGGCTTCCTCCTTTTAAAAACGCTTCTTTACAAAATATCTTTGTTTTTTCACAGCATGTGCTTTTATGGTTGAACATGTATCGGGGACAAAATTCCCTGGATCGCACGGCTGGCGATTTTGGGCTAGAAACGATGTAAACGAATTATCACGTTCTTTTTCTAGTGCACATGACAGAACTCAAGTCCAACTTTCACATTGACAAGTATGGTCCGAGACTACTGGCCGATACGAAAGATATGCGCTTTTATTGCAGTTTGCATGGTTACAGATAGTACATGACTGCTGGCAACCATTCATCTTATAAGCTACAAATTTATGCCAACCCCAGCGGTTTGAATATTGAGGTGACAGTTACATGCGGTTCAGCAGAGCCCAGTCGCTCTGCAACAGAAATTTTCTTTTTTTTTTTTTTAAACAAGGAACAGAACAGCAAAAGACGGGAGGCTGAAACCCAAGCTGCACTGCTTGGCGTTATGATAATCGGAGGTCACTATCATTGCTGGCAAACTTTTCTTGACCATATAACTTTCGGAGGGCAGCGAGTGTCGGTGTGTTTCTTGCGTCACAGCAAATGCAGCATTGTCCGGGGAAACCACACAGGTTGATGTGAGAGAACAGCTGGGGAATCTGATAGATTTGGACAGAGCAGAACCTGCGGGGAATGCTCTCCTAAATTAACACGAGCCCCTGAAATATCTCTGGTGTTGGCCTCTGAAGCCCGTCCATATGCACTCTACGCACTGCTACGAATCCACCGGCCTCGTTGGCAGAGATTGCAGGGAACTTTAGAACCTTTGTTGAATGTGTTTGGTCTTTTGTGGTTGCGGAGTGAGGAAATTGTGCACAAGGCGATGGCTATAGTGCCTAACTATTGCACTAACTACAGTAAACCCTCTTTAACTCGAAGTTGTAAAATCCGGGAAAAATTTTGAGATGAGCAGAGTTTCGAGTTAAGCAAAATGCCAAACATTTCTGGCGATCAGTCGCGCGCCGCCGCCGCCAATGCACGCCGCATGGAGCGACTGAACTCTGCGACAGAGGTGCGTTTTCAGCGTTGCATTGTTATTGCCGCTTCGTCGTTCGGTCAGGGGAGTACAATTACGCTATATCCCGTTTATAACACTAAACAGCATGACGTACGGTAAAACAGTGATGAATTTTTTTGTAACGCATCGCATGTAAAAAAAAAAAAAAAGTAACAGCTCAGCGGTGCGCTACTACAATGCGATGCAGGCAGCGACTTCCTCTTGCTCCTTTTGAAAATTAAAAATATTTAGCCACACTAGCCTTTTATTTTCCTTTACTACCCTACCAAGCTTCTACCGATTTGTCTCGATGCGCTCATATATGCACGCATCAGACAAAGTGAGCGTCTGCAGGTTCTTTGCTCAAACCTAACTAGGAAAACCAAATTCGCTCGCGAAAAAAAAAAAAAAAAAAGAAAGGAAGAAAGAAAAAAACAAAAAAAAAGCCAGGACGGAAATTGAGTAGCCCAAAGCCTTCTGCAATTGGCTGCCTAGAGAGCTGCTTCTGGGTGATACGTGAAATTTTCTACAAACCCAGAACCTGAGTGCGACAGCGACGAGCGAAAATGCTTTGGCGGCCCTCGGCCCGTTGCGTCTGTCGACGCTCCACTGCACAGAGGGAGCTTTTGTAAATAAACAAAAAAGAATTCTCAAGAAAAACTCAACTTTATAATTTTTGATGGAAGAACTGGGTAATGCTTGCCCGCTTTGCGTTGGCATTTGGCCCGACAAAGGCATCCTTGAGCTGCTAAACGCGTCGCATAGGCCGTTGGTCGCTGCCGCTGCATTCAACTTTGTTGTGGAGCAAGCGTTGCGGACACCACACATACAACAAAAATCAGTCAACGCTTCGTGCACATAGCACGACGAAACAGAACCACACAATCACTAAATCGCTCTTGCCGGTATGCACGTGCGGAGGGCAGCTGACCGAGCCATGCCCGATAAGACCCATCAGCCCCTGCGCACGATCGGCGCTCACGTGACTACTTCCAAAGCGATAAACGGCTGCGTCCGCGGGAATTTTGTATTCGCTCTTCGAACGTGACTGTGTTCGGCACTCAGCATAGGAACAAAGCGCTTGCTCGGAGCCCCTATCACCTTTCGGTAATGACCTTTGCCTTCTGTTCTTCCGGTCAAAATTTCGAGATACCCGCATTACGCCCAAAAAATGCTTCGAGATAAACGGGAGCTAATACATAGCACCTATGGTGAAAGCGCGGCGTAGAAAATTTTCGATTTGACCGATTTTTCGAGATATGCGAGTTCGTGTTAGCGAGGGTTTACTGTATAGCACTAACTATAGCATAGCACTATAGCAACTATAGCACTAATTGTGCTATAGTTATCTGTGGGGTCTCTCTGGAAGTCACATACTGCTTGACGACTGTTAGAATTGAGTAGCATCTGATTTCGCTGTTGTAATTTTGTTGAACGTTGCACCTTCTTCATAGGCTGTTTGATGGCACACATGGACCTCCCATCCCTTTTCTAATTAATGCAACTTAAGTGCCCTTTAATGAATCAGTTTTCAATATGGCTGCAAAATTTTGTTTTACAGCGGTGGCCTTCCGAGATGCTTCATGTGTGGGGCAAGAATGGATTTGGTGTCTTAGTATGCCTTATGGAAACGTCCTGCATTGAGTTAGCCGGTGCCAGAAGATGATGTTACCTAGACAAGCCTTAGGTTACAGGCTAAGCTGGGCGAGAAGTTAGGCTGGTGCTCTGCATCGAGCTTTTGGGAAGGCACAGAAGACGAGGACATGTAGTAATTCTGAGCTTGAATTGCTCTGTGGGACAGGCTTTTGCGTGCACCACTGAAATATGGCAAGATATGGAAAGGTGAAAAGCGCCAGATGTCGCACTAATATGTCGCACAAATGATGTGTCAAGCGTCGAGTTACACTAGTTCATTTTCCTACTGTTCGATTTATTCTTGATAGCATTACAGATACTAAACAGACACAGCAGTCGCCCAGAGCACGAGTCCCAGAAATACTTCCTAAAAGTGGTGCTCTTCATGAACGTAGCTGTGGTTCAAAACTCTAATTTTGGCTCACATTCTTTGTTTACTAGTAGATCAAGAAATAACACTTACCGTATAGTGAATGGTTTGCAGCAGCTGTGATCTTGTTTATTAGTATACTGTTTGCGCAATCTTTGTTGACAGAATTCTGATGTGCAGTTTTTATTTTCACCAGCGGTTCGGTCACGGTGACACTCCGGTGGCAACCCCCAGTCATCGAGAGCTCCAGAATAAGATTGTTGATCTGGAGGCAAGGCTCAGAGGTAAGTGACTGCAATGAACATTCTGCTTGTGCAAGCATTGGATAAGATGACCGGGTGCCATTTTGGTGCACAGCTGTGTGTCTAGGCTGGAGCAGTGGCATGCAGGACGCCATTTCAAATGTCCCTCTAATTAGTATGCTGTGACCTCGGCACATTTACAGAGAAGCAAGATGGCATCCAGGCCAGTTCTATGCTGAGCACCCCCTTGAGGGCACAGTCTTTGGACCGCAACAACCATGAGATGGACCGGCTGAGAAATGACAACATGCAGCTACGTGGCCAGGTGGGTGGTACTTTCCTAATGAGAGGAAAAAAAAAAAGCGTGGGTCTTGCGCTATAAAAAAGTATGTTGGGCTGAAGATCGACAGTTACCAACTTTAGTTCTCGCTGGCCCAGGCTGACATCCTTCAGGTCTAAGCAGGCAGTAACACTTCCTTTTTTCACCTGATGGCTTCCTCCTGAAACCTCCTTGCCCATCACTGCACGAAAGCCTCTCCCCCCGCCCCCCGCCCCCTTCCCTCTTCCCCACTCGAGAAAGGGTGAAAAATTTCCAGTGCACATAAAAAACTGTGCATATTTGCCATTGTTTGGCAACCAGTTGCTTGTAAAAATTTGGCCCAGTGCAAGACTCCAAGGAGGAGGGCTCCAGATTTTTCGACCACCTGGAGTTACCTAAGGTACATGAAGTCGCGCAGTACACGGGAGCCTTGCTTTTTGCCTCCATCGAAAAGCGGCTGGCACGGCCGGGAAGAATGATGCTTTCTTCAGAGTAGAACAGGGGACCTTGTCTGGGCAGGGGCCTATGCTTGTCTTGTTACTGTAGTAGCACTTCCCATGCATGGCTGACTGCACCTTTGCACCCACTTGGTGTTGATTGTCATTTTCTGCCCCTCCCTTGCCCCATTGACGGACAGGTTCAGGAGCTGGAGCGGAGGGCTCAGAAGCTGAACCAGCAGATGGAGTGCCAGACACACAACAGTGAAGCTGCACGCAAGGCTATGGAGCAAAAGAACCGTGAAAAGGAAGCAGAGCTCAAGGAAGACCTACGCCTGATGTCCAAGGGTCTGTGCTTGCTCCTACAAATGTACACTTATGACACAGAATGCGCCACCGTGCACACTGACACAGCAATAGATTGTTCCGCATTAGTGATGCTGGCAGATAATTTCATCGAGTTCGAAAATAAGGAGAAAGGTGCAGTGGAACCTTGGTTATGTGTCCCTTGTCCATGCAGCAACCTGCATTTTATGACTAATTGACGTACACCCAGTTAACCTGTCATAGAGATGGTGCATTAAAAATCTGCATTACACAATGTAAACATTATATGCATCCAGCATCATCTCATGGCCAATGGGAAATGAGGAGGCCTGAAATTGACTGGAATGAACTCTTTATTGGGCTGACAGGCTTGCGCCCACAAAAGAACTAAGCGATCGGCGGCGGCGATAATAGCAAGCGTGCTCGGCGGTCGTCTATCTACGAATGCCCGTTGCATTCATCAGCGCTCAATTTATAGTGGGCGGAGAATCGTCTAGATAACCGGCCAAGGGAACCTGGAAACGTCTCGAATGATACGGAAACAGTTGTGCTTCGCTGCGATCCTTTGGGAAAACTCTTGCCGCATCTTGGGCTACAAAGAAAGCGATAAAATTGTCTCACGACAATGAATATGAACAAGTTCGTCCCATGCATTAAATCATAGTGATAAGGCCGCTTGCTGGCGGCTGTTGAGAAACTTCCAGGGGTTTGCGGCAATATGCTCGTGCAGTTTGTTTGTAAGTTGGTTTAACTAGTACAGTTGAATCCCGCTATAACGAAATTCACGGTGCACGAAAAAAAATTTCGTTCTCGCGGAACTTCGTTATCGCAAAAATTTGACGTGAAACGCAGAAAGAATTGCCCAAGCAGCAGCAAAGGCGTTTAATGCCAAAAATCTGTAAGCTTGGTTTGCTTACGCTTCACGGCGAGCAATGCCGTCACGCGATTTTCGCACTCGGTCAGCAAACCCATTGCAACATCGTCGTCTCGGACAGCAACGAAATTCCTGATGACATCAAAAGCGTCCATCACCTGTACGGTGGTTGCCGCAGCCGGCGCTTCCTGTACGTCGTCGTCTTCTTCATCGGAAGAGTCCTTATCATTCCGGGCAGCTTTTATGATCTGCTCATCACTCACATCTTCGTGAACAACAACACAAGCGTCAGCGCCGATGTATTCGTCGAGCTCGAGATTAGGCGGCACGGTTCCTATTTCTCCCAGCGTTTTCCAGGCGGCCGCGATCCCCGGAGCCGGTGACGCCTCTTCGTCGTCGTCTGTAACGCCTGGTGTTAGGCCAGCAGAGTGTACGGGTCGACCTTCGGCAAATCCGGCGTGCCTGAAACAGTTCACAATTACTGAGCGCCCCAGTGTGCTCCAGGCAGCAGACATAATCTGCAGTGCCACGTACAAGTCCACCTTCGTGTCTCGGCCGGTTTCAGTGTTAAAAAGCAGCCGCTGAATTAACCTCCCGCGGTAAGCGCGCTTCAGGCTAAGAATCACGCCCTGATCGAGAGGCTGTAAGACAGACGTGCAATTGGGAGGGAAAAACCTCAGCTCCGTGTTAGTGAGCTTGACTTCGTCGGAGTGATGCGCTGAACAATTGTCCAAAAGCAAGCAAACTTTACGGCCCTGCCGCTTCATGTCGCGGTCGAATGCCATCATCCACTCGGTGAAAATAGCGCGGGTCATCCATGACTTGTTGTTCGCCTTGTACTGCACAGGTAGGCTACGAGTTCCCTTAAAACAGCGCGGCTTGGCACTTTTGCCTATGACTAACGGCGGACGCTTGTCCGAGCCATCCATGTTTGTGCAAAGCAGCACTGTGATGCATTTTTCGCTGTGTTTGCCGCCGTGACAGCGCTGCCCCTTGAAGTCGAGCGTCCTAGCCGGCAACATCTCGTAGAATAGCCCGGTCTCGTCGGCGTTGTAAATGTCTGCAGGCGCGAAGTTGCTTAAAATTCCGGCCATGTTACTCGCCTTCCAAGCAGCTGCTCCGTCCACGTCTGCTGACATTGACTCGCCGCACAACACTTTTCCAACGATGTTATGGCGGGCCTTGAAACGGTTTAGCCAGCCAATGCTGGCTTTAAAATCATCAATGCCAAGTAGGCATGCATAGATCAAGGCTTTCTGCTGGACGATGCTTCCGGACAGGGGGACGTTGCTGGCTCGTGCTTCCACAAACCACGCATGCACTGCTTTGTCCAACTCTTCATGGAGGGGCCGCGTCACCTTTTTGTGCTTCGAGGATGTGCCTGAAGCAAGTGCCATTCTCACGCTGTCCTTATTGCCTAGAATCGTTGACAGCGAACTTGCAGGAATTCCGAAGTCTTCAGCAATTGCCGCTTTCTTCCTTCCGCTTTCTGCTTGGGCGATTATTTGAGCTTTTTGCTCAAGGGAAAGAGTTTTGCGTTTTTTCACTTGCGTTGCCATCGTGTCCTGCGGATGAAAACTCGTCGTTGTCGAAGAGAAAGGCAGCGAGTGAACAACGCGACCACGACACAAAGCCAAAATGGCGGAACTGCAATCACGTGATTTCATGCTTAATGTGGCTTTGGATTTGACTTGGACTTCTCGCCAATAAAACTAGTTTCGGTTCCGATTTTGAACGCGAAAATTTCGTTGAAGCGGAAACGCTCTGCAAAAATGGTTCGTTGTGCAGAGAAATTTAGGCCATTAATTTTTATAGGATACTCGCGGGGAATAAAAAATTATTCGTTGTCGCGGAAATTTCGTTGTGGCGGTATTCGTTGTGGCGGGATTCAACTGTAGGTACTAGTTCATCAGATTTGCTAAGGGGGTTGTCTCATACAAGAGATATCTAGTAGTGAGTAGTGTAGTGACTGGCTCCCAAGGTATCTTTCCTAAGCTCACTGTGTCTACTCTACAATGTCCCATCTTCCACCTCCAGAGAGAGACCAGCTTCAGAAGGAGCTGAGCACCACCCAAGCTCGTCTCCAGCAGGAGCTGACCGCTGCCATCAAGTCCCTCGATGCCACCAAGGCCCAGCTGGAACGCAGTGAGGCCAGGGTGTCGTGAGTGTCCTGCTCAATTTGGCATAAAAGTAAATGTGTGAAGGATTGCATTTGATTGAAATTTTTGGGTGCTCCCATTACCTCTTTTTCCTTTTTCTTGGAAATGCAGTCCTAGATTATCAATGATGTGAATCTCACTAGCTCGAAAAAAATGTTTGCATTATCAAGAGCGGAGCAAATCTTTACGCATTAGTGCGGGAAACGTAGTGAATGCCTGGACTGTAGTTGTCTGTAGTGTGTTAGAGATGGAAACTTGAACAGCAGCCACAATTTGTCTTGTTTTCGGCAAGTTCTTTGCTCGTGCACGCAGTCAGGAGTGTCTAAAAATAGCTGCAGAGTCGTGAGGTATTCCATGGCTGTTCTCTCAGTGCGATGCAGTACAGTGATACAGTGAAATCTTGTTGGCACAGTCCTACGTAATACGTCTTTTGGCATAATAATGCAATATTTTTTTTCGATCCTGGCCGACACTTTATACAGTTGAACCTCGCTACAGCGAAACTGACTGGGCACATGAAACAATTTCGTTGAAGTGAAAATTCCGTTTTGACAAAGTTAGCCCCGAAACACTGTCCGATAAAACTATACACTTAAAACATACTGATTCAAGCAAAAGCTTTTAGAGAAGCAAAGCAGTGTGGACTTGCGGAAGGGCAGATTGGTGGTGGTATACTTATTTTGCTGTTAAATAAATTTTAAATACATTAAATCCAGTCTCTCTAAGCAAGAATTTCGTTAAACTGGAAACACGGCCAAAAAATCTATCGTTGCGGAGAGACACTTGTTCCCTTTGCTTCTATCCTGAGCTGTCGAGGAATAGGAAGTATGTGAAACGGCGTTCGTTTTAGCAAGTTTTGACTGCAGGGTCAAGGCATTCTCGTATGGCTAGCGCAATCGTGTTTTCACATGGATTCGGATATGATCGCGAAAATATGTGAAAAACTCGCAGGGCTTCGAATTTCCCTCCAAGAGGCAGCGACCAGCATACGGGTGGGATAGTAGCCCGCATAACACTCCTGGCCGATGTTTCAATGCTATTTGCTAGCGTGATTAAGGGGGGACCCGGGTCTTTGCAGCCGAAAATTGGTCAGAAAATGGGATTTTCACACTTCTCGTTTTTGCGATTATGAGATCCTTCCGCAGCTATCTCCGAAGTTTCGTCGAAAAATATCGCCTAATTTGCGCGTTACAGCATTCCAAACACGAGAATCTGCACGTGTGGCCCTTTAAACTGAGGTCAAATCGCGCCAAATTTCGATCTCCCGCCAATCGAGAAATATGCGATCCGCAGGCATAATCTTTGTGTCGTTCGAAAGATCGCAATTCAGGCCATTCCTATATCTCGGTTGGTGACCATGAGCGAGCCCACAGAAGCGGAAAACAAAGCGACAAAATTGCGTGAAGCACGCCCTGCTATTGGACTCCCACCGCACGTCAGCAAAATGGCGAGCTTTGGTTGGCTGGCGGCGTCGACTGCTCACGGTCCGGCGCCATTTTGAAAAGGTCTCTCCTAGGCCTAGTCAGCCTAGCGCCGTTCCCTCATCATAACCACAACGCGAAATGCGCTTCGTTATTAGCCTGAAAAAGTAGCGAGAGGAAATAAACGCGCCGGCGACGCTGCATTGCCACATTTGGTTATCTGCAATCAATGACGAAGCGCCGACGCGGAGTCCGCGATGGCGTAGCATAGCCGGTCGTGCTCAGTGCGACAGCGAGGAGCGGCACGATCTGCCGCGCACGGAATCGTGATGATGCAGATGAGCAAGTGCAGTTTTCAACGCCGGGATAGATCGCCCTGTGAAGCAGTGAAGTGACCAGCCGCAGTGGTAGTCTCGAAGCAGCGTCCCGCAATGCGCGGAACATAGAGAAGAAGATTGCGCGGAATACCAAATCTTGTCAAAATAAACTTGCTTCTGAATGCTACGCGGTGCAAGACGAGCAATGGGCACTTATCACTAGTTGCAGGCTGACTGCGTTTACAGCATGAACGTGAGAATGGCGATCGCGCGCCAGAACTTAGCACCAACTTTTGCGGACGTCACAATGCAAACGCACTAGTCTTGGTGGCGGCTTCGAGAGCATGCATTCGCCGGCAATTTTATTCGTTCGAGGGCAATTATATCGGTGGTAAATGATGCACTGACATCGAAACCCAGTCAGAACTCACTTTAATGAGTTACTGTTAGCTGCATATTCATATATAGGCTTATTGCACCACTTGGCGACTCTAAATCATTTAGAAATAGAAATCTTCTCCACAAGATCTTAAGTTTAATCACCAAGGCTCCTACAAACAAAAGCGCACCAAGAAAAATGACTGATTATGTTCCTGGAGGGTTCTAATACAAAGTGTATGCTATTTCATGTCCAAGTTTGCAGTAAATAAGTTCAGGCTATGTTTTGAAACTTCTTTCCTCGTTTTCTGAGAAGTGTTTTTCTTAGCATGACATATGGTGTTGCCCAAGGTATCTCTTGATGTAGTGGTCAGATTTCAATCATTCTTGATGTATATGAAAGCTTATACATCCTTCTGTGCAACTATAACAAAAAAGTACTAATGTTTCTTAGCGAAATTGAATTATTTTAGCACTTCCATAGAAAAAAAAAATTGGCAAATTTATGCACACCTTATTACAGGCTACAGTTCTTGAACTGCTGCTGCTAAAATTATGCTGATGATATAGTTGCACTCTGGGGTTACAGGAGAACAAGTAGACATAAAATTTTTGCCAGAAATAATGTACGAATTATTAAAACTTGGGCAGAATTCTGATTAATAAAACAATTGAAATCTTAAAATCTAACAGAGAGAGGCAAAAATGGATTGCATATTTGTTTTTAGGATGCCAAAATACACGAGCCACAAACATTTCATCTCTCCAAGTTACATATTAACAAAATTTGGTCAAAGACCAGGGTCTCCCCTTAACCCTCTCCCCTTCCACTTTTGGCATTGAAAATGGACTATTTTCGTAGTGGGCCCCTCAGTTTCGTGCCATCGTTGTCACAGTTTGCGGCGCTAGCCTTGGCAACCTGCGTAGATGTTATCACTTTATATTGCCTTTTAAGGAAATGTCGTGTGGGGGCGATGCTCTGGCCGAAGCTTTGGACATTCTTTTTGGATTTGTTGTGGAGACAGGTGACGAAACCGTGACTTGTTTCTACAAGTTTCCGAAAAGCTTACTACTGGACATTGAGCAACAAATATTTCGGTGCAAAATTTGAAATTAATTTAAGTAAAGTAAAGCACGGTAAAAGTTGTGCTTCATTCGCGACCTTTTGTTGCTTGTTTTGGATAATTAGAATTTTGGATAATACGTTTCAATTTTCATCAATGAGATTTCGCTGTAGTAGTGATGTCTCTTGACAAACAACCCCATTGCATTTTGAGGATGTATTACCTAATGGACTGTGCAGTTAAGCATCCTCAAAATATGATGGTTCAGTGTACTTTGAAGAACGAAGGAAGAATTTCGAAGCAAGAGAAAGAGAGAGATGCATAATCAATCAAATGGGTGAAGGCATCTCAAAATAGAACTAAGAGACCAGTGGCGCACAAATCAGTGTTCAAAATGGCGCGAATTGCTGATGGCATGCCCGGCGACAGTGGCAAGATGTTGCTTTAAGAGAAATGAAACTGAGACTACGCTGCTGGGCTTTAAAGCACACCTGAGCTGCAGAGGTTATGCGGTTCTGGTTATGGGCAGTGTGCTCAGACCATTGCTGGCTTTGTGGACCATTCTTCGATACGACCATCCATCTAATTCAATGACTGCAAGCTTGCCATGTTTGAATTAGCCAGCGTCCAACGCTATCCGACTCTTTGTTCACATTATCCGAATTTCCAAATTAACAGGGGACGAGTTCTTTAGCTCAAGGGGGACGGGGGTCTCGAAAACTTATTTTGTCAAATTATCTCGTTGAAGCAAATGTCATGCAGGAGCAGCATAGAATGGTTTTAAATATGCATTAATGTTTCAAATATTTCATCTGGAGAATATATGGCAAAATAACATAAACTAATTAGTTTCTTATAGACCATTATTTTGGTAATTTCTCATTAAAAAAGAGGCCTTTAAGAACATGCAGACACTTTTGTAAAGGTCCATCGCACATCGTAAAGTTTAGTCATTTTGTTGATTGCACTAAATGGATGCCAAAGTTTGCAAAAAAAATATGGGAAATAATTAATCCAAATTTGGTCTAATTGCTAGTAATCACATTTTTGAGGAAAAAGAAAAGCTTTAGGAAATGGCTAAGCTATTGCTGAAGATAACCATACCAAGTTCGCTGAAATCTGATCATGCAAAGATTTATCAAATGCTTTTGTGAGACAAAGGCATCTGACAAAAAAAGGCAGCCGGAGAAAATTGCATTTGAAGTTTTATGGCCACATGGAAAAAACTCTAGGCTTTATTGTGTAGACCGGTTGTTGCTGAACACAAGAACACGGACTTTGTTGATGGGGGGACACCCCTCTAGACTTATTCCTTTTATTTATTTGCAGATTTGTACCAGATTTTCACCGTTCGCACATTTTTTATGCGGATTTTGAAGTGGCAAGCAGTTTTCACCTATAGCTGGTAGATTTAAATACATTGGCAAATGTTGGGTCTTTTGTTTGGAGGAAACATGGTTAGTAAAGATTAGACCTTGTGGAAAAGATTTTTTTCTTTAAACAATCTAGAGTCAGGACTACAGTAAGGCACAAATGAGCATTCGAGGATGATTTGGACGAAAGTTGCTGCTTGTCTAACTTGGCAAAGAAAAAGCTAATTTTTGTGATAGACAAATGGTTTTGGATGGTTTTGGCAAACAAGCAGTGGCTAAAAGTTGCTGTTACTTCAGAGTGTATGAATATTTTTTTAGCGAGAAAAAGGAAATCATAGCAATTATAGAAATTATAGCAAATAATGATTGATGACCTAGAAAGGAAAAGTAGAAAGGTAGGCTTGAAAATCAATATGCAGAAGACTAAGGTAATGTTCAACAGCCTCGAGAAGGAACAGCAGTTTACATTAGGTAGCGAAGTACTGGAAATAGTAGGTGATTATGTCTACTTAGGACAGGCTGTAACCGCAGATCCGGACCATGAAAAGGAAATAACGAGAAGAATAAGATTGGGATGGAGTGCATTTGGCAAGCACTCGCAGATTATGACTAGCAGCTTACCGGTATCGCTCAAGAGGAAAGTATACAACAGTTGCATCTTACCTGTACTCACCTATGGGGCTGAAACGTGGAGGCTAACCAAGAGAGTTCTACTTAAGTTAAGGACCACCCAGAGGGCTATGGAACGAAAAATGGTAGGGGTACCATTAAGAGATAGGAAGCGTGCAGAGTGGGTCAGAGAAATAACTCAGGTTACCGAAATACTAGTGGAAATTAAGAAGAAGAAATGGGCATGGGCAGGACATGTAGTGCGAAGAGAGGATAACTGATGGTCGCTTAGGGTAACAAACTGGATTCCAAGAGAAGGAAAGCGTAGCAGGGGGCGGCAGAAAGTTAGGTGGGTGGATGAGGTTAAGAAGTTCGCGGGGGTCAAGTGGATGCAGCTAGCACCCGGGTCAAGTGGAGAAATATGGGAGAGGCCTTCGCCCTGCAGTGGGTATAGTCAGGCTGATGATGATGATAGCAATCACTGCAAAATGCTGTGTCAAAAATGCAGTTTTGAGAAATTGCAATTGACGAAATTGAGAATCAGTTGTTTTTTTTGCAACTTCATGATTACGCTACTCTTACGTGGCAGGAATCAATCACCTTGTGGAAATTGTCCGCGCTTCTCGCCGTCGCGCCAGGCACTGCCAGCTGTTATAGGGCCATTGCGGAGTGTCTGCACCGTGTTGCTGGTTGCAGATAACAAGATGCAGCAATGCCGTGTCACCGGTGTGCCTCTTATCTAGTCGCCGTGGCTTCTCCTTTTAGGCTAGTATGACTCTAGAGTATAAATATTTCGCATGTCACACCGTGGTCGTTATGATGGAATGGTTCCGCCAGGCCACGTGCAGTGAATGTGGGCAGCCAACTGAAAGGGATCAATCTCACCATATGCTTTGAACTTTCTTTATAACAGCTTGCATTTTGCACAATTTTATGCCTTTGTTTCCTGAAGCTTTGAGGGTCTGTTTTTGGCATAATCTTTCTAGCGGGACCAAAGTGATGCCGGTGGAGCGCATATTCCTTGAACTGCGGCCTACCAAAGCTTGACGGGATTTGACCTCAATTTAAACAGCCAAGCGCTTAGATTAGTGACTTTGGAATGTTGTAACATTTAAATTAGGCGGTATTTATACCAAATTTCACAAATACTAGTTGCGGAACCATCTCAGGACCGTGAAAATGAAGAGGTCTGGAATTGTCTAATTTTCAGCTGTAAAGAGCACATTCCCCCACCCCTCCTGAAATCAGTTCTTGGAGACTTTATCAGAAATTTGATATGCCACTGGCACTTGAAAGTCGCTTATTTTACCGGTGCTACCACACTGTCCTGAAACTGTTTTATTTATGGCCTAGAATATCAAATGTTTCTCCGTGGATTCCAAATATGCCACCATAGTTGAGATACTGGTTTTATATCTTAAGGTTATCTCGCTAAGTATTCAGTGTAATTAGGTAATTTCTTTGGGGGGGGAGGGGCAGATATATGAAATTTCGAATATAATGTTTGTTATTCGATTCAAAAAGTCGATATTCAGAATTAATATTTGCATTCACCACAGTTTCACTGCAATGCCTGACCGCGTCAACTGTGCAGTGAGGCATCCTCAATACGTGAGGGCCCTGTTTTGTGAAGGGGGACCACTGCTATTGCCTTGCACTGCCTCAAGGGTAGTGCGGAGGCTCTGCAAACAGCGTGCACAAAGCGAAGCACGTGACAAAACCAGGAAAAACCGTCATCTCTCGGATTTCATCTCAGATACGAGCAACCATTGTGCAGGTGTTCATAATATAGAGTAGTGTGATGCAAATCGCTTTGAGCAAGTTTTCCAGGCCCATTCGATAACACGAACGTTCAGTTACCTCTAACATTTCTCTATTTTGCTTGTCCTCTGCAAAAGCCCCTGCTTGCTTGTATTCTGCTTGTCCCCTGAAAGCAGAATTAATGAGTTTCATGTAGTATATTTGAAAGCGATATGGCAGCTACACCTAGTTTCGTGTAAATTCATCTTGTACAGTGAACCGGTGCACCGAATCCCGTATAATAATCATGCTGGACTTTTTGGTAAGGTATGCAGATCAGTGCCATTATTTTAATTTTAAACAAAACAAGCAACGTCTGCTATTTTTATTAATTTTTTTGTCACTGATTAGATATTCGCTACTTAAAGGTATTTTTCTCCATATTTATATGGTGAAACTTCATTTCAACAGGCTTCAAGTCACCTTAGGAAAAAGTTCGTTACAGTGAAAGTTCTCTGAACTGAAATAAGTGTGTGGAAGCTTGTTTTCATCAGCTGTAAGAAACATCGGGTGTTAAGTGGAATCTCGCTATAACAAACACGGATATAGCGAATTATCGAATAAAGTGAACTAAAATTAAAGCTTGGTTGGTCTATGCTTTATTTCTATGGGAATTCTTTCTGTATAGTGAAACGAAAAATTTTTTGACGCTAGATCGGCTATAACGAAGCAGTTTTTTTCATCTTATTTCATTCATTTCATTTATTAATACTGTCTGCCTTTGCAGGCTATTACAGGAGTGGAGAAAAAACAATGCACATTCAAAAAGGGAGAACATTTCATCAACTATAAAAGTCTGACACAAAAATACAAGCAAATGCACTGGACTTAAAGCACAAAACCAAATAATACAGCAAAAAAGAAAAAAAAAAAAGCAGAGGGAGAATTTTTATATAGGTACATTATGTTCAAAGTATGTTTTCAGCCTTTCAAGAAAGGCATCTAGAGCATTACTTTTTACAATAAATTCAGGCAGCATGTTCTACTATTTAAAACTCTAGGAAAAAAAGCTGTATTTAAAACAATCATTATGAGAAAGCGGCATAGGAATATACATACTATGGCGATGCCTTGATGGCTCATTGGGGTGTATTGCAAAATGGTGTGATGTATTAAAGGGACACTAAAGACATCCAAAGATGCTATGAAAATCTAATAAACTACATTTGGTGACACTGTCGCCGCATATCCTGCAGCAAAAAATCGAATAATTGCTGAGATATTGCGATAAGAAGTTGAGGTTTTTTCTTGTTCTTGCCGGTCGAATTCAAACTGTTCCCTCCGACTACGTAGTCGGGGTTGAGTGACGCACACAATGACGTAAGCGGAGACTCCATGATAGCTAGCGAGCCGGCGCGGCCCGCGGCGTCGCATCGCATCCCTCAAGGGCCAACATGGCAACAGCGTACTCGCAATGACGGCCACAGCCGAAATAAATAAAACGATGAAGAGAGTAATTTGCCGGGCGATGGGCCCATAAAGGAAGAAAAAAAAACAAAACATAGAGCGCTTGTAATGCACAATACTCTACATGTTTCTCAAGCTTTTGCGCTCATTCTTGCACTGTGTATAAACAAACTGAGCCCTCGGTCATCGCAACGCTTCCCGACATGTTTACATACAAATAAGATTTATTTACCACCAAAATAGTGTCCTCGCTGCTGGGCTTGTCAGTTTTGAAGCTTCGTCGCACTTTTTTTCCTTCAAGGTTCGTGCTACAGCTCCATGTTCAGCGAAAATTACGTCCACGGTAGCAGAGCATGACCGAAGAGCCGGCGCCACTAAATCTGCCAGCGCTGTGAAATTCCACATGTTAAAATAGATCCAGTGCACAATATAGTGCGCATAGGCATCCAGAACATTAGTTGCAAGTCGTGAGAGCAGGCAGCATGCTCCGATGGTTAAGAAGTTGTAATTTTTACACCGACAGCAGAAACATTTTATTGTAAATGGGGCCATGACATAAAGTGCAGAAACATTTCCGGTGTTCCTGTGGCGCGGCGTAGCCGAGCGGTTAGCGCCGAACGTTACGGAGCAAGCAGTGGCGAGTTTGAATCTTACGATTACTAGCGTCTTTTTTTTCACAAATCGATTTTTTTTTTACCTTTTGTAATGTATTTCTGGCGCTTCGTTATTTTTAGTTTTTACTTTTTACGGCGGGCGACGAGCGCAATATATCGACGCTCTCCTTGGTATGAGCGGCAAGTATGCCCCTTTTGTTTACGATGCCTGCAAATAGCACGTTGAAGGTCTTGTTGACGCAGTATGTTGGTCAGATGTGCCATGATTTAGGGAACAATTGAATGATAATGCGTTTTTCCTTTGGTACTTAGCATATGTATGCTTTTCGTAGCGTACATAGCTGCAGTCGAGCGTCGCAGTCGAAGCCGCGACGGCTGCGATATGTTGGCGCAGAAGTGTGAACGAAGGAGCGTGTCGGCGGCAGCGGATTTCGCTCACTCGCGCCTCTGAATGCTCAAATGGGAACGAGCCAGGCGCATCTGCTGCTCCAAGCTCGTAATTCAGGCGCTGCAGGTTCAAACGAGTGCGCACGAAATGCCTGAGCTGAAACATAACCAAAGCTGAAGTGGGCGCATATTTTTGTATTTGCGTTGCAACGTTTACGTTGTCTTTTCGCCGTCGTTTACATATGATAAAAGCGTGTTATTATATTTGAGACAAAACCTACGCCCGCATTCAAACGGACAACGTAATTCATATTTGCCAGCCTCCGTGATCCCCAGCGCGTCACGTGATTTGTAGTTGCGAGTTTCGGCTGTGGCGGCGATACCTGTATTTCTGTTCTTCCTCTTTACTACCTTATAACAGCTCTGTTTTCAGTAAGAGTGGATTTTTTGTAATCAGGAATTGGCATTCTATCGATGCAAGCCCACTTCAGTTTTCTCTTTAGTGTCCCTTTAATCTTAAAGTGACCATGGATTAGGAAGGAAGAGATACTTCAGCCTTTCTATCTTGGCTGATTTGCATAATTCGGTCGGTGAGTTGATTCAGCGGTCTTTATCCCCTTCAAGCGCCAATTAAATTTTCTGAAAGGAAAACTTTTTTTTGCACTAGGCTTGATCAGTGGGCCAGACAGAATTCAAAAATAAAAGATATCGGGAGTTGCACTGCGGATATTACGACCTAGCCTTCATATTATCCTGTATGCCTTAGAGCATACTTTAGTTATTGTCGTATATCAGTGTAGGTCAGAACTGAAAGTCAAACCAAGATACTTGTGCTGTTGTACCCTATTTACTTCTTTACCTGCAATGCAGTAAGGAAATATTAGTTTAATCTCGTTACAAGAGACACTGTTACAAGAGACGCTCTGTTATAAGAGACATTTGAAAATGGTTTGTTTGGTTTTCCTGAAGCGTACCAACTCAAACATGATGCACTTCAGATTCCCTTATCTAAATTCTGTTTCATATCAGCATCCTTTTTATTACAATATCTCAGGAACTGAGAAGGAGCGCTTCGCCATGACCGGAAAGTCAAAATGACCCCGTTGTTTCAACCACTGGCATTGCATTACTGTCACATACGAAGCAAATCAAATGCATGAATGACATCCAGCGTTTTTAACTCCTCGCTGTTAAAATTTGATCACAAGATGAAAGCTTGGAATCCTGGGGCCGTATTACGGACCGCTCTATAATTGAGAGCGCTCTAAAACGCCCGCTCCTATTGGTTGCCGTCGCCGTCTTGAAAAGTTGCGTCACGGGATGCTGCGATTGCGTCGCGGAGGCGAAAAAACAGATGACGTCGCGCACCTAATTATGCCCGTGGTTTTAGACTATTTTTGTAGAGCGCGATGAGACGGTCTAAAACATTTTAGAGCGAAAATGGCGGCGGCGTCAGCGGTGGAGTGGTGTGAGTGGTGGCTGCAGCGCTGAAGCGGCAACGACGAAGGGCGGTGTGTGAGAATGCGTTCTACTTGTTCGGAGAGTTGTTCCGACGCCTATTTCGACTTGAAAATGCGAAAGCGGAATGGTGGTGCGACGAATGCGCCGATGAACTGTGATGAAGCTCGCAGTCGACCGCTCTTGACGGTGCGGCTGTCATGTGTGCTCCGATCTTTTTTTTTTTTTTTTTGCCTCCGGAGGATTTCGTCTCCACAGGTAGTCGGCCCCTCATAACTGACGGTGAGCAAGTGCGTGCGTCAAATGGCTGAACTCAACTACTGCAAAGTTGGCGCTGAAGGGTGGTTGGGCTCCGCAGTGCGCCCAAAGCAAAAGGCGGAGGCGAAGGCGACATACAGTGCAAAACGAATGAAAACGACCGAGGTTGGTAGTGTACGCTCAACCGCATTGCTTTTCCCCGTGCTCGTTCTAACTGAAGCATTTGTGTGTGAGACGTTCGTGTGGACATAAAAGTTTATTTTGCCTGTGCTCTGCGATCGATCTTTCTTTTGTTTCTGTTTCCTAAAGAAAAATAAACAAAGCCCCGATTACACTGCTTTCGATATGATTTCTTCGCGCATTTAGGACCATCACACAGTACCTTGACATCAGACGATGTGCAAAAGCCGGCACTATAGCCGTGGAATCAGCTGTTTTACTGAAAATCGCCATTTTTACGGTTTGTTTATCTCTGCCAGCGCGCCCTCGCGGCAAAAGAAGCTACCCACGAGAACGTTTAATTGCAAAACTGTAGCTGCTTCTTGATTTTTTTTTATAACACTTAACTTTAAATGCGGCTTCTTGAAAATATAAAACTTTAGTTAATTTATTCACACGCTTTTTTTTAAAAAAGTTCGCAAACGGCTCCTTGACGTGCGAATAAGCCTGTTGCCGTGAAAATAAGCGGCCCGGGGCGGCACCATGGCGATCATTGGTTGATTCCGATTTTCGTCACGCGTTGACGTCTAGCTGAGACATCACGGCATCGTCATTTTGACGTCACGCTCTATAACTTTAGAGCGAGAACCGTAATTCGGCCCCTGATGTCCTTCTCTTTGTGGACAATGCTTCTTGCAGCACAAAAGTTCTTGTGCTCAAAACCACCAAAGTTATTTTCTCCCTCCAAACTCCACACCCTACCTTCAACCAATTTCAAGCAATAGATAAAGGTTGGTGGAACGCCTGTGGCTCGACAGGCAGCAAGATTGTACAATAGTCATCGATGCGATGGTTGCTGTTCTGGGGATTTGAGGTGTCTAGAATGTCCTGAGAAGTGAAGCTATGAAAAACTGTTTCACACAAGTAGGCTTTAAACATAGTGACATGATTTAAGAGGGCCCATATATGGATACTGTGGAAAGCTTCCTTGAAGATAAAGCTTGGGTGAGCATCCAAGAGACTGCTGAAGTAGCCTAATTTTTTGAGGAACTCGTATCTGCAGATGTGGGCCTTGTGTGCTCCCGAAGAGCTTACAGAGTGTGCAATTCTCGCGCAAGTAAATGGCACATGTGCCATAGAGGATGACTATGAGGACATCTCAGAGGAAAAGTGTCAGCATCTGAGGGTAACAAGCATGTAACAGTGCTTCAGAGGTACTATTAGAGTAACAGCAAGGCTTGCAAAGTGATGTGCTTTGCCTCCAGAACTTGAGAAGGAATACACTCTGCATTCACAAAAGTACATACTACATAGTATGAATAACTTCTTTAAGCTTTTCTGAACAATTTCCTGTTAATGCGTGTGAACGCATTTATATGCTGATGTGCAGTAAGGTGATCAATACAGTGCTTTTCGAATTATTGGGTACTAGAGACCTAGCTTACAAGAGACATCTTTTTTGGGTCCCTTGAGTGTCTCTTGTAACGAGGTTTTATTGTATAATAATTTTCTTCCTGATAGCATACATGATTGCAGATTTATCAGGTTTTAATACCATTGGCCATTTAGTGCACCAGAATTCAATTTTTTGTAGATTAGTGTTCAGTTCTTGGTCACTTGATGACTTGATTGTTTTGTGCACCACACAATCATCAGCGTAAAGTCTGACTAGAACAGTGATCGATTTTGGGAGATTTTATAAAAACCAAGAATAAAAGGGGGCCCAAAACACTTCCCTGTGGCACACCTGTAAGCACTGGGGAAGAAGTCGATTTAATAACCTCCTAGATATGAAAACTTTACAGGATGTGAGGTAGGTAGAAAACCAGGTTCCGGACATTCAAACAACAAAAAATGCGCACAGGAGCCGGAAAAATATTAAGAAACGCAATTTTTCAATCGATTGAACCACTCTCCGCTGAAGTGTGTTTAAATCGCCCGCGCCTTCTGTGTCATCTAGCAGCGGCAACAAAAACTACCGCCCACGGCTTATGGCTTATGGACTCGAGCGGGGCTGCTGAAGTGTGTTTAAAGGGCCACTGTCCAGGGAAGGCCCTTTTAAGAAAAGGAGCCCAGTGTTTCGATCAGGTACCGGAGGTAGTCTGTGCAAAATTCTACAGCGACACGTGCGCCGCAAAGCATCGAAAATACAATTCAAAGCTCCCTCATGCTCTCCTTTGAGAAGCCAGCTTCACCGCTTCCTGCGCTGGCCCGACGGGCCCCGATAATGACGTACGTACCGGGAACGACGTCCATTGGTCCATCTCGCTGACTGACGGGAGAAGGATGGGTGTCTACCGCTCGTAGCGCGCTTTTCCCTCGCCACGGCCAGACTGAATCCAGCGGCGCGCGCTCCCTCGACCGTTTTTTTTTTTTCGCGCTCGCGGAGAGCCACGCCCCACCTCCCGCCAAACGCGGAGGAGGAAGGGGAATTTGTATTGCGGAGGCTAGACGACCTCGGGCAGGAGAGTGAAAAACCTTTGCGAGGGAACGGAAGGAGAGAGGCAGGATAGAATCGGGTGATTGCAGTGGCTGTAACTGCGTTATTAGTTACTCTTTTCAAAAACATTTTGCGGCCTTGCGTTCCAGGGGCGAAGTCTCACAGTCACCGGGGAAGAAAATATTTTCGACCGGGGGGTGGACAGTGGGCCTTTAAATTGCCCGCGCATTCGTGTGCTGCGTCATGTAGCGGCAGTGACAAAAACTAGCTCTAACGGTCCATAACCTCAGAGATCACACCCCCGCACGTGGTGATCTCGGAGGCCATGAATGGCCATGGCCAGACTCGATCGGCGCCGCCGCCGCTTGAGTGCCTGCCGTGCCTCTGCCCCTCCAACCGACCTGGGCGCGCATGCTGCACCCCCGAGTCCGTTGGCTTCGTCGCGCAAATCGTGCGCAGAGGCAACATCCCTTCTTGAGTATTCATTTTTGCTCTCCAATATGGAACGAAAGACGAGATTTCATGTTTATAAGCTTTTAATGTGAAAATTGTGTTTTTGCACCTTTGTGTTCTCCATATTAGTGCGTATTTCGTTTCGTTTTATTACCATATTTGCAGGAATTTGGGTGCACAGTTTTAAAATGAATATCGGATATAATGAATAAATTTTCGCGCCTGTTCTACTTTGTTATAACGAGGTTCGACTGTATCAACCCATTTTATTTGTCACTGTGCTGATTTGCTAGAGAAGAATGCAGTAAACTTTTGTAGACTTTCGAACTTAAGACAACTGTGGTCTTGAACTCACTGTGGGGAAAATCCGGTGAACCTTTTCCAGCACAGTGGTCTGCTAGGGAGCAAAGGCCTTCACTTTCTCCAAGCAGATCATTGTTTCAGTTAAGCAGCATGTACACATATGCCTTTCTTGGGAGTTAAAAGACCTCATAAAGCAGAAGCTCTGGCTATGGCTGGCTATGACTGTGGAGCCAATTAAGCATGCAGTACCAGGTACTGATTCGGCTGGCTACGGGCTTGTTTAGATAGCCAGACCACTTTCTGTCTTGCGGTAATGAAACATGGTTCTCAACCTAAACGTATGTAACAAAAAGTGCGGGTTGTGCTTGTTGAAGGGCTCAGTATTAAGGGATGTGTGTGTTTGGGGGGATGGGGGCGAAGCACAGAATGATGCCACGGAAAATGTTCATAGAACTTATGGAATGAGCCATAACAGAATTTCGTTAAAGTGAAGGGCGTTTGCATAGTGCTCAGTGCAGCTTCAGTGGAGGGATAATAAATTTCGTACAACTACTCCATTTTAGTGACATTTGTTCAAGTGGTATTCTACTGCATTTAATTCGTATTTGAAAGTTACAATATGATCAGCATGGTGGGTAAGGTGCCTTGAACGGGATATAAAAAATATTATGGCTTTTTCTTTTTTTTTTGTCCTTCCTTAGGACACAGGAAAGCCTGGTGGCGGACTTGCGGAAGCAGGTGTACAGCCTGGAGCAGCAGGAGAGGCAATCGTCTAGCCAGCTGGCCGACGTTAGCAAGGCTTTCAAGATCCAGGAACAGGCTGCCAAATCCCTGGAAGCCAAGTAAGCGTCTGCGTGTTCCTCTCGCGACTCGGTGGCGGTCCCTGGGATTGGTTTTAGGATGCGCAGACGGACTTCTTATATCAACGAGGAAAAAAAAGAAAGAAAATGGGAACAATCATTTTTGTTCACTTTTTATTTCTACAATAATGTTTGTGCGCTTTTTTGACGAGCAATAAATGGAGAATGACAAAGATGCTTTATTATAGCTCATGCTTTGTGCATTAAGTTACTTAAGCTCTATTCACATATAAGTGCTTTTTATTTATCTTACAATGATGTAACCTGAGTGATAGCACCAGTCATGAAATTTCAAGCAAATGCAAGTGAAAAGTAAACAACATAGAATCGTTTCTCTACAGTGATTGTATGAGTGCGACGTGGCTGGCATGGGTGACAAAAACACGCCAGTTTACACAAGTCGAGGGGAGTTGACCAGCTCGACTCCCGAACTTAGCCTGTGACCAGCGGAATCATCCCCATGCTTGCATTCATAGTTAAAATTTATGAAGTTAAGGGGAGATGCTACTCGAAGACACTTTTTCTTTAATATTTGACTTAGAGCTATGAAACTCTGGTTAATAATTCAGTTTTTTATGCTGATTTCAAATCTGCAATTAGGTTTATTGTAAGTTGCATAGTTTTTGTTCTGTTTAGTGACAGTGTGTAAAATATACACTCTTTTGCCCCCCTTCTTTGTCATACTAAACTTCCATAAACACACATCGTTGATGGCTCATTTTGATCCATATAAACTGTAGAGTGCCAAAAACTAATAATAAAGTACATATTAAGTATGCTAATGACATGAAAAATTTGAACCTGGCAAGTCTACATTGTCAAGACACCACCATGTGGTAATTATTTTTTTTTTGTAAATATTTGATCAGTATTTATTTTTGAAAGAGA
Source organism: Amblyomma maculatum (assembly GCF_055883805.1). Taxonomy (NCBI): domain Eukaryota; kingdom Metazoa; phylum Arthropoda; class Arachnida; order Ixodida; family Ixodidae; genus Amblyomma; species Amblyomma maculatum. The sequence continues at coordinate 395,786,998 of NC_139344.1, forward strand.
TAATGGCACTCCTCATGCCTCAGAGAAAATGTGTGCAAAATTTCATTCAGATATGAGCATCAGAAGTACCAAAAACATGAAGGGCAAATACTGAAAATTGCCCAAAATTGCATTTTGAGAAAAATGCATTTGAAGTTAAAATTGCATGTTTATTTAAAAAAGAGAGCTTCAATTCCGATCAAACTTTGGAACAAAAGAAGAAAATTGTCCATAAAGCAGCCACTGGCACTAGAAACTTCCTGCAGCATATGTCGCTCCCTCGTGACCCTTGCGAGTGGACTCCGACATGCGCTTTTTTTCTTCAGTGTGCGGCGATTTGCGTTCGCTTCCGCAGTCAGCTTCAAGGACATTTGTTTGTGCATTGTTATTTCTCTGGATGGGCCAAGCTATGATGCATTGGCTTGTGGAGTCCAGTAATTGAGGAAAATCGCACTAGCTGCTCATATCCAATTCCTATAAAACAGGCCGCCACAGCAGCTTTGACGTTGACGGCGAAGCTTTCATCCGAGCTCCCGCTGTCAATCTCTGCTCGCATCCCTGCACGCCATAACTCGCCGCAATCAGTATGTTGTGGAAAGCACACATTGCGGGCAGGAAGAGTTCTCACAGAGTAGTTCAAGAAACGAAGCGAGTCTGCGCTTTGCGGCCGGTTCCCGAATAATGGAAGTCCTGAACGCTGGCTTGGGCAAATCGCGCCACCCACAAGAACGTTCACCGCTGCCAAGTCAGTAACTACAGATGACGCCTCATCGCAGGCTATTTCCTCACCTTAGAAATGCCCAATCTTTTTTTCCGAGGCACTCACACAATCTTACGCCGCTTCAAATTCCTCGGAGGCATCTGAAACGCTGGAGGGATCGGCGTCGGTTCCACTAGGCCTAACTGCCACAGGTCGAGTTGTCACTGGACGAGCCTTCTCTTTCGATTTTCGCCAACGTCCTCTATATTTGTGAACAGAACGGTATTTCACTCCTCGGTGACTGCGCTGGTTCAATTGTGCTTCATCCATGACGAAGATAAAGTTGCCGAACGATCGTCACTCGGAAACGCACCTCGACGTAGCATGGAGCCAGCAAGTGGGCTTCGCCACATGCGCGCGCGCGGCGGCCAATGGCGAGGCTCGATTCGTACCACGTGATTTAAAAACCAGTCGCAGCGCTTGAAAAACGCGACATAGGCATGCTTTTTTTTATTATTGCTTGCGTTTTAGACGCCGGGCAACTGTGGTGATTGGGAGAATGCGGCTTGGCTGATCTCCTCACGTGATCCGCAACGGCGATCAACTGCGCTATGCCGACCGCGGGACGCTCGAAGATAGCATACTTTCGGTCATTTAACTGCCACCGTGCGCTCTTTAAACGTAATTTCAGCCCATTTCCTGTTTAAACTCAGCTTTGATTTTTATTTTCATGAAAGTAGAGATACTAAACTTGACAAAACAAGTAAAAACAAAAAATCAGTCATTTTCGAAAAAACCCGCATTTTTCGACCCGCATCTCCCCTTAACTTTAACTTTAGCCCTTTGAGGGTTTTTGCTGTATGGTGACGGTTTTCCGTCCCACAAGGTTTTTGCTGTACCGGTACGGTTTCAATCCTCCGTTTGAAATTTTGCACCCTAATGACGATGCATGTTCACTGGGAGGGGCTGCCACCTCCTAGAACTTACAAGAAGTGCTTGAAATTTATTGCGCTGCCTTCTTGCGAAGATAAACAGAAGTGATTCCTAGCTGCAGCGTGTTGCCCGGTCTGCGGCAACGCCGCCGCCTTATCGCGGTTTCAGTTTCGCCACATAATCCCAACGGAGGCCCAAAACTTGATTTCTATCTTTATGGGCGCTTCCGTGCAGGGGATAAACAGAACTTATTCCTAGCTGCAGCTTGTGACCCCGTCTGCGGCAACGCCCTTGCATGGTTTCGGTTACACCCCCCCCTAACACCCTCTGGGTAGGGAGGGTCCTCTGAGCAGCGTCACCTGGCGACAGATAGTGGAAATATTGTAAAAATGGATAAGAGTGCATTTAAAGCCTGTCGTACTCGTCGCTTCAGTGCCGCAATGGATTGACAGTACTTACCTTAGCACTGAGCGAATAAAACATCTGTTCGAATCCTGTTTATTTTAAATCGCAACGTTAAAATAGGCTACTAAGATCTTTCCTGGGGTGTGCTCCCCTTTAGGTTGCATTATGCAATGTTTTTAATAGCCGCAAATTCAACCGTGTACAGTGCCACAGGGTGACGGCATGAAAACGGTAACACTAATTACTTTCACCGCAATCATTTCCTGCCTTCAGTGAGTGCATGTTGCCTTTAGGTTGCGTTCAGATACACCTCTCGGTAACAATTGCCGTTTAACCCGCTGAGAGGCAACTAGTGAGGAGAAAGAAGTTGCGGGACCCTACCATAGAGGAAACGGAATTACTACCCCCCCCCCCCCCCCCCCCCCCCCCCTGTCCCGTGATTGCAATGGAGACGCGCAAAACTTGATTTTTATCTTTATGGCCATTCCTGGTGCAGGGGCCACTGAAACCGATTTCCATCTTTATTAGGGCAGCTGTTAGCTTGTTTATATCGACGCTCCTGCTCTCCTTGTTGTTTCCTGAGGTTCCCAAGTTTGCAGTGGGGAGCAACGTTGACTCCAAAATACGGTTTCTAATATTTTTCTACAACTTTTCCTTGACTTTACTCATATTGAACTCTAAAAATCAGCAATAAAGTACCATATACACGCGTGTAATGGCTGCACTTTTTTTTCCGAGATTGGGGTGAAAATCAGGGGGTGCGGCGATTACATGAGAAAAAAGACAGCGAAAAAAATTATTCGCGGTGGTACCTGCCTTTATTATTGTAAAAAAACTCCTCGTCCTCCTCCGCTAAACTCGTCGGGATTTCAGGCTCGTCCCGCGTCCAAAACATCACTCCTCGTCGTCGTCCTCCTCCGAACTCATCGGGACTTCAGGCTCGTCCTTGTCCCAGATGAGGTCATCCTCCGTACCGTCCAGCCTGTTTGATATCCCTGTCACCTTAAAACTTTTTTCCACAGTCTCGAACGAAACCGTGGCCCACGCTTCGAGTATCCAGTGGCAAACGGCTTCTCTGGAGCGCCATTGCCGTACACATTTTTCGTCCACGCCGAACTTTCATCCAGCCGCTCTTTTTCCTTCTTCTTTCGCGTAGTGAATCACTTTCAGCTTAAAGTGAGCGGTATAACTAACGTATTTTCCTATCGAGGAAAAAGAAAATCTTCAGCTCACGAGCGCAGAACAAATCAGGGCAGCGATGCGTTCCGATTGCGAGATCGCACGTGATATGCTTCGGGCGATCGAGGAAATGGCTGTAAAACGGAGGAGCGAACAGACTTGGATTGGATTGGATTGGATTTGCTGGCCTCACCCTCTGTAACGGGCGGGCATCGCTGCGGCTAGGAGCGCCCCCTTTGTAACGGAGGTGGTGGCCGCTGCCCCCATGCTCGACTTTTTTTTTCCTCAAATATTTTGTTTTTAATTCTTATTGGCAATTCTACTTCTAACCCTATGCTTCATTTTGGCTTTCACTTGATTTTTGGGCCCCACCTGGCGGCAGTAACCACAAAACGTTCTGTATTTCTTGCACCGCACAGTAGACGGCACTGCCCAACTTCCTGAAACTCGTGGTGCGGCTTTTACTCGGGAAATTTTTTAAAAGTCTTTTTCCCAATTTTCTTTCTAAAGTTTCGGGTGCGGCCATTACACGCGTGTATCCGGTAATCTGACCATCTGGGAAAGTTTTTTTCAAAAAAATTCGACCCTCAAAGGGTTAAGCCTGGTCATACCAGCCAAATTATTCACTAACCGCTGTGCGCCATTACTGGTTCTTTCACCAAGAAAATCTCAGGGCGTGCTCGAATTTCTGCTAAGCTGCTAGAATTCGCCCGTAAGAAAACAGTCACCACACAACTCTGACCTGTTGCACATGAACAAGTTTCCACACATGCATTTATGCATGCCGAAGCACCACGGTACTCATCGTACTCTTCGTGCATACAAGCCCCTGTTTGGCGTACAATTTGTCATGAGTATACAGTCGCTCTTTTCTAAAGGGCATCTTCGGCGATTTTCCGACCAAACTGAGTTAATGGCTGATTTATATTGCTGAACGCTTAGCCATCACAGTAAGCGATTGCATTTTTTACAACACATGAGCAATAAATCTGAATAGGCAAAAACGTGAATCAAAATTGGAACTTCCGCGTGACAACCCGGAGACACTGCTTTGCGTTGTGTCGCATGATGACAGAAGCATACAGCTGAGCCACACGCATGCGCTGCTGTTCTGCTGAGGTATGTGAATGTCATTTGCTGTCACTGCTCCTTGTAGAATGTACTGGTTGATGTTGGTGAGATGTCCTTGCTGTCATCGGGCAGTGACAGCCGGGGCTTTTCATTCAGTTATTGTTAAGGGGGGGGGGGGAAACAACACAAGCAGTACCGTATTTACACGATTGCAAGTCGACTCAAATGTATGTTGACCCCCCCAAATCTAATGTCCTGAAAAACAACAAAAAAAACATACCGATGAACGCTTTCAACAACAAAAGTTTAAGAACTTGCAGTCCACAGTGCAGTTGCTTCTTCGGCATAAATGAAACAAGCTCTGAATACGTTTTGGACTGGGGAGCTCATGACTAAGCATGTGGCCGGTCGTAAAGTCAAAAGTGTGAACGTATGAACTCAGTGAATGATCGGTGTTGGCTCTTCCATCAACCATCGACACTTCCTGGAAGTGCCGCCGTGTCACGTGACCCAGTTCGACTGACGTACAAAAAGCAAGCGTCGCCGCGATTTGAATTGCGGCTCTTCCGTAAACTATCGACACTCCTGCAGTTGTAGTGGGTGCAGTTTGTGCTGCGCAGTAGAAGGTACAAAAGAAAAAAGAAAAATTGTTTTTGAGAAGCACGCTCAGTAACTGAATGTTGCACTTAAATCTTTAGAGCAGACAAATTCGCTGTAGCCTTCCTGCTATAGGTTTGATCTTGCTCTTATTAACAGTGCCATGCTTTCGACCCCTTTTTTTAAAATTCAAAACTTCGAAGTGGGGGGGTCGACTTACAATCATGTAAATACGGTACTCTGCACGCATGGCCAGTGAGGGCAGAACAAGCGAGCAATCTTGAATGCGCCTATATTTCTGCTGTATGAAGCATTCACTATGCTTTTTAAGCTGTTTATGCACTGACACACCCTGACGCAAGTGGCTGGTCATTACTGCTAATCCAAATTCCCATTCTTGCCTTGATGCCGACCCAAAAGGCCGCCTCATCGTGAGTAAGTTTATTGTTCTACAGCCGCAATACCCCTTCCACATGGAAAATTCAATGCCATTCCCACCTAATTGCATTTGTTCAAGGCACCCATGTGCTGTGCTATGTCAGTGCATGGTAAAGAGCCCAAGGTGTTCGAGATTTCTGGAGCCTTCCACTATGGAATCTCTCATAGCTTCAGTCGATCTGGGACGTTAGACACAATAAACCAACCAAACAACTTTTCTTAAACTATGCTGCACGACCAAAACTAATGCCTTTTGTGAAAATAATGCCAGTTGCGGTGGGATAAAAATTAAAACAACCAAAATTTATTTTGCCGTGCCTTGAATATATCCGTTGCGAAAATGATTGCGCTGTGAACGAAAGCAGCTTTTAAATTCAAGTTCATGTCTTGCGTGCCTTGTAACCAATACGTTGATCACAACTATCCTTTATGAAGCTTATCAACTGTGTCGGTGTTTACTTGTTTATGGAAGGGTATGGAAGGGTGTGTATCCACACCAGCTGTGAAGAGCACACGAGCTGGCCATGTTCTCTTAAACTTTACACCCTAAAGGTTTCAAGAGCAACACATAGAATGGGCAGTGTCTAGTGTGCCGTCTGACAAAGCTTTCACACAACCTTCGAGTATCGCCTGATGGCGCAGTATACTGCCCCATCCGGTCTTCGCGGGATCATTTGCTCAGCGTATTGTTAAGTGGTATGTCGAAAAATGCCTGACCCCAGCCACATTGAATAAGTAGACGACAAATTCACAGCGTTTGCCGTACCAGACGTTGTGAGCTTATCCTCAACGGTACTGCTCGCAAGAATGAAGGACAACGGCGCTCTGGCCATGCACTATACCCTAGTCGTCACTAGGCCTAAACTATTTTGCTAATTGAATCTGCAGTTTATGATGCTTTGGAATTGATTAGCATTATAGTAAATGGCCAATTCGTGGAACTGCCTGTCAACCCAGTAGTCTCAAAGTAAAAGAAAGCTGTAATTTTTGTGACTCCTTAGCAGCAGATCTAGAGTATGAGATCAGATGAGCTGCGCCACACCGGCATCTGCTACGGGGCTGCGACCATTATCGCTCCTACCAGAAACTCGTTGCAGGTCAGTGATTTTGAGTAAGGGTTATTTTTTGGCATTCCCTTATCCAAGCGCATATGGTATTATTTGAGTGATTTTGGTATGCTTTTCTGAAGGTGGTGCAAAGAAACTGCTGTGTCAGTACCGACGGACCCTGGCAGGCAGTTTAGCTTGTGTCGTTTGTTGGTAGAACGTCGGCACAGCATCCAATTTCAACGATTGCCTGGTACTCGCGGGGCCGAACTCCTCCAACTGAAGCATTCGTTGTTGGTAGCAGTCCCGCATGAAATGTGCGGAGCACATGCGTTCCCAGGTTCAGAGACCAGTTGGGGCGCCAGATTGCACGGCTCAATTGGCCACAAAGCCTCTTGTCCTTCAGAAATAGGTGGTAATCACTGTGTTGTTTTTTGTTGAATAATTTGTGCATCCAAACAACACAGAATTGCGAGGGATGCATGATTCAAGTATGGGCTGAAACTGCAAGACAATGATTTCAGGATCGATGCTGTTTGCAAGCAAGCTGCCGGCCGTGTCTGTGGTATGCCAGGCTGTTTCCAAGTAGTGCCGCCATCTCCCTGGCCCATGCCAGGAGCATCGCTTAAGATCGTGCATGTCAGGATAAGCTGCCTCACACCAAACAAACCGCGCCCAGTAGGGCCGCTGTATTGTCGCTGTTGTCTGCTTGATGCTCCTCCACGACTGTGACATCATCAAGCACAGTGTTGGCTTTAAAGATTTCTTCTTTTTCAGTGCTAATCATGAGTCCTGGGGCAGCATTTTGAAGTTACTGTATTTACTCTAATCTAGGCCAGCCATTATTCTAAGCAGAGACCTGAAAGAGACCTGAAAGTCCACAGAAAAAAAAAAAAAAACTTACCACGATTGTAGGCCGACTGAAAAAACAACTGCGAACAAGAAGTACAGCATGCAAACGACATTTATTTACATTATATTGCTCAGTCGTCGTCATCGCTGACTTCTTCAGCGATGAGCTCCTCCTCAAAGTCGCCTGGCAGCTTTTGACAGATAGACGTGCGACGTCGGAGGCTGAAGCCAAACATGAACTTTTGCAACCAGCTCTGGCTGGCTTTGAACTGACCCCGTGGAATGTCTCGCACTCTTGCCAGCTCTCTTGCTTTTGCTTGTAGCACTTCCGTGATCACTGGAAGTGCCGCTGCTCTCTGCAACTGGCGAACTCTGCCAGTGTTGACTCCACTTCGGGATGACGGCCTTTCTTCGGTCCTGTGAAAGTCTTTCTCGTTGCAGCGTAAGCGAAAATTCCAACGGCAAACATTCTTTCATCCATGCCAAGTCCCGCCCGGCTTGAAGATTTCACGATTCTTCTGCAGCGAGTATAACTTTTCGCTTGGAGGCGGCACTATAGAGACACTGTCTGCTTGGTGCCATGGTGTCGGTGAAAAAGCTGCACGCATAAAAACTGCCGGAACGCACTCAGGGTACCACACGAGCACCCGAGAAGACAAGGCTAAACTGGCAGCCAGTGCTTGTGTGTGCTTTGGCCGGCGTTGCGTACGGCTTGTCTTTTGTTAGAGTTCCGTGGGGGCGCCACCTGGGTGCTACTTTTTTTTTTCCTATTTTATGATTATGGGACCCCGAGATAAAATCCTCGAATCTAGACCAACTCGAGGGTTCTATATATCGCTTTTTTTTTAAACTATCAGCCCAGATTTGAATAAATACGTTACTTTATGAGACAGCTAAAATGTCCTCAGCTGTGCCGTTTGGCATACATAATCTTGACGTTGAGAAGGACTGCTGATAAAGACTTTGTTGATATCTTAGAGCATCGAGAAATTGCCGGAGTTGCCTTTTAATATACAGCTCCCGCTTCGAATAATTTAACGTGCAATACTGCTTTCCGCAGAAGCTCATTTCACAAAATGTAATCTGTTCTCTGGCACTAGGAAGGCATGACAGTATTTTCCGAAAGAATATGTACAAATGGGGCTTGCGAGACCAAAAGACACACTTATGCTTGTTCTTGTGCTGATATTTTCTCAAAAAAGCTAAAAGCTAAATATTTTTTTTTTTTTAGTAAACTGCCTGTCGGAGACCACAAATTGCCTATGGTGTAGGTTATCCACTTTTCATATGCAGGGGTTGATCAGTATGAGGGGGTTTGGCCAATGCCATTGATATCGTTCGCTAACAGCAGGGCAGATAAAGTGACTACATACTAGGAAAGCGAGCAGGATATGTGTGGAAACGCTAGGGATGGTCAAGTATAGCTCGCGGCCCATGATGTTTGTTCTGTCCAACAAAGGTTCAGGGTTCCATGTAATAACAAACAACTAAATCTGTGTTGCAAGTCCTTCATCTTCTTCTCAAGAGGTGGATGGATGATTCTCAGTCGATCTTTGGTGAAATGTACGCCACCACCTGACCCTTGCATTATTTTTCACTTATTTTTGTTTTGGTGTCTTGTGGGACAGGTTCTCAGGCTTGTGTCTCAACTGTATACTACAAACCAACTGCTCTGCTTGTGCTTCTGTCATTGCAGTCTTCTCACAGTAAACAAAGAGTTCAAGGCAAAACGATAAATTAAAAAAAAGCAAGAAAAACAAAGAAATGGAAAGAGAATGCGAGAGAAAGTCCCAGTCCCAACAATATATGTGGAGGGTGCCTTCAACTCGGAGCACCCCGTTCCCTGAAGTAACGTTGCCGCCACGTCAGACCATTGTACCACAGCCAATACTGCCTAATCTTGGCCCTAGCTGGTTCCGTTGAGTGTGCTGCTTCAGAGGTCTTTACCTTACTCTAAAAAGTGACCTGTGGGAAATTCTTTCAACATGTTCTACGAACGCCCGAAAGCGGATATTCGGAAAGATGTGCGAAGGCTTTCTTGGGATGGGGGAGGGGATAACGTCCCCCCCCTTTTCCATACACCTTCAGAGTGTGCCTCAGGTTAAAATCTAGAACTGCAGGTCCATTGGCCGCTTAGTCTGTTATGGGTGTGCTGCTTAGTCAGCCAGGCCACACATAAGTGGAAGGCACGGAAATTTCCCTAATTTATTGGCTTTGATCACCATTTCTTACCAATTGCTGGGCGTAAATGTGATTGCATCATTGCTTCATTATACAGCTGTTGCTTTTAGTTGTGCGTATGCTGTGCTGCCTTGTTTAAAACCAACAAAGAGAGGGTCCAAAAAGAACTATTCATTTGAAATGAAAACGTTAAAATTTAAGTATTGGAATGAACTGAGTGTAGAATACTTCACTGTATGTCTAAATATTTAAAATTATCTAACCTGCCAGCCACAGGTTTTGTTCAGTGAACTTGACATTTTGTGACGGAATTTGGCAGTCAATCTTGAGCTTTTGTGATACTGTCGTTTTTATTGAAAATTTTAACTTCTTGGCAGCCGCTGTGTTTAAGTCCCTCTGCGTCGTGGCAATGTGAAACTGGCCAAAGATACATTCAACGTGCACTGTTTGGTTTGCTTGCAGAAATGCCAACATGGAAGTCAAGATTCGCGAGCTGGAAGCAGCGGGTGACAGTGCCGACAGAGAAGGTCGCCGGCTTGAAGCCGAACTCCGGAAATCAGCGCAGGATTTGGAGCAGCGCTCACAGGACCTGGCACAGCTGCAGAATGTACTGGCCAACACCAAGGTCAGTGCAGTGTCGCAACAGTTAAAAAAAAAAAAAAGCCTCTCACGCGAGCTTTCCTCGCAAGAATATGCTTGGTTTTGTATAGATCCCCACTACCCCCCTTGGCTAGCTGTGCACAACTACCCAGAGTTCATTTTGCCTAATTCTGTTTCCAGCACACTAGAATAGCTACTCTTTAAAATTAAGGTACAGTTGGTTTCTGCAAATGCTTTGGCAATGGTTTGTAACAGGCGAGTGCCACCACTAATGTTTTGTTGGGTTGGCTTCTCCATATGGCAGCTGTATGACTTTTAAAATAGGTGCAAGGGATTGGAGGCCACATTCACATTGTCACAGGGTTTCGCAGCGCTAATGTTCTTCTATAGGCCTCACTCTACATCCTATCTTGTCAGTTAGTGCCGAAGGCCTCACGACTGTAATCGTGCGGAATGCGATTGAAAAGTGCCGTTAGAGGCCTCAGACGGAGGAGCGCAACGCCTAGTTGGACATGTTGAATTGCCATCAAATTTGGAGTTCGATATACGGCGTAACATCTTATGTTCTTTTACATAAGATTTTTAATGGGATAATCTGTGTGTTCAATGCATCCAGTAATTGGAAGTATCCAGGTTCGGTTATAAGAAAAAAGAATTCTAGGGGTCACTCTGGATCACTGAACTGCGATGAGGTGAAAGCCTCTATCGCGCGGTGGTCCGAAGCCCTCCACTACGGCACCTCTTTCACTCTGTTTTCACTCCCACCCTCGTGATGACGCCATAGCGTAAGCTACCAGCCAACGTATAAAGCCCTGCTTTAACTGAGCCGTATGAACGTGCCTGCGTGGCCTACGTATAACGTGAATGCAAGGGTTATGGCAGGCTGATTGTGATATCATACTCCCATATGAAAGGAGAGGCCCGAGTTTGTAGTTCGTGCCAAACGTAATGTCTGGAAGCCCTACATCCAGGTAGTGCTCGTCCATGTCAGCTGCCAGCTATCGCCTCCCACAACTTCTCCTTCTTCTTCTAGCTTTGGATGTAATGGACGAATGGTCACCGCGAGTATGAGTGCTTAAAGGCTTTCGCCTTAACAAATATTTTTGGAGTATATGAAAAGTATTTCCAATCTCATTGTTCGATAAGCAGTCTCTTGTGTTCTCTATTCTCTACCCCTCTAAAAGAGGTGAAGGGGAGGCTGTAGCTGGCTCTTTCATGTGCCAGCCCTGGCTGGTTGTGAGTGTTTGGTACCTTCGGGAGTGGCTTTTCACTTTTTCATGAAGTGTTATTTCGCAGTGCGCACTAGCGAACGGTAGAAAGCTGACCAACACTGAAGTGAAGAGTGTTGAATTCGTCTGGAGCAAAGTAATTGCCAGACAAAGCTTCCTGCAACAAGCTCTGTACTTGGCAGTCATTGCATCGGCTACATTCTGGATTCTGTTCAAAAGTACCGCACAGGACATTTATTGCTCTTTATTGCACTAACAACCTAGGTTACAATCGCTACAGGTTCATTAGGCAGTTGACTGATATCAACTGAATTGAATGTCACACAGCTGCTTTGCAGTGTCACATTGTCACTTCTGTGATTTTTTTGCGCCTTGCTTTGAGCATTCAGTGAGTGTTTTTCTTGATGCAGAATCAGCTGCTTGCCTTGGAAAACCAGAAGCAGGCCCTGGAGAAGGAGTGTTCCCAGAGCTCCTCTGAGCTGAAACGTGAATCTGCTCGCTGCCAAGATCTCGAGTCTCAGCTTCAGAAGGCCAAGGAGAAAATTGATGAACTGCAGCAGGGAATCAGCCAGGGCAATGGAGTTGCAGAGCGGCTGCGAGCAGAACTTGACAGGTCACAGAAAAGTGCTGCTGACGGCCGCGGTAACATTCAGAAGCTCGAGTCCAAACTAGAAGACTGTGAACGACGCGAGAGGGAAGCAGTTGAGAAAGTGTCGGCTCTGGAGCGCAGTGTTCAAGACCTGCAGAAAGCGGCAGAGGAGAGCCACGCCCTTGCCAGGGCACTGCGCGAAAAAGAATTGGAGATGTCTACGCTCGTAAAATCAAAACAGGCCCTTGAAGAGACTGTGAAGGAGCTTTCAAGTGAAGTTGTGGCTTTATCAGCCCAGCTGGCAGACGAAAAAGCGCGGGTTGCTCTTCTTGAAAAAGAAATTGCTGACGGCAAAGGCCTTATCTCGAGAGCAGAGAAACTGCAAAAAGATTGCGAGGAAGCTGCGCAGCATGTAGAAAGGATGAAGGCTGCTTTGGAATGTAGTGAGCGACAAAAACAAGAACTTCAAGATGAACTGGCAGGTCACGTTGCTCAGTTCGAAAAGGTGCCTGTCCTGGAGAGTGCACTTCAAGAATGTAAAGCACAGCTTGCTAAGAGTGAAACACGTCTTCGAGAACTTGAAGGCTTGCTGTCTGAAAGGGAAAATGAGAAGATGAGGCTTCTGGAGAGCCTCTCTGCAAAGGAAATAGCCTTGAAAGATTTTGAGAGTAAGGCTGAAAGACTGCAGAGAGATGCCGAGAAAGTAGAGACCGAGCTTGGTTCGGTTAGAGACCGGCTTCTTAAGAGCGATGAAGCAGTGAAGGGGCAAGAATTAGCCCTCAAGGAACGAGAGGTTCTTCTTGAAGGGGTGCAGAAGGAACTGGACGATGCCGTCCAAAAAGTGCAGAACCTCCAGCAGGCCGAGGCAGAGCAGCGGAAGCTGACTGAGGAGAAAGAAGCCGAAATCACGGCCCTGAAGCAAGATATATCCGCAGAAAAGGAGCTCTCCAGGTTGCTGGAGCAGCAGAGCCTTAGCATTCTTGAGATGGAATCTTCCAAGAGTGCCTTGGAGTGTGAGCTTGCAAGCATGGAGGAAAAGTATGTAGCTTTGCGGCATGAACATGAGAAGTGCCTTGAGATTGTGCAGTCAAAGGACACCGACATCCTCACCCTTCGCAGCCTTGTTCAAGAGAAGGAAGCAATAGTAGAGGGCTTGCAGGGTAGACTTGTGAGTGCCAAAGAGAAGGAATCTCATCTTTCTGAAGAGATGAGTAAGGAGAAGCAAGAGCACGAAGAGAAATTGTCACTGGCTGTGAGTGACATAAGCAACCTGAAGCAAGAGCTGAACGAGCAGGCAGAGCTGCACCGCGAAGTTGTTAACAAGCTCGAGGCCATGAGAACAAAGCTTACCGAGCAGCATGCTTCGAACGAGGCACTGGTTGAGGAGAACAAAGTGCTGAGATTTGCACAGGTGGCCCTAGAAGACGAAGTGGCTGCAAGCAAGAGGAGGATCGAAGAATTGCAAGAGGAGTGCACCGCACTGGGTAGCCAACTTTCGGCCCATGATGCTCAAGCTCAAGCTTTGCAGGAGGAAGTTCAGGGAGAACTTTGTCTGAAAAATGCCGAGGTTGAAGAGCTTAAGAGGGTAATAGACGACCACTGTGAAAAGCTGAAGGAGTTAGAGACTTTACGTGAGCAGGTTGCTGCTACCTCGAATAAGTGCTCAGAGTTTGAACAAGAGTGTGATGCCCTTAGGCGAAAGTCTGAGGAGGCAGCGTCAAGAGAGCAAGAACTGCTGAGTAGCATCCAAGTCTTGTCTTGCCAGCGGGATGAGGAGCGTGCTGAACGAGAGGCCCTGGAGCATGATTTGGTGGAACGAAATGTGGTAGGTGTTTCCTACCCCTTGCAGTGCTTGTTTCGGGGATTTACTGCATGTGGAAGTAATACTTGTTAAAGTGCACTTGGTGACTGTGCGTTCGGAAGGGCGTTAATATTCTATTCACATTTTTGGGTGCTTCTCTAGCTGCTCATCTAATTGCTTTCTAACTGCGCTGCACTCTTCTAACTGCTAAAATGGATTTTATTAAGCTAGGTACTAGGTCAGGTTGCTCCCTAGGTACTTCCTAGGTAGTCGCTCCCCAGGTCGCTAGGTACTAGGTACTAGAAACGGTTGCTCCCGCGTGGAGTGAGAGGCCTGTTGGGGTTTCTCTTGGTACCCATAAAAGCAGCCCAGGGACCCCAGTTTTCAGAGTCCAGCTCTATGTGCACTGGGGTCCCTATACACTCAAGCAGCCACTGCAGCCAAATCTTGATATAACAATTTACACGGGACCACGGAAATTTTCTTATTTTGAAATGTTGCTGTTATGAAAAACTTGTGGTTATAAGTGAGTGGTCAAGCCTAGGAATACCTTAGCAAAAGACAAACGAGCAGGCAAGAAAACTCTGAAGCGAAAATGTTGCAATAACTTCATAGCTGCTTTATTTGAAGTTATTCTTCTTCTGGCGTATGCTGCACATATGACAAGTTAGGAATGCCTTGGAGCCTTCCACTTTGCGCAGTACATCATCGGGTGCGTCATTGCACTGAGCGATGAAGGTGTAAACTTTGTTCATGGGCCCTACAACACGACAACAACAAAAATAATGCTTGCCTGCACTTGTGAATGGCACAAATGACGACTGACTGGACATTAATACCCAACGCAGAAAAGAGGAAAAGGTGGCTAAGCTTGATACGTTGTTCTAACAGCACATTAAACCACAGCTTTGTAGTGGTGTTAGCAGTTGGCACTACTCATGTTAGTAGAGTTCAGTGCGATCATAGCGAAGCCACTTGTAGCAGAATATCAGTTATAACGAAGGGATTTCAACTTCCCACTCCCAGTTTTGCATTTTCAATACAATTTGGGTATGGATTTAACGAAGTAAATAAAAGCGTTTTTTTTTTTTTTTTTTTAGTCGATATTTATTGCCTCAGGGCATCAGTAGGTTATGAGATGAAGGATGAATAAATGATTAAATGAATGGAAAAAGGTTGGCTGATTTTATGAAGTCCAGAAGTGAGCGATGATGAGGTCCCTGCGTCCAAGTGACGTATGAGGCAGGATTGGTTGCTGAAAGGCCAGCTATTCTCAGCGTCTTCGTCGGATATAGAGGATTTTGTAGCAGATGAAAAAATAACCTATCAGTAGGAGCATTTTTATGCCTTTTAAGACAAATTTCGGCGCTGAAATAAGAGCGAAACCCAGCTGACAGACGCGTGCGTGGCGTCATGTGCACTCCCGCGAAACGAAAGGTTGCTTCACTGCCTAGCTTGGCTTGCTGCCCCCGTTGATTCTTCATTTCTCGGACTATGTCATGTTTCGCTAGCTGATGGCCACTGCAGAGGCTGACGCTCTAGGGATGTTCCTCTAGAGTTCGGAGAGAAATTTGGCTCCGTATTTGGACCTGGAGGCCACGATCCTGAAGTCGGCACTCTGGAAACGTGCTCAAGGAACACTGGACCACTTGTTCCAGCGCGATAAATCAACTTGCCTACAGTTGACGACAAATTTCTCATACTCTCTAGGGACCGCGAAAACGTCCGAAAAATTAAATTTTAGGGAGAAAATCACTTTGCATAAACTTGGTTCCGCTTGACACATAGGGGAGGAAAGGGGTCAGCAGTCTTGTGCACATTCTGATGCTTGACTGCCTCCCCGCGCAGTGTTTACACAGACGGTGGGCAGCAACTGGCGTTCAATGACTGTATTGCCTTTGACATGTGGCGAGCGAATGCGCAGGCCTAGACGAAGTACAGATGTGAAAGCGAACCTGCCATGGCGAATTTGCCTGAATCGTCATGTTTTGACGGCGCTTCACCCCAGAGTCCTCACAGTTCATGTGCTGAAGCATCCTCAAAACTCTGTGGGGCCACCTGTGAAGACGCATCACTGCTACTGTGTCGCACTGTGATTAGGGCCGCGGACGCACTCATGATTTTGCAGTATTTATTTCAGGTTCTCATGTACGTTAGTTCTGTCGAACATGTCGCCGCGAAGAAGTCCAAATAATTAAGCATTCCTAAAGGTCAAGGGTCTGAATTTTCGGTCGGCAACTGTTATGTTTTTTAGAGTTTAGATATAGCGAAATAGTGGATATAGCGAAGTCATTTTCGGTTCTCGTCGACTTCGTTATAACCGGGCAAAATAGTACTAGTACTACTGTCATAGCTAGTATTTCCCTAGGGGCATTCTAAAGAAATGGTGGCGTCTGTTTCGCGCACAAGCTGCGGCGCAGTTAGTCAAATATGTAATACTACTGATGTTCCTGGATTATAAAGAAGATAAACTGCACGTTATTCTACATCATATTAAAATTTGTAGTTTGAAACATCTTTACGTTGAAAATGTTGCCAATCTGGCGGGAATTTTCGGAATATTCGTACATTTGAAAAATTGGTTAATGTCGTGTTCGTATAGTAATGAGATTTGACTGTAGTATACCTCAAGTGGCGGTGCATGTGTCGCATAGCCTTGGCTGTCCCACCCACCAAGGTGGCTCAGAAGTTAGAGGTTTTGGCTACTGAACCGGACTACTCTGGATGCCGTCTTGAGTGCGGTGGCTGCATTTCAGTGGAGATAAATTGCTGAAAGCACTTTTGTGCTCTGCAGGGTCAGCATACATTGGAAAACCCCAGGTGATCTAAATCTAGAGCCTTCTCTCATAGCCCTTGTGTCACTTCGGGGCATCAAAGGGTACAAATTACAATTTTCTTCTCTGTTTGACCCTGGTGGCTTTGATCACATGACAGGTGCGCCTTTGAGGAATGTGTACCGATCGGTGCTCTTGGGTGTGCTGCAGAGCTGCAGAGCTTTTAAATGATGTAAGAGATGGAACAATCTTGACTAGTTAAATCGACGATCGCAATCACAGTTTCAAGGTTTTAACTGACATTCCTCTTGCTGGCAGCCAGCTTTAATTCTCTGGTTATAAACAGGTGTCTAGCCTTAATAGTTAACCGTGGCTAGCTAACAAGAATTGCTTGTTTTCTGATATCTGGCACTACCATGCCTCGCCTTGAGAGCCGTCACCACATACGCTGTGATCCACTCTTCGGGTGAACATGCGAGTGCATGGGAGTGCTCTTTGAAGTACGGGTGTGTCTGTCTCAGCCACATGCTAAGCTCATGTAGCAGACATCATGAAGCATTAATTCAAACCAATTTTTACTCACCTTCCAATTAAAATTACTCAGTCAGCAGTATTTCACATTAGTACTTAGAATTACATTGTTGTGTAGGTGATGTTTTTCTTAACATTTCACTGCCTTGAAAAGCTGCCCCATTATTATGTATGGTCCTGAAACTTGTAGCGTTTACATTTTGCAGTGGCATCACCTTGGTCTCTGTTCCTCTTTTGACCAGGAACGGGACGAAGGCCTGCTGCAGCTGGCATCAGCACAGAGCTACTTGGAGCAGGCGCTCGTGGCCGGGACAGAAAAAGAGGCCCGCATTCACGAACTTGAACAGCTTGCCACTAATACAGCGGCAGCACTGGACGCTCAAAAAGAGGAGACTGCTTCGCTCTCTGAAGCTCTTCGTGCCGCAGGCGACACGTTGAGAGAAGCCCAGGAGAGGCAGTTGCAACTCGAAGGGCGGCTAGAGGACGGGGAAGCTACCGTTGCAACCTTAACTGAGGAAATGTCTCGGATAAAGAATGCAAAGGCAGAGGCTACTGCAGCATGGACAGAGAGGCTGGCGGCCTTCGAAAGTTTTCGAGAAGATGCGGAAGAACTGAGGCATGAACTTGTCGAGCGCAATCAGGAGAGAGACAATCTATACATGGCGCTGATGCAGTTGCAGAATATAACAGCGACCCGGGAACAGGAGCTTGGCCTGGACAACACTTCCGCGACAGTCTTTGCATCGAAAGACAGCATTGTGTTGGATGAGACACTGCCTGAGGAGTGAGTTGCACACGTTTGTCTTTTGAAGCTGTTTGGCACAAGTTTTCCTACTTAACTTTCCACTTTAACTTGCTGAGCACTTTGGACTGAGAGTTCTCTAGGGTGCATCTCTCTACACTCGCTCGAAACCAGTTGTGTTTAGATACACTAGGTGAAACGTTTTATTTGTTTAACTAGGTTTTGTCTGCAGAGCTCATTTGCCCATGCAGTTCCACTGGGATTTGTTGCCACATGAGATGTGCAGCCTTATGAGGTTCCAGTCCTTTTTGTTGCACAGTATTGCGAACACTGATACTATAGAGTTGAATAGAGACAGGAAACCTCATGAGGTTACCCAGCTCTGGTTGCCATAGCGTTTGAGGCTCTCTGCAAGTAGTCATCAGCCATTTTTGAGCGCAGCTCTTAAGCACCTGTGCATTTGTTGAGCATTGGCCTTGGCCTCATAACTAGCAGAGTGAACACAGAGCACAGTGGAGGATGAAAATATGGCAGTAGTGAAGAGAGGGGAGGAGGGTAAGGCAAAAGCATTTGCCCGTGCAGTTCCACTAGGATTTGTTGCCCAGCCTTATGAGGTTCCATTCATTTTTGTTGCACAGTATTGTGAACACTGATACTATAGAGTTGAATAGCGATGGGAAACAGGAGGTGGGTACACTTCACTCCAAAGTTTCTTGTTGAAGGACTGCATTTCACCTTTGTTCGACTATACAGATTGGAGCCCGCCAGCAACATTTCATTTCATCATTTCTTGAGAAGGCTCCTCGTACGTGCATGCGATATGCAAGGACTTTGCTATATCAGAAGTGGTGCATAAAATTGATGTGTTAAATTCCGGTAAAGAAAAAAAAGCATGGTCTTCACTGCTTCACAGTATGAAAAATGATAGAAATGCATTACTTAGCAAATTTCATTAATGTGAGGTTCATTATGTCGAGGTTTGACTGTAACCTAAAAAGCTCCACGGAGGTGATTCTCAAACATCTCTCCTCGCAGCATGTTGAGGCAACTGGCACTCTTTTTTTTTTTTTCCAAATAACATCCTACCCTCCCCCCATTAACGCTGTCTACTGTGGGATTGCAAGAATTTGAACAGAATAGAAAAAGGAACAATTTTAACTGTTATTTCTCTTCTTTTCAGCTTGTCTCGTTGCCAGACAGAGGCAACTGCTGGCTGCACCGACACGACAAACATGTCTACATGTGAGCTGACCTTGTCATCTAGTGACAGTAATGGGAGTGAAGATGACTTGGTTGATAAGATGGCTCACGTGTGCAGATTGCTGACAGCGCTGCGTCAGTCACTGCACGGCCTGCTGAACCAGACTTCAGCGCCGCCTCATGCATTGCTCAGCACTCCACTCCTGTCGCACTATGCCCGACGTGTTGAGGAAGAGTATGTTGCCCTGCAGCAGTCAGTTGGAGTCCTTAAAGGAAGGCTGCCTGAACAGAGAGAGCAGGAACCTCAGCACACTGTTAACGTGATGTCAGAGTTGCGCGTGCAGTGTGATGGCACCGTTGAAGCTGCTGCTACTGTATTTTTCTCTCCTGCGCTTCCACAAGAGGAGGAGGAGGAGGAGGAGGAAGAAGAAGAAGAAGATGATGATGCTTTTGCCTCCTTCGATGAAGAACCAAGCTCTTTAAATGCACAGAGCAGCCAATCTGAGTCTGCTTCCCAGTCAGAATTTAAGGCAAAGCAGAATGAAGCTTTGAGGGAAATATTCGTTGCTTTTGATGCAAAGCTAAATGTCTTCTTGGGGGAACTTTCCAAGCTTAGCTGCAAGGAGGAGGTGCAGGGCGAAGTTAGCAGTGAAGGCGAGAATAAGCAAGGTGAAGCATGCGGAAAGCTATTAGACTACATTGAGATGTGGACTTCACTCTTCAGAGAATTCTTCAGGCAAGCGAAAGAAACCTCCGCACGGATTATGCGTATTCTGTACGAAGATCCGACTTCCACGGAGCTTGAGGTCAAACAGGACAAGCCTTTCATGGAGAGGGAATTTGCTTTTTTTCAACAGCTTGTGCAGTCTGCTCTTCAGCAACGAGATGAACACGAAAAGGAGAACAGAGTCCTTCAGCAGAGACTTTTAGATGAGCAGTCCACTGCCCAGGCACTGCGGCAAGCTCTGGAAGAGCAAGAGCAGAAGAGCTGTCAGTTGCAGCTGGAGCTGTCGTCCATGCAGCAGCAAATGAATGAGGCCGCAGAAGCTGAAGTACAAAGCTTGTCACAGAAACTCGAAGAAAATGAGCAGGTAATTAAGCAACTAACCAGTGCGCTAGAGGAAGTTGAAGATGCCCTTCAGTCCACGGTTGCTGAGAAGCAGAAGTATGAAGAGAGTGCAGCAGCTTTTCAAGATCAGTGTGCCAAAGCAGAAGAAGAACTGCAGAGAACTCAGAAGGAGCTTATGGAGGTGAAGGAGGCTGCTGAAAAGGCTTCGGCTAAGAAGAGCCAGTTTCTCGCTGATATTATGGATGCCAAGGCAGTGTTGGAAAGTGAGAGGTGGCAGCTGTCTGCACAGGTTGATGGGCTTTTGAGAGAACTGTCTGAAGCAGTGAAGAGCAAAAAAGAAACAGAAGACAAACTGGAGGATGGAAGTAGACAGCTTGCTGCATTGGGGTTAAATGTCGAACATCTACGTTCATCTAACAGTGCTCTCGAAAAATGTTGTGAAGCCCTTAAGGAAGAGTTGAAAAGTACCAGAGCAGTGCAAGAAGCCCAAGTTGCCGAAATACGTAAAATGTGCCTCACAATGGACGTGTCTTTCACCGAGCTCTCTACAGTTGGTGATGCTGAAGTGGACTTGGCAGCCTTGAGGGATGCTTTGAGTCGGCGACAGCAAGAATTCAGCGGCCAGCTTCAGCAGCTAGCGGAAGAGAGAAATGCGGCTTTATCAGAACTCACCGAGCTCCGTGAGAGGTTCTCCCAGATTCAAGCCGAGCGGGAGAGGCTTGAAGATGACAAGCGCCAATTAATGCGGCAGGCTGAAGAACAAGAAGAAGAATTGATCAACAAAGATTCCCTTCTCGAGGAAAAGAGACTCCTGCAGGCGGATGTGGAGAGACTTGTGATAAAGCTTGACGAAATGGAAGAGCTTAGAGCCCGAGTTGTTTCCCTAGAAGAAGAGAAGAGCGTGAGAGAGGCGCACATGGAATCACTGGCGGCAGTCCAGTCTTCAGTGAGACAGGTGCAGCTACAGCTTACCGAGAGAGAGCAACAGCTGGCTGCTCTTGAAGAAGAGATTGTCTCTCTGAAGGGTAAGGAAAGTGAACTCGAAGTAGCCCGGCAGCATATCTCTGCACTGGAAGGTGATTTGGCTGACTTGAAGTTGGAGTACGAGGGCACTCAAAAGGAGCTCGAAGCCTTGTCTGACGCTCGTGCCAAACTGCAGTGTGTCGAGGCCTCAGAGGCTGAGCTGAAAGGACATGTCGACACGCTAAAGGACCGCAATCAGCAACAGGCACGGGAGCTGGAGCAGCTGACACGTGAGCTTGAGTGCCTGCAAGCTTCAGCAGAGGAGTCTAGCGGTGCTCTGCAGGCATTGAGAGACCAGCTTGCAGCCAAAGAGGAGAAGGCAGCTGCTCTCGCGGCCGATGGCACCAGGCTTGCCGCAGAAGTTGCCAACTATGAGCGACGCCTTCAACTTGCACAAAAAGAAGCCGATAGACAAGCTGCGCTGCACCGTTCCCTCGAGCATACTGTTCAACTGATGACAGAGGAAAAGGAAGAGACAGCTAAAAAGCTGCAGTCCACGGAGGAGGAGAATGAATCGCTCAAGTCTCTTCTGAACCAAAAGAGTGAGCTCAGTGAGCGTCTCCGTAGTGAATTTGAGGATGCCTGCCAGCATCTTGACCAGTTGAAAGCAGAGTTGGCACACTTGGTTACAGAACAGCACGAGCATGAGCAGCAGCTGGCACAAGCGCACGGCGAGATTGAGACGCTGTCAGCTTCAAAGTCTGTGCTTGAAGGTGAAGTGTCCGCATTGCTGCAGAAGGTAGATGTTGCAAATGAAGGGCGATGTCAAGCCGAAGGTGAGGCCCAAAGTGCAAGGCTTTTGCTAGAGAAGAAGACATCAGAAGTAGAGCAGCTTCAAAGGGAACTCAACAGATCAAGTGTTCAACTTGAAGAGGCTAGAGCTGAGTTGATGCGTTTGGCCACAGAACAGCAAGAGCAACAGCAGGAGCTGAAGGCTGCTCAGGATGAAATTGGGAATCTGTTGGCCTCAAAATCAGCTTTGGAGAGCAAGGTGTCGGAGTTGGTGCAAAACTTAGATGCAGCCCACGAAAACTGTGCTCGCGAAAGAAATGAAGCGCAGTCATTGAAGCTGCTTCTGGAGGAGAAGACTTCGGACTTGGAGAGCATGCAGAGTGAGCTTGGTGCAATCACGCGTGAGCTCGAGCAGGTAAAGGCCGAGTTGGCACGTTCATTCCAGGTGCAGCAAGAGTGTGGTAGTCAGCTGAGCTTGTCACGTGATGAAGTTGGCAGGCTGTCAGCTGCAAAGTTGGCCCTGGAAGGGAAGGTGTCTGCAGTAACGCAAGAATTGCACAGTGCGAGAGAAGGCTGCACCCAGGCAGAAGGTGAGGCACAAACTCTGAAACTCTTATTGGAAAAGAAGACGTTAGAAATAGAATGCTTACAGAAAGATTTTCACATGGTTAGTCGTCAACTTTCCGAATCCCAAGTAGTCTCAATTGAGTATGAAAATCAACTGAAACATACAGAAAGCCTTCTTTCGAGCACCCAGGAAGAGGCTGAGAAACTTGAGGGCCTGAAGGAGTCTCTCGAACGCAACGTGGAAGAACTGACAACCCAGGTAGTAGCAGCTCAAGAAAGGCAAGAGCATGCTAAAGACGAAATTCAGAATCTCGAGAGGTTACTACAGGAAAGGGATGCTGAAAATGAGCGCATCCGCCATGACCTGAGCGCTGCCCAGGGCCAGATTGTAGAGCTGGACAATGCTTACGCTATTGACGTTGAAAAAGCGTCTCGCGTCCAGTCGTCATTACAGAATGAAATCGAGGCAACGAAAGAAAAGCTCCAGGAAAGTATGAAGAGGAGTGAAGAGCTCTTAGAATCCAAGCAACAGTTGGATTCCAAGCTGCAAGCTTCCGAGAAAATCAGAGAGGAACTGCAAGCATCGGTAAGGTTTGCTTAAAAAATGTTATTGTATTTTTGCTCATGTTGCTTCATCTAGGTAACCTGCATACCTTAATTGGGTACTTGTGATAAGACATCCAGTTTATCATTGCATTACCTATACGTTTCTCTGAAGGATGAGGGAATGTGCACAAGTGCAGCTTTTTTTACTGCAAACAGTGCTCAGTTTGTCTTGAGAACAGGCTTATTTACTTTGAGGTGCTCCTTGCAACACTCAGTCCATGACTGCTTTCAGCCGCAGCTGTCACTTTTATTTTCTCTGTCGAATTTCATTATTGTCATCCCGTTTGTTACTAAACAAAGTTACTTGTTGAAGGTTTTGAGCACGGTGTGAACAGGAATTAGCCTTTATGCTTTTTTAGGGTTTTTCAGGTGCTCCGAGGGGCAGCTTACATTGTCATAAAGTGAACCCACTGCCTATTTTCATACCTGCCAACCCTATTGATTTGCCTGGGAGACTCCCAATTTTTTTGCAGTATTTTTTTTATTGTACGACCACTGCCCTATAGGAAACTGCCCTTTTGCACCCCCCTGCTGACACCCATGCACCCGGAGTTCTTTGGCACCATTTGGCAGCTGTTGCGCTTGCCGAAGCTAAACAGATTGAGAGCTCCTGGTGTTGTAGCATTTTGACAACTCGGCTGGCATGTTTCATGCAGGTTGCATCATTGCAGTCACAGCTTGCGTCATCGGATAAAGCGTACAAAGAGCTCGAGTGCAAGGCGGCCACCGCCAGGGCTACCATAAAGCGCCAGGAGCGGGAGTGGCGTGTGCTGGACAGCGAAGCAGAGAAGCTTCGTAATAAGCTCGCACAGGCCGAGGCAGAGCTTCAACAGTTGAGCGACAGTGCCAAGCACGTGCAGGTAGTGTTATCTGAAAATTTCAGCTGTTCAGTGCTTGGGGAGGTGGGGAGGGGGGTGATGAATTAAGGAGGGAAGGATTTTTCTTGGCCAAACTACACGCTACTCATGATTGTAGGAATAACAGCATACAAAACTGGATGGAGAAAGGATTTATACATGCACGGACGCACGGGCAGTTCTTAATCATGTTTTCTGCACTGTACTTTTTTTTTGTTGTGAATCTGTGCCTTCTTAGTAGCTCTTGCTCGTCACATACATACATAGAGAATTTTACGTAGAGGTGGCATTTGTTTATTGCTCGGTTTGCATGGTGCCTGCTTTTTTTTCTTGGAAGTGAATCAGTGAATCTCTGTGCAGCATTGTCAACACAAAAAGAATTTTCGCATGTCAAGGAGCAGTGTAGACATCTATTTTCCCCTATTGGCATGCCATCACATTCTTCTACAGACTGGCACCACCATGCACAGCACCATACTTGGATTTGTTTTGTAAAAAGGAAGCTCATTCTCCGCCTTACATTCACCACTTCTTTGTGAAGTTGGAGAGTGAATGAACGAATGGTGTGCCTGGGATCAGTCTGCCTCCTAAATAAACTGCTTATTGTGCACTTGCATAGCCAGGAAATAGGGTGAGCTATAGAGTAGCTCTAGTTACTTAGTTGAATGGCATTCACATGGGGGATCCTGGCACAGATTGTTATGAATGATATATTGCTTTCCGGTCTTACAGTGAAAGCTCGTTAATTTGACTCTCGATAATTCAAACTTTCGAATATTTCGAACTACACTACTGGGTCCGGTCGAGCTCCATAGAGGTCGGTGTATAAGAGAGCCTGCTAATTCTAACCCGCGTCGGTACTACTATGGAGAGTTCGAACTATGCGCCACTGCGTCTAGGCGGCCTGGCGCCTAGCACAGGGCCAAAGAAATGCCTCCGCGATGGGGAATCGTGGTTAGAGGCTGTGTACGTTCAAAGTTGGGTCAGGTGATGAAATCAGGTAAGAGGAGGAGCGGATAAAGCCTAAATGGCGCCAATACTGGCGCAGTGATCGCTAGAGGCTGCGCACTTCCGAAACGTAGACAGAAGATGAAACCAGGTAAAACCATGGAAGAGTAAATGAAACCTAAATAGCGCCATGAAGCCTAAATGGTTTATCCCTATGCCCCTAAGGCACTGCAAAAGAAGCCGCCACGTTTCTCCTCATGAAGTCACGTGTCCGCGGGAACAGGCACCTTGTATGCTGCCTGGTTGCCTTTTTTTTGATGCTTCGCCCCATTGCGCCTAGCACTGCAGGGAAGCAACTGTGGCGGGTGACCGCCGCCACGTCGCGAGCGCTTGTTAACATATGTCCGGCTGATTGCAAAACGTATCACAGTTTGTCAAAATTTCAAACATAGTAACCAGAAAATCGTGTTATCTGGGAACATATTAACCAGAAGGAAAGTTAGGTAACTCTATGGGAGGTGTTTTACTGCCCGCGATTTTGAACATATGAAACGCAGAGGTGCAATGGCTGCGCCAATTGCGCCATTTTGATACAGCTGCATATTTCTGTGCCAAACTGCGCCATAAGCGTGAAATTTGTTGAATTTGTGTTATGCTGCACCAAAATGCTCTGACTATCCACAGAAGTTTGCCACACTCAGAGACATCTGCAGCCAGTCACAATGTTTCAGGAACTGCAGCATGCATCACTGGCCTTTTAGTTTTATTTTGAGATGGCATCATGGTGTTCTAACACCTACTTCACCTACCTTCCTCCGTTTTCAAGTTCACTAAACTGTTGCGGTTTGAAGATGCTTCACCGCACGAGTCACTGTTCGTGCAGTGAAGCTTCCCCATAATGCAAGGAAGCCGTTTGAGATGAGGCACCACTGCTACTGTTTCGCACTGCAAAAAGGGCCGTGGTGGTACTTGAGATTTTGGAGCAGTACTTCAGTACTGTGTTTCAAGCGCTGCATGCTTTTATTGGATGTTTCTCTAGTTTCTTATGCGGCTAATGGAAGTTTTTGATATCTTGTTGGGCCATTCATGTACAGCGAGAATGTTTCTATGTTGTCTCGTCGATAGACTCACTTTCCCATCGTCAGATAGTGTAGGAGGTGTTATGGCTGTGTTTGTGGTAATATAACTGGAGGTGGTACATCCGAAATTTATTTCGGGCATCAGCAGTTCGGGGAAACTTGCAGCAGCCTTAGCTATTATTCCATAATGCCGCAGTGGAACCCAAGACTGCCAGAATTAACATTTGCGGATGCTGGAACATCAATATAATAAAGTCAGCTTTGTGCACGAAATACATAACCTAATATCCTGAGTAATCACCCACTTCCCCTTAATCAAAATATCCAGTCAAAACCACTGAGCCATCGCCAGCCCATAGGAAGTAGGAATCACGGGCCGAAAACGCAATCGCTGGTCACTTTTCTTTGCTTGGGTTTCTTATCTGGTTTCGGCATTTGTCTTTCTTGTTTTCTTTTTATCTTGTTTTCTGCGTTTGATTTTTAATCAATGTTTTGTTTTCGTACTGCGCTCGCTTCTGGACACAGGTTGATCGCAGTCACAGCTTCAAATTAAGCTCTTCTGGAGCTGCCCTCGCACGACACACGGTGTGTATTTCGCAGACAGTAAAACATTGTTTTATGAGCCTTGCAAGCAACATAAGATTCCGTGATTAAGATTGTCAAACCGCACTAGATGCAAAAGAATAATAATAAAAGTATATTCTGTAGCTTTTTCCATATTTATTTGGTCCCCGAAGTTGTAAAAAGCAGCCTCTTCAATTTTATGGCTCATTTTTTTTTTTTTTTTTAGCATGCCTTGCAGTACAGAACGCTTATTTACTACAAGAATAGGTACACATAGCACCAGTGATAGGTGGCCTTTGCTAGATTTTGTTTGGATCATATCCAGCAGGTCTGATATTCGCATCTCTCTATGCTTTATGTCGAAAGTAAGAATTATTTCCTGTTTAACGGCTCAAAAATTTGAATTCATGCTGCAATGTGCAGTTTTTTTCTGTGAGCTGCTCCAAATATGGATTTTACTGCTCCAAAAATTGCTATAAGTCTTATTTGAGCTGATGCACCCCTGGAAACGGGAAATCGTATGAATCGGGAACATATCAACGAGGTTCTACTGCATTTCGTATTGCCATGCATTAGTTGAACTTGTTTTATATTCTAATGTGATTTTGCTGGTCACGGAGGTTACCTGAATCATCGTCATCTATCTTCTTTGCACTTGCCGTGTAGCTGTGCTGCGCTACTCCTTTTTGGTTTTGCTCGTTTACAGCACAAAACCTCCTTTGCAGTAAAGACCTTTCCAAAGTCCAAAATCCAGAATTCTCTGTGTGAGCGGGGTATTAGTTTTTTGTATATATTTAAGGTTTAAGGATATTACTATAGTCGATCTTAGATATATTGAATTACTGCTTATACACTTGAACCTTGCTATAACGAAAGTGACAGGGCGCGTGAAAAATTTTGTTAAAGGGAAAATTTCATTGTGGCCAAATCAGCCTCAAAACGTTATCAAATATGACAGCACAGTTGAAAAACATATCTATTCATAAATATGTAGGTGAGTTGCCTCTCCTTTATTTATTTTTTGCCTTGAGCCTTGTGGTGCAATTCGTATATATTCAATCAGGAATTGCATCACAGTGGGGTTTTCATGGGCACCGACAGAACATCGGATCACACCATATGCGTCCCTCGCATCTAGATGGTGGTGCTACAAGATACTGATTGATTCTGGCTATAGCTTTGAGGAAAATGGCAGCTTACACCTGCGCCATGCCCCAAAGCAGTCAGCCAGCCCAATTGTTATTGCCACCAAGCAATGACGGTCTTAATGTGTGTTTAAATGGGTCGGTCAGCAGGGCTCTATATAGATTCAAGTTATAGTTTTAGTGAATAAAAGCTGTGTGGATGTATGGAAGTGCATAGATTGGCGGCAATATCTTTATTGCTAAAAGCATTTTTAAATACAGCTTCTCTTAGCAAGAATTTTTCTTTGAAGCGAAAGTGTGCCACCAAAATGTTTCATTGTGGCGAAAAATTTGTTTTATTTGTTTCTATGGCAAGCTGGCGGGGAATAGAAAATACTTGTGCGAAGCGAAAATTTCATTGAAGCGGCATTCGTTGTAGTAGGGTTCAACTGTATCAGATAGGGCATTTTCTTGAAAATTCTATGCAAAGATATGGCAGTGTTTGCGTTTATGAGAGTCTGGTTCAGAATTACTTCGGAGCCCTCCACTATGACACCCCCTTTTTTTTTCCTTTGGGCTTTCACTCCCACCTTCCTCCCTTCCCTTAAGGCGCAGTTCAGGTGTCCACAGAACAAGTGTGATAGACACTGTGCCTTTCCTTTCCTGTGAACCAGTTATTTATTATAAACATCAATATATCAAATGGCTTTTCTCTTATTGGTATTCCTGTAATCACTCTTTGGGCATGGAGTCATATTGGTTGCGAATCCTTGTGCAGCAGCACTACATTTGTAAAACCACATGACCAGGAGAATGTGCGGTGTG
Source organism: Amblyomma maculatum (assembly GCF_055883805.1). Lineage (NCBI taxonomy): Eukaryota > Metazoa > Arthropoda > Arachnida > Ixodida > Ixodidae > Amblyomma > Amblyomma maculatum. The sequence continues at coordinate 395,815,239 of NC_139344.1, forward strand.
ATCAAGGGTGGCTTGCGGTCCAGCATGCTTATTATCAATGTGACACTGCTGTCTTGCGGTGGAACCAGCCTTGCTGACTGAAAGGTTTGCTGTGGCTATCATGTGACCTGCTTTTCTGCTGAAGGTGATGCAAAAACCAACTGTACCCTATTTTTCGGTTCAGATATTATTCCTTTATAGTGTATCGATAACACGGTTAGGCTTCGTATGATCGGTGATATCTTATCGCAAAACGCTGTCTACAGCGGCCTCAGTGTGAGGTCAGGCCTAGCGACGTCCAGGGAACAAAATGCTGACAATGTGATGGCAGGCAGCATGTCACTTCAGGAAGAGAGCAGAGCCGCAATTGCGGGTACACAATATTCACAGGCCTTTGTTACCGATAAACTTATCTTTCACAGTTTCTTAACATTGATTTATCAATATATTGAATTATATTGCAGTCTTCTTTGAATCAGCATATATGGGATTGATGGTACTATTTGGTTGCCATGTTTTATATATGAATTATTTTGCAGTTCTTTTAAGTAATGTTTACCTGGAATAGGTAATGTCTGCAATTAACATGTAAAATAGGAAGTCGTACCCCTATCAAGCGTGCGAGTTAAGTCCACTTAAAGGGACAGAACACTGGCCAAAATATGTCGATGTTATGGTGGAAATGAAAAGACCTTGCCTCATATAGTACAGGTCGAGCTTTGCAATATCAAAGAAAAGAAGCTTTACAATTTTAACTTGCCATTGAAAATCGCATAAAAACAACTGAAGCGCTACCTTGCGGAGAAAGCACATTGTACCCCATGTGACTGCATCTCAGCAAAATGTCGCTGATTTTTGCAAGTGCACTGCTCTTTTTACTTTTTTGGGTGCTTGTCATAATTTATTATATTTAGTGCTCTCTCCAGTGGGTCCTTAAATAAAAACCACCCTCGCATCATGAGAGGCATGCTGTCAGCTTTTGCCACTAGATGGCACCACAGTGTTTTGAATTCTGTGGATGAAGTGATGATAGTGTTTATTAAGACTTTTATTGACAAGGCGTACATTATTTTGCCGTAACAGTCTTGAGTGTGGAAACTGAAAAGGATGCTACATGTTAAAAAATGTCTAATTACTGTCTGGCGAGGGAAATTTATATTTATTTTCGGTGCTTCTTTTCTGACGACCACCAGCCATCATCGCGGTCGCTGCTCACGGTTTCCAGAATTGGACTACATAAAAACTGGTGCATGCACTCGTCGAAAAATTCTCGGTAAAAATTTTCTACAGCGTCTCTACCAAAACCGCTGTGGAAATGAACATTTTAGACAGCAATCTCTTCATTGCGCTGATAAAAAATTTGATGCTAAAGTTTCAGTGCCTTGTCCCTTTTAGGGGAGTGACACTTTAAGTGACACTCAGGCTATGCAGCGGCTAAACGGGAAAACTGAATGTGCTTATCATACAAAATGATGGTGACAGGCTCTGAGCGCAAATTCTGAAAAAATCAGTAGCAAAGCAATAACTTCAAAGACCGATATTTTTATATTTTCCAGACCTTTTATGTATTATAATTGAAAATATTATTCGTTGTAAAAGTGTTCAAAGTAGAAGCGGGCTAAGATGAGCTCTTAATCTATCCAGTGTTTGACAGTAAACAACATGGTGGCGTGTGCGGAGGCAGCATTTAATCTTGCTATAATGTAAATCCTGCTTGCTAAAAAGAACTAATTTCGTATGAAAGCTTACTAACAACTAAAGTAAGGCTTTTTACCTTTTTTTTTTCTTACACACTACATTTTGCTCCTTAAAAACCGCTGTCGCTGGCGAGGGTACACGCTCGGCCCGCAAAGTGTGTTTTCTGAACGTGCTCTGCTTGTGACGTTAAGATCTGGCGACGTGCATTTGTAGTGAGCGACACTTGGTGCACATTAAAGAACCCCAGGTGGTCAAAATATCCGAAGCCCTCCACTATTGGGTCTCTCATAGCCTGAGTCGCTGTGGGATGTTAAACCCTGCAAACCAAAACAAACTTTCTGTAAATGCAATTGCTGGCATGATTGCAATTGCAGACAAGCTGTACCTATCTAGATCTTTTAACACGATAGCGTTAAAGTGTCACTCTGCAGGAAATCTAGAGTTGTCGGTGTCCAAACCTTATGGGTACGGCTCTGGCAGGTGGCAGCTGGCAGGTGAATCTGTTGTACATTGATTGGCCAATGGGTTGTGTTCTGTCATGAGGCCACACGACATGGCAGGAGCTGCCAACTATTTCTTCTTTTTTTGAAATGGATGGGAGAGTAAGATGGGAATTGAACCCACCGAGACCCATGCAGCCCAAGTAAGGCATGCTACCCTTAGGCCACTCAGGCACATTCATATGTATTGGTTAGAGCAGGGCTTTTTATCTATGCATGATGGCCTTCCCTTGATGAAGTAGCTCGCAATTGTATGCTAATGAAAATATGAGAGATATTAGGGGCATAAATTAAGGCACCAGTAATTAAGTGAGCTGCAAACTGCATGTATGCAAACGAGGATCTATCTGCGTGGAGAGCTGCAGGTAAGAGCCCTTAACGTCATCGCTTCATAAACTGAAGTGTCCCCCGATTTTTTTCCTTTAGGGTTATACTGACGAGTGAGACCACGTGCATGAAATTAGGAGTTTTATTAACTTTTCAAAACCTGCAGGTTGTTAAGTGTTAAAAAGTTGCTGGTGGTTTGGCTACTTGCAGGAGCTGGAGACGGCAGTTGAAGACCTGCGCCGGGAGCTGACAGACAAGCAGGAGAGCTGCATCGAGGCCTGGAAGAAAGTTTCTTCCCTGAAAGCAGAGTTAGAAAAGAGCAAGGAGTCGGTCAACTGGCTGCGGTCCCGAATGCGTAATTACAGGAAGCGGATCTCAGAGCTGTAAGGATGCAGGATTGGTTTGAGTTCGAGTAGATTTTTTATTTCTTTCCCTGACCTAGTGAACCAGACTACTGGTTGTTTCACCTGTTTTGTGATTTGGCTGAAGTATAGCTTGCACCTGTATTTCACTCCAAGTTGCTATTCAGTGATCCGTTTTATTTCGGGTGGTTTTTGGTTGTGGTGGTGGTTGAGTTTTTGTGCTCATTATTCCCCTCTCAATTTGGAAGTGTTGCCGTAGATATGTAAATCTCCCGAACATTAAGTGTATTGTGCTCTTGTGAAAAAAACTGTACGGCATGTTGTGCAAATATACGCATCCCGCAGAATGCTTCTTGCAGCTAAGCTGTGTCAGATGTTCACATTGCCCCTAGCAACGGCAAAGTCTCAAACAAACCACTGTCCCAGTGATGGCACCAGTAGCGTATATGGGGGTTATTCTCGCAAGAATGCTCCACGGGTGGGGGTAGACACTACAGTCACCTTCTAGCCCCGACGTGCAGCCCTAACAGACAGAGCTGTGACCCCCAACCCGCGGTGCGAGAAGTCGCTACTGCAGCGGGTTCGAGCCAAAGGGGACAAACACCGAGTTGCGTAGTCGAAGCGTTTATAATGCTCGAGTAACGGCAAGAAAAATACACTCAAGAACAACCGCCGTGTAGCGAGCGAACGCCGCATACGGGTGTGAAATCAAACCACCTAAGGGGGAAGCACACGCATGGAGTGAGAGGTAGTCTGCTCACCTGCGCGGCTTCATGCTCACGGCCCGCGGCGGTAAGTGCGCGCTGAACAGGGAGCAGAGGGCGAAGGCGGCGGCCTCCCCGACGGAAAATTCTGTACCGTGCGCGTGCATGCTCAACCGCCGAAAGACGCCGAGAGAGTTGCGACAGACGCGCTTCTCACCTCGGCTCGGTTAGAGGAGGTTTCCCAAGCAGGCCGGGAGGAGAGAAGGGGGAGGTTGAGAGGGCGGCCAGTGGGCCCTCTCCTCGCGAACTCGAAGAACTCAAAGAAGACACTACTATATTGCCACCCAGGATATAGAAACACCAGAGGAACAGTCCCTCGCTGATTCTAAACTTGCATCTCTGGGAGACACACAGAAGCATTCTAAACAGATGGAGGAAACAGAGGTGTAACAAGAAATTAAGGTCCAAGTTAGCATCAATTGAATGACAGATCGAATCCGACGCACAGGAACTAGGCAAAAAACAATGGGAACAGATCTGCAATGGGCTGAACGGTCAACTTGGGAACAAACGAGCCTGGCTTCTTCTTAGACACTTCTTTGATCCCACACTCACTAAAACAGCAAGTAGATCTCACATGAATCAAATCATACACAAATACCCAGGTGCAGATGCAGATCTGCTAAGCGAACTCCGAAGCAGATATCTCAATACCGGTAGCAACCCCAGTGTCACCTACGAGTACAAAGGGATTTCCTAATGAAGACTTAGACAGAGAGATCGTGGAAGCGGAAATTTGGGCCGCAATTGGCCATTTACGTACTACCTCGGCGCCTAGCAGTCGGAAGGAAAACGCAAGACAAAGTAGAGATAAAAGTCTGCCTGCACGGACTACCCATACCTACATTCGATACTGTTAGAGTACTCGGGCTCTACACCCAGAGCAATAGGAAGAGCAGTGTTACTATGGTTACTATCTACAGGCTGGAAATGACTGTGCAACAAATCAATAGACTGATACACAGAGTAACGGCAAGAAAAAAAGGAATGAAAGAAGCTGACATTTGTAGTCTTATCCATGCCTTTGTACTCAGTCGATTCACATACTCAGTCCCTTATCTCCGCCTCATTCAATCTGGCAAGGAGAAATTAGACACGCATTAGAAGCAGCTACAAGGCTGGGCTAGGTATACCCAGAAACACTTCAACCAAAAAACTTCTCTCACTTGGGATACACACTGTAGAGGAGCTGATCACAGCACATAAGACAGCACAGTTACAAAGACTAACAAACTCTAAAGCAGGCAGACAAATGCTCAACCGCATGGGAATTAATGCTGAACCACTAGCCAACCACCCAGGACCACTACCAAGAGGAGTATGCGACAAAATTATCTCCAAACCTTTGCCCAAAAACATGCGGTGGCGCAGTGGTAAGACGCCCGACTACTGTGCCGGAGTTCCCGGGTTCGAACCCGACCTCGGCGGCTGCGTTTCGATGGAGGCGAAACGAAGAGGCGTCGTGTGCTGTGCGATGTCAGCGCACGTTAAAGATCCCCAGGTGGTCGAAATTACTCCGTAGCCCTCCACTACGGCTCCTCTTTCTCTCTTTCCACTTTAATTCTCACCCTCCTCCCTTCCCCTACGGCGCGGTTCGGGTGTCCACAGAGCAAGTGTGACAGTTACTGCGCCTTTCCCTTCCTGTGAACCAATTTAACTTAACTTAACTCCTTCCGTGAAGGCAGGAGGAAAGCTAGAGCTAGGGCCCTAAACAGAAAGTACTGAAGTCACGATGGGGTGGTGTATACCGACGCCTCGGACTACAATATGGGCATATCAGCTGCTTCAGTCAAAGTCCGCTACTCGGACCAGGCGGAAGAAGCCGCAATCGCTTTAGCCATCGCTATAACAGATGCGGACATAATTGTCACTGATTCAAAATCTGCCATACGTAACTTCTCGCGTGGCAGAATATAAAATATTGCCAGAAACATCCTCGCGGATATCAGACTCGACAGAGATAGAACTCGTATAGACACCTGCCCACTCAGGGACCCAAGGCAATGAGGCTGCTCACCAACACGCTCGAGGTTTTGTTGGCCGAGCGGTGAGACCTAATGCCGAGGAACTTGAAATGGAAGGATTGCTCACATACAGTGACCTTACACAACACTTGCACCTTACACAACCCCCTAGGAGAGTATACCCACCACCACACAAATCACCAACGAGACAACAAGGAATTGTTTGGAGGAAACTACAAATGAACTCCTTCCCTAACCCTGCGGTTTACTCACACATATTTCCGGACAGCATAAGCTCATCATGCACTAAGTGCGGAAAGAAAGCCGACCTTAATCATATCCTGTGGGATTGCTCAGAGGACCCGCCTCCCAAGGCTCTCATAGAAGCTTCCTCATTTGAATCCTGGAGGAAGTGCTGCATAACGCGAGCCCCGATATACAATTGGGCACCGTAAACCGCGCTGAAGAAGTCGCCGCAAGCCACCAGCTAACGGCCACTTGGCTCTTCCACTAAGATTACTCCCTACAATAAAGTTTTCTCTCTCTCTCTCTCTCTCTCGTGGTCCTCCCTACCGCCACGCGTAATGACACGTGTTAATTACACGCGGCCCTTTATAATGGGGCAGGCGATTATGAATCCCCATACATAACACCGGAGTATGTAACTGACTGCCTGCCAAGCGATTCTCGCAAAGCGTGACCAGGGAAGTTGGCAGGCGCACAAAGGAGAGGCTGCTCATCCCCTTCCAATTGGGGAAGCTTTTGTGCTGGCCGTGAAAAAAGCTGCTCACCTCCAGTTCCCCCTCGTGTGAATCCCACATTAAAAGGACCAGAAAATGGATTCAAAGGCATTTGGTAATTGTGTTCACTGTGTAGAAGAATGCTTTTAAGCATTTTCCCAGTATATAACTTCTTGGAACGAAGCCACCGATTTGTTGGTAATTAAAAAAAAATTGTGTAATGTGAAATGTTTGTTTCTTTTTCTGCTGGCACTTTTCAGAGTGCCAGCAGCCTTGACAAGAGTGCCGGCGGTGACTTGCTTGGCTCTTTTTCAGTATGTTCACTGTCGCGCAGCTATTGAGGTGGGTGCCGTCCGCTGGCACAAAATTATCGGAATGGGATAGCAGCAAATGCTTTTTGAAACGAATGATGGTAAAAGCTGGCATCATGATACGGCTGACCATGTGCTTTCTTTGGTGATTGATGGGTGGAAGGATGGATGACTTGTTTAAAAAACAAAATGTCGGCTTTTTTCTGCACATTGAACCCTCTGCGCAAACTGATGTCGATTTTTCGTGAAAAAAGTGGATCCGTTGCGCTAGCGTCAGCAGACTGATCTGCCACTGCCATGTCCTTGACTGCCTTTGGTTCCAATCTGAAATGCAGGGAGGCGTTTGGCACTGCAACAGGCAGCAAGGATGAACAGGAAGGCGCTAGTGGAGGTGCCACACCAGCGACACCTTCCAGGCTTGCGCCTGAGCTGCAACCCACACCTGTAGTGACGCAGCTCAGCGTCAATGCACAGAGCCCACATAAGGCTGAATTTTACGTGACGGTGTCAGCATCCAGAGGGGAAAAATCATCTGCGTCAGGCACCCCTGCTGCCAAGCTGTTCAAAAGGACACTGTCAAAGCCATCATCTGCCTCGAAGCCTACTGGAGAGAGCGTGGCGTCTGCCACTTCTAGGCCAGCAGCAACAGGGGGACCCAAGCGATCACTGTTTTCGCAGATGAGGTGAGGACAGTCTCCTGCTTTGCTTTACCATTGTGAGCTTTTGTCTAAAAGGTGTGAAATGTTCTAATTTGGTTTAGCAGGGTCCATATTTCAAACTGGCATCGTTGTCAAAAGCGTTCACGTGTCTCCGACCTCGAGTTACCTGATTAATGGAAGCACCGGTACCGGTTGTCACCACCGCTTCTGGTTCCAGCATTTCCACCAATCAGATGACTCGAGGTTGGGGAGATAGCGACACTTTCGATAACGATGCAAACTCAAAATACGGACCCGGGGGTTCTCAGTTTTTTTAAAATCCTCTGGGGGAAAAAAAGAGGCCTTCTTTGAGAGATGGTAAGGCACTTTTTGTCTCTGGGCTTCCATCTTTGCTTGCCTGACGTGCATGTAACGAAAGATGCGCAGATGCAATACTCCTTAAGAAAATGCCCAATACATACACAGCATTTCAGCGGAATAATCTGCTGCAGTACGATGGAATTGCTGCTGACACAGATGCCCTTGAGCATTATGCACTGTCTGAGGCATAACACAGTGTAGTATGCACTGCGAGCAGGGATGCACAGCTGTTAATTCCACCAGCAGCAACTAGACCTGCAGAGCGGTACAGTAAAAACCCGCATAATAATGTGGAGTCTCGTATAATACGAGGTGTAATTTTGGGATAGCAAAAGCGAAAAGAAAAAGTGTTCATCCACTTACAATGCGAGCCATGAAAGATTTATTTAAAGCATCTATTTGCATTACATTTCGCGGTTGCCCCATAAATCATATGCACGCCGGTCCTTTGCGACTTTCTCAACCCCTCACCAGGTGTTGCATGGTGCCACGATTCTTCATGTGTCTGTGCTGGTTCACTCCTTTTCTTGCGCCAACACGCTTGATTGGAGAGTTCCACATGCCGTGAGGAGTAAAGCGGCTCACATTCATCCCGGCAGTGGCAGAAGCCACGTGGTCATCTGTCTGTTCTAAAACCAGTAGTCTGCTTCCAGCTCTGACGCGGGACAGCAGTACACGAGCTGCCGGCCATCATGAGCCACGCTCGCGCCTACTTGCATCTAGCACCGCGTCCAGGAAGTGTTCTCAGATTCGGGTTTTTCGTGATCGTCGTCATCCGATACGAATATCATCTTTTGAGAGACGCTTGCTGCAGACACCTTTCTGTATAAAATCTTTTTCGGTATTTATAAGCGCGTTGAGTATCCCACAATTGTCTAAAGTACGACCAACGTGCTCCTTAGGAACCCATAAGAGGTCTGAGAAAGAGAGAGAAAAAACTTTATTTGTCAGCGATTTAGATTGTTTTTGCATTAAGCCGCTCCAGGTGGCCAGCAGCCCAGTCTTTCAGCGACCTCTTGCGCTCTTGCTGAGGCCCAGGACTGGACGTCTGGGTCCCGGCTGGTGAGAATAGCTTCCCAGTGTTCCAGCGAAGGAGATGGTACTAGATCTGCTGGAGGTGGAACCTCCGTGCAGTTACAGATTATAGGTCTAAGGTGGCAGGCTCACCGCACAGTTGGCAGTACGGATTTACTAAGTCGGAAAAGATTTTGGCATATGTCCAGGGGTTTGGCTTCGACCGGGTTTGCAGCCGCTGCCACATGGTAGCCTGTTCTCGGCTGAGCGAAGCGTGTGGAGGAGGCAGGCTCGCCCTGAGCTTCTTCTAGTAAGTGGTAATGGCCTGGTACGTATCCTGTGACTCACCCCGTCGGGCACCCACGTCCGAGATTCTCTCACCAGCTCGGCTGACAAAACCTCGAGCATATTGGTGAGCAGCCTCGCTCCTCGGGACGCTTGAGTGAGCCGGGACCCATACGAGATCCACTACGTTCCTATCTTGACAACGCACTAAGAATTTTGAATGCAGTGGTGGAGATACGACCCCTTGCGAAGTTGCAAAGGGCTGTTTTGGAATCACTGAGAATGGTGCTGGTTCCGTTTTGAACAATTCTTAGGGCTATTGCTGCCTCTTCTGCCTCTTCTACTCGGCCCGTGACCACCGTAGCTGCTACCCTGCGGGAGATGCTCACCGCGCTCACAGCGAAAGCCTCCTTTCCTGTAATGTTGTATTTTGCCGCATCAGCATACACGGCACTATCATCCCCTTGATACTTTTTGCCTTACGTCTTCGCCCTGGCCCTCCTCCGATGTTCGTGGCGATCCACTTGCATGTTCTTGGGGAGTGGTTTGACCCGAATGCGTTCATGCATCTCTACCGGCAAGATTACCTGGCTTGAAGGGTCCTCACCCCCTATACCTAAGCCTCTCTGGATACACAGCCCCGCCTGAGCCGCTGCTCTTGCAATGGCAGTTGTGCCTCAATGAGCTCTTCGTGGGTGTTGTGGACCCCTAGTGACAGAAGTCTCGCGGTGGACGGGTTTCTGGGGAGAAATGCCTGCCTTGTCAGGCAATTCAATTTTTCACTAATCAATCTTTTTGAGGTCCAGGTAGGGGGTGGCATACACGAGCCGACTAAGGACAAAAGCCTGAACGAGCCGGCATGCGTCGCGCTTGTTGCACCTTGTTGCACCTGTTGGATTGTATAAACATCCCAAGCACGCGTATCATTGGGACTTTAACACGCGACATCCAGCGTGGGGATATCTCAAAGGAGACCTGAAAGGCACGAAACTATGGGAAATCATTCAAGACCTAGGCCTAATCACCTTGAACGACACACAACAACCGACCTAAAGACATGAGCCCTGACCTCACATTAACGAGAAACGTTTGGAGGGGTGAATGACTGAATACGAGAGTACCATTGGGCAGCGATCATTATGTGGTCTCAGTTACCTTTGACACTGCACAGCACAAACGCAAACACCTCTGGCAAGCATAGCCGACTGGGATAGATTCCGCAAAATGAGGGAAGCGCGGATAGGCGGTGCAATTTCAGATTTGGATGCCTGGATAAGCAATCTTAAGCAAGATGCTGAGCGGGCCACCGGAGAGGTGGACATCACTGAAGAACACCCCGCGGCAGACAAACAGCTCATGCACCTGTGGGAGGCGCACGCGTCTCTTTTGGGCAGGTGGAAGTTGGCCAAGCACAACAGGAAGCTCGGACTCCGCATTTCCAAATTGGAAAGGGAGGTTAAAGATCACGCCAGTGAACTCAGGCAACAGTAGGGGCAGACGGATTAAATGGGCAACTGGGAAGTAAGAAATCTGGCTTCTGTTGCGGCACCTTCTCGACCCGACAAAGTCCACGGCTCGAACGGGCGAAGAACTACTTGAGGACTTGAAGGGTAAATACCTCAACCCAACACTAGACGGGAAGGCACCCCCTCAATATATTGGGGTGGAGAAGTAGGCACTAGACGCGGATATCGCCACCATGGAGGTGATAGCTGCAAGGGAGAAACTCCGGACGACCTCGGCGGCGGGGCCGAATGGAATAACTACCAAAATCCTTAGAAATCTGGATGACGATTCGGGTCCATGCTTTAACAGAATATATGAACAAGGGCTGGAAGGGGGGAAACCTTCCGCCGGCATGGAAACATGCAAGAGTCACTTTTATACCGAAGCCCGGCAAAAAGCTCAGCATCGAAAACCTTCGACCTATTTCTCTTACGTCGTGCCTGGGTAAGCTCACGGAGCACGTGTTCCTCGCACGTTTGCAAAACTACTTAGAAACCCATCACCTCATGCCGCACACAATGATAGGGTTTAGGCCGCATCTGTCCACGCAGGAAGTGATGCTTCAACTCTCTAGAGAAATCATAGACTTGGGGAATGGTCACGGTACGCGGGCCATCCTGGGGTTGGATTTGAAGAAAGCGTTCAATAACATCTTCCACGAGGCTACCTCTCTAAACTAAACGTAGGGCGACACACCTACGACTATATAAGAGATTTTTTGTCCAACAGGACTCATACCGCTGGGAAACAGGTGCACGCTCACGGGGGTCAGTGTTATCTTCTTTTCTATTCAACACTGCGCTGATCCCGCTGCCTAAAAAGCTTGACGCCATACGCAATATTACACACCCTATGCGCTGATGACATCACGATTTGGACGAGTCGGGGATCAGACGGGCAGATCGAGGAAGCCCTGCAAGAGGCGGCGGACATCGTCGACGCCCACGCCTGTTGGGCAGGACTGGAATGCTCCCCACAGAAGTCGAAACTGTTGGTCATCCGTAATAACGGAAGGGCTTGCAAAACAAAGCCGAACAAGATACAGCTAGAAATCCAGGTGAAACTAAGTGTGAGGCCTGAGATACCATGCAAAGTGTGCTCGGCATGTTTCCAGTCGCGCGTGCGTCTCGGCCATCATGGTCACGGGGTCAGCGTGGTGAAATCGAAACCATCGAAACAGTCTGCCGATGCCAACATTAGATAGCCCCTCCTCTTGCTGGAAGCCTGATGCTGATGACGCGATAGAATCTGGACAAAACTTTGTACAGTCGAACCTCGATATAACCAATCGCAGGGGACCATCTAAAATCGTTTATTTTGAAATACCATTGTAGTGAAAAACTTGCAGTTATAGACCCTTTACAGCGTGAGTGCATGGGTGCTGCCATATTTGATAATGTGACACTTCTGCCATTGCCAGCCTTTGGGCCTTCTGGTTTGACGGCTTCCGGCACACTGGCACCCGGCTGCACTGTGCTGCGTACCCGCTATCTCTGGGGACAACAAGCTTGTAGATAGCCCAAAAACCATGTGAATGCTCATAGTATGTGTAAGTGCTACAGAAAGTTTAATTCAACTATGTAGTTCGTTTATTGCGTCCTTCTGACTATCTTCATTGGCTAGAACATGACGACAAACCCGTCATCTTGTTTTTTTTTTTTTAATTTTCTATTTCACGCTTTTTGTGGAAAACTATGTTTACTGTGAAACTGAATAGATTACAAACCTATATCCCTCAAAGTTTTTTTTTTTAATTTTCTTGTGCGAAGGGTGAACACGTGTTCTGACCGTGCTGACTGAGACGCATTATGAAGGTTCACCGTTTAGCATTGTGCACAATATTTACTGCTCAATATGGACGCGTGTGTAATCCCCGACAATTGATAAGATATAATTTCACCTTCTGTAAACGTCCTGGCTTGAAAAGACTTGCGCTGCTTGAAGTCTGCATCAGGTGCTCAGCAGCGTTCACCTGCGCTTGGGTGAAAGTGACTGGAAACTACACCGGAATTCAGAACCCACAGTAAACAGCCTGAGCAATCGGGGATATAAAAATCTTATCATGGTAAATTTCATCACTGACCTAAGCATTAGTTTCATAAAAGCAGCAGTTATTACATGTATTGCACCAGTGCTTGTCTAATTAAAATTTGGTTTGGTTTGCGGGGTCGTCCCAAAGTCACTCAGGCTATGAGAGACGCCGTAGTGGAGGGCTCCGGAAATTTCGATCACCTGGGGTTCTTTAACGTACATTGACATCGCAAAGCACACGGGCGCCTGGCTTTTCATCTCCACCAGAAGGCGGCCGCCGAGGCCAGGATTTGATGCATTCTTGGGAACAAATAAAGTAAGCAGGTTCACTCACATGACCACATTGACATTCCCTTTCTGCACAATCAATTCTTATGAATGCATAGACATTAACAGCCACGTCATGGTACGTCTTAACGCCTTGCGAAAATAATGTGGCAGCAGAGCAAAGACTCAATGTACAAATCCTGAGATCATACCAGGGTCATTCTCGTATTCCCATGGCTACTGCCGGTGCTAAAATGAGCTGGTGCTTGAGGTGTACCCTTTTCCTACAACTCACAGGCGCTTTCTTGTCCCAGAAAGGAACTTGAACTCGTGATACACCTTCGAGAAAAACGGTGGCCTAGGCCATGATGTGCATCTTATGTAGAAAGCATTGTCTGTTGTTCCACCAGTAAACAACGGGGTCATTAGCTCTACTTCCTCGCAGAATACTTAGACAATATGGACGACACCTGCATCAAAGCAGCGGTGTTTAAAAGTCAACTGGCATTCTCACAAATGGTGCTCAGCAGTAGTCTGCACTGCGGGCCGATGCGTTCTGAAGGCCAGAAGTGATGGCTGTCCTGGTTGCGCCACCTTTTTGGGAGAGTGAAACTACTCTGTGTAAACAGTCTATAAGCCAGTGGTCAAACCTAGGTATGAAAGTAACGTACCTTGGCAGTACACACATATGCATACAAGCAAAAGCTCAAATGGAAATTTTGCATGAACTTCAAGTCTGCTGTATTTGAAGAAATTTTCTTCTGACCCATGCAACACATCCCACGGCGGGATCTGAGTGGCGACAGTGGCAGGAGGAGGGCATCTGGAAGCCGTTGGCAACACGCACCACCTATTAGAAACTCTCCACACCTTTCACTTTGCGCAGCGCCTCATTGTGTACGTCATTCATGCGCAATAAAACACAAAGTTCAATATGACCTTCTTCTTGGCGCCATCTCTGGCTGCATTCACCGTCGAACCTCGCACGAACTTCGCAATAAGATTATCCGCAACAAAAATTCCAGCTTGCTTGCGGAAATGGCACGAACAAACAATCAGCAAACACACAACAGCAGGTGGCTAGGCCTGTTGCTTACTGCATATAAAACCACAGCTTTGTGGTGGCGTTAGGTGTTGGCACGAGATATGGTGATGATGGCTATAGCCTGCGGCATACATGCAAAAACGGCCGTTTCTTTTCCACTTGAAAGATGCAGCGCTTTTCATTTAGGCAAATTCTTAATACTATGCTCCTTGATTAGAGAAGAAAAGATAATCTACATTATTCTGAAATATGCGCTATATTGAAATTTTTAGTTCTGAAATAATTTTACTTTAGAAATTAGTTGGGGATTCTCAAAAAGTTTGTTAATTTGAAAAACTCTTTAATGTGGTATTCGTGGTAACGGGATTTGACTGTATTGTACGCTAGTTTTTACGGTGCTTCCTGTGTTCAGAATACGGATTTAGGTCATACACATATTACAATTTTTTCGAACACGTGCTATGTAAGAAATTATTGAATGAAAAGTTTACTGCATTTCAGCAATTGTTAGTTACCACCCATGAATGTGCAGGCAGAACTTCTTAAATAGCTTACTGGAAAGACTTAACAGTTGGGTTCGAGCCTTTTGAACTAAGTGGGTTCACCACGCTTCTCTCTGCTTTATTCTTTACTACACTTCTAGGGGCAGGTATGGAATGTGTCAGGTGTGCAATATAATAGCCACACATTAGGTATATACATAGTCCCTAGGCGTGTGCTTGGTTGGACCTTTACTCGATTTCAAAGTCCTTTAGTGGGATGCAATATTATTATACATGTGCTAGTATACAGGTTCTGCTTTAAAATAAAATTCATGTGGAATTCTGCGTACCTGAAAAGCGACGCAGGAAACTTCATTTTCTTTTAGTCTGTTGATGCGTGGCAGCTTTAGTTGGTTATGTGCCAGTGAAAATAATTATTTTCCCCCATCCCGCTCTAATAGTAGGTCACTCATTATAAACATTTTGCTGAGATCTGTACAACCAAGTGCAGCCAGTCACATCTGATGACAAAAAGAATAGACAGTACAATATGGACTTTCAGGTTTAATTATATACTGGGACAGAAAAGAAAACTCAGTATTAAAAAAGTCCCCCAAAAAATACAGCTGAAGTTTTTTTTTTTCTGAACCCGTTTGAACTGTTTCGAGCAGAGTTGAACCAGTTCGAACTGGATACGAAGTTGTCACAGGAGCCGAACCCGAAAGGCGTGAACCTGAACCGAACCCCCCAAAATTCTGGTTCGGTGCCCTGTATGTAGGAAAGAGAGACCGTACTTAGTTTCTGCATTGGTGTTTTTGTGACACATTGGTGGTTGCTGAAAGCATGGCGCTGAAGTTACCGTCCTTCCGCTCAACGACAGTGGCGTTCGTGCGGTTTCACAGCAACCATGGTCGACTTTATTGGTGAAAGCAGCAGCTTTGAGCCAAAAGTTGACATGCATTAGTCTAATTGTGCAGCGATGAATGTTCTGTTCAGCCCGGGCAGGTGACAGGTGACCATTTATCACTTTTATTCACGCTGTTGCTGAATAGATTTCATTTTTTTCCTGAGCCCGTGTGGTGGTATCGGGCATGCTGTGAACAATACCGGGCCACCAGCAGACACAGTTTACCTGGTCATTCCATAATGGTGTAACCCATAGTGCTGCGTAGTATATGTATATATATTTTTTTCTGTCATGCACGCTCAGTCTGCTTGTTTAGCGTGTTCTGTGGTTTTGTGCATATCTATGGAAATAGAATTTTAAGTGATTTTCCGCGATGAAGTGTTTTAAATTTAGGAGTGTGCAAAAACATTACACGCACTGATACTCTGAAATTGCCTTGTTTTTCCTAAGATGTCTACCTAGCAGGGTTCCATGAGCATGTTGTGTGCGATTGCAGCCGTGGCCAGGCTTCCAAGTTGCAGGAAGCCAGAGGGTCGCCGGCCGTGTCGGGAGTGATGACGAGGAACCGCCGTGCCGCGGCCTCGTCCACCCGCAGCAGCCCAGCACAAGAACAGGTGGCCGATGCCAGGGCAGCCACATCAGCGCAACAGCGCAGAGTTCCCAGCTGTGAGTATCGAGAGGTGGCATTTTGTAACTTATTTTAGCCAGCAAGTTCTAGCACCGAACAAAAACAAACTTTGCACAAAGCTTTTAGAAGCCATTAATTGAGTTACACTAGAGGGTTAGTCACTTTGCCACATGGCAGCATCAGTAACTTCCAGTGAGCTTCTACGAGCAGTGTTGCTGCTGGGAAGCTTGCGGGGCTCGAGCTCGCGAACGGTGTTGTACCACTAACGAAACTGACTGTGGATGTGTTGGGGGAACAGGCCTCATTTTCGGGCTGTGTTGTCATTTATTGCTAAGCTTCATGATAAAAACTTGGAGTTAGTCCAAGTGACCAGGTAACTAGTAGCGGAATGATTGTAAGAGTCTTTGTGTGAGTGGGGCTTTGCTTCCCACACTTATTCATCCTTAAATTTTTTTTTTTTTGCATTGGAATTGTGACTTTAATGCACATTGCAATCTTGCCGCTGTACTTGACGTGGTGTAGCTCTTTGGACGAGCTCTTTACCTCCTAGGGTTCTTTAATGTGCACTAGACAGCGTCCAGGTACTGTGCGGTGTCGGCGCACTTTAAAGAGCCGCAGGTGGTGAATATTATTTTTAGCCCTCTGCTGCAGCATTCCCTCATAGCCTGTTTGGGATGTTAAACCCCATAAGCCAAACCACATTTGCATAATGCGTGTCGCATCTTGTAGCGGGCCCAGCTTCTTCGGCACAGGGATCGGTTGCAGACAAAGAGAACGTCGTTGAAGGACAGCGGGCGGCGGTGACTTCAAAGTGTAAGCAGCTGGAGTCTCTCCAAAAGCGCCCAAACATGAGGTGCTGCAAGCAGCCGGCCATTGGAATGTCTCCCTTCGGCAGGGGTCAGTTGTTTTTTGCCTCCCCCACAAAACAGTCACCCTCGCGGTTGACACCTGCTGCTTCGCCATCATGTCGTGCCACTGCTCACTGCTGTCTCCTTCTTGCCTGTAGCACGGAGAGTTTGTTGCGGGAATGCTGCATTTGTGCTTGCTGGTATCTGGTGTAGCTGTACAGCTGCAGTGGTTCTACTCTCAGCAAAAAGCATTAGCAGGGCTCTCTACAAGCCCACTGTCACAAGCCTAACAAGCTCAGAACAAGTCCGTAAGATAGAAAATGAAGCTGTATATTAAATGACAGCTTGTCACTTTTCTTGACAAATTCCGTTATAGTGTACCTGTTTGATGGCCGTCCAATTGTTTGCCTGCCTACGACCTTGAGTGGTGGTCACGTGGCATGTGTGTATATAAGGCTCTGTGCTTGCAGTGGGAGGAACAGTATTAAACAAATTAGATTGTATGCATGTGTGCGTGCATGTGTGTACTCCTGTGTGTGTGAGAGATTGAGTTTGGTCCTTTTTTTTTTTCCTGAATTCATACAGTGAAACCCACTTATAATAATACTGAAGTGCTAAATAAATGTCGGTTTATAACTGGGTGACGTGTACTGAAAAAAGGAAAGACAAAATTCATGGCATTAAATGACATCAACGTAGCTTTACGCTGACTTCATTTTTCTGCTGGGAGAAGTCCGTAATAATTCAGATTTGACTGCTTCACAGCAATTTTGCAGGGAATTCGACTGTTGTACTTAGCCGAGCAAGAGAGTCTTGACAAAAGAAAATCCGACAGCTATTGATGGGTTGATTCGATAAGAACACGAGAGCATGAAACACTTTACTCATCACTCGTCAAAGGAACAGCTTTCCGCACACTGTCAAACCAGCGAAACACACCAATAAAGTATGCAGTGCAAGGTTTCTTTAACTGCAAACAAACTCAGCGGAGCGCAAAATTAATCCTTTAAATTATACATGCATATTTGGTATCTTTCCTTGCCACTTTGTCACCCTCACCACACCGGTGTGCCTGCTGTGCTTTCCTCGTTTTATTTGACCGTTATCTCATTTGCGCTATCGCATGGTCGCGTGCTCTTTTTGTTCTCTGTGCGCCTGCTAGCTCCATTGGTGAACTCTGCACACGCGTGCACTTTAGCTTGACAAGAGTGATTTGGCTTGAGTAGTTGCAGTGTTCCAGTTTTTGTTTTTTGCTTTTAAGGTTGCTCCTGAGGGACAGGATTTAATTGTTATAACTGATAATTAGGTACTACAGTACTGCTGTGAGTGCTTTATCTTACTTTGTGTGGCAAAGCTGGCAGGTGCCTCTGTGTTATATCCTGTGTGTTGTTCTAACCAGTAATTGTTATAAGTGGGTTTGACTATACTTTCAAAGTCGGAATAAATGCAGTGCGTTCCAGTTAGTAGGAGCATTGGGCATTTGAAAACACCGTTGCTATTATGCATCTCTTTGCACACGGTACTGTTGCATCCTTGAACACAGTGCTGCACCCTGCGAGAAAGAGCACCTTTCTTTTCTTTTGCATGCGTTCTTGTGTAGCACACAGCTGTGGAATTTCAGTTTGCCTAGAGGAAAGTTTGCTGTACATTGCTAGCTTCTCACAGCTTATGAGGGAATTGGTGCATATCATGGTTGCATACTTGGAGGCATGGGTAGTATCTGGTGAAGGGTGAACACCTTGTGCACAATGCTCGGCTCTTTCTTGCCTTGCCTCTTGCATGAAGCTTTTGAATTGTGATTTGGAAGGTGTTGCCGCAATTGCTTTCCTCGGCAAAGGTTTCAGTGTGCAGATGCTTTCGGAAGTGTTTTGGAACAAAGAAGCCGCAGGAAACCTGAACTTCCTTGCTGCCTGTACATGTAGCCCAACATTGAGGGGTTCACTGTTCAGTTTACGCTGGGAAGTGCTCAGCACACTTTTTATTTCAAAGCTATGTGCCTGACTTACAAGTAATTAAGCTTTTTCACGGCTCCTCCTGTGTTTCAAAAGCTTCTGTAAGCAGCTGCACATTTTACTACAGTTGAACCTCTGTGATACGAATCTCATGGGGTCGCGAAAAAATTTGTATCATACGAACATTCGTATCATCAAAACGAACGAAAATATTTATGCAAAAGCATAGAAAAGGCAGTCGCGCATCTCTATTGATGTTCGAGAAGGTTTATTACAGTCGCATGGTCACAGCTTGGCACTCGCGGCGCACACAACGCGACGGGAGCTCGCGACGTTGGTGACATACAGGCCGCATGCCTCCGCGGACTTCTCGCGGCGCGTACAGCAGGACAAGAAATGGTGACGAGCCAGCCGTGTGGCCCCGCAAACTGCTCGCAATGCGTAAAGCGTGACTAGCGGTCGCGAAGTCAATGATGTGCGGCCCGTGCGCTCCTGCTGCCGCGTGCGCAGCCAGCTATTACTCAAGGCCGCGCGCCGCTGCAAACCTTTCGCAGCGTGAAAAACGATTGCGATGCCGGCGATGTGTGGTCCGCCCACTTCCGCGTACCTCTCACGGCGCGTACAGCATGAATGGAGATGGCGACATGCGAGCTGCGCGGCTTCACAAACTGCTCGCGGATCGCGATAACGGAGACAGCGATGTCTGGTCCGTTCGCACTTGCCGCGTACGCCGCCAACAGCTCCGACAGTTGCGGTGTCTGCGGTTTGTGGGCCACGCGCCGCTGAAAGCTTTTTGCGGCGTGAGCCCAACAAAAAAATCGTGACATCGGCGAGGTGCAGACCATGGGTCACTGAAAACTGCCCGTGATGCGCACGTACAGCGCGGCTGGCGATCGCGGAGTCAACGTTGTGCGGGCAGTGCGTAGTGCTCAAAGTTGCGGTCACAGTTTGTGCGTTCGTATCATCTGTAGTGGCGCGGGAGTGTGTTCGGACCATCCGAAATTTTGTACATTGTACACAATGCAATTTGGCCGGGGAATTTCGCGAATTCATATCAACTGGATTCGTATCACCGAGATTTTACTGTAGAAGACATCCTTGGTGTTTGTTTCCAGTCAGTAGTGCAGGAGTGAGGTCAGGTGAGTCTTTTTGACAAACCGATTTCATTGTGTTTGTTTTAGTTGTTGGTTATAAGCCTTGTAGTTGTAAAGTAAGGGCTGGTTTACAGTAGCACACCTTGTTCTTAAATTCTGGTAGCCTTGTCAGATGGACTAATTTTGGGTAATGCTCCCAGCTGGTTTACAAAGAGCACACTTCTTGAATATATTGTTGTTGGATGCATGACTTCCGTCTTATTACTCGAAGCCCAGCTTTGGTATTGTCTCTCATGTTGATGTGGGGTGCGAGTCTCTGCAAGTACTGCAAGGCACCCGCCAGTGATACACAGGACGCAAGCTTTCCGGAGGCCTGGGTGCTTGTCTCATCTGGGATTTAACGCTTCAGAAATGGCTCATTGACCTCGCCTTATTTAGAAGAAAATATCTTATGCCATGATGCTCTTTGGCTAAAGGTGCCCTTGCACCATAAAAACTAATTTTTGTCACTCATTATTCCTGCTTCCTAAAGAGTGCTATTTTATGTGAAAGCAAAAATCAGTATTCCGTCACAAAATCACGCTGTAGGGTGGCGACATGCATTTGCAACTAGTGCCCTGCATTAGGTTGGCTGGAGTCCAAATTCTGGTTCCGCCAGCCACTAGCGCATCACTTTTCCAACTTTATTTAGGTCAGCATACGTCCCGCTGTGGTGGTGCAGGGTTAGGGTGCTTGACTACAGCGCCCAAGGGTGCGGTATATCGAATCCTAGCCATGGCAGCCGCTTATTGATGGAGGTGAAAAGCAAGGCGCCCGTGTGCTGTGCGATGTCCGTGCACTTTAAAGAACCTCAAGTAGTGGAAATTTCTGGAGCCCTCCACTACGGCATCTCTCGTAGCCCGAGTCTCTTTGGGACGTTAAACCTCATAATCTTAAACCAGCCAACAAGTCGGCATACTTTTAGTGCAATTAGTCGTTCTGTCTGCTCGTATACCTAGATGTGAAAGGTCAAATTAAAAATAGTGTTTTCACAAAATTTAAGTTTTTCACTGTGTTAGTCTAAAATACAATTTAATTTTTATTTTAAGTAATGTTTTTGACAGCATCGTATTGTGTTGCAACGTGGTGCGGCCATTTGACACAGGCATTTTCAACAGTGCAAGGGCATCGCCCCGGAATTAAGACACTGGCAATCCATTTCGCTGCCATTGCTGACTGATTTGACCAGCTGCTTCCCATTTCCATCTTGAGTGTGTAAATGGCAGTATTATGCATGCTAGTGTGCGCATACACTGTTAGAATTTAGAATCTCTTCCTGTGCACTAGTTTGATATCCGAGGACGTAGCTGATGATCACATTGGGTCTGTTTTTTCGTGCTTCTAGATTCGTCAAATATCCGAACCAGGACCGGTTCAGCGGCAGAAACACGAAAGGTAAGCTTGCACGATTCAACACCAGCTTTGTTTGGATGTGCCTGTTGTTTATATTTCTCATTTTTTCTACTGAAGTTTTTTTTTGTTGTTGTTGTTTTGGTGCTGTATTGCCTTTCTTGGTAGCATGATATGTCACTTTATATTATCCACTCTGTTTTCGTTGTCAAGTGAAGTAAGGGACTTATCAGGCAAATGTTCGTTATTGGAAACAAAGTGGCTAGCAAGTTTTCTTTTACTAACCAGATGTAAAGCAGTAGTTGCTCCCAATGTTGGGTTGTAAACCTGACATTGTAAGCACCTTAGTATCATCGCTTTTTCTGAAAAATGTGTCCTTTTCTATGCAGTCTATCCCAGATATATCTTACTCGATGGGGACAGCTTGTATACATTATAGCCGAACCTCGTTATAACGAAGTAGTTCGGGGCGCAAAAATTTGTTCGTTATATCCAATATTCGTTATAAAAGTGTGCACCCAAATTCCTGTAAATAAGTATTTACAACACAAAGGTGCGAAAACGCACAATTTTTTAAAAATTAGAAGCTTAGTATAAGCATGAAATCTCGCGTTTCGTTCCGCGTTGGACAGCAAAAATGAATACTAAGAAGGGGTGTTGCCTCTGCACACAATTTGCACGACCGAGCCAAGGGACTCTGGGAGTGTAGAGCATGCACGGGTCAGTCACAGTGGCAGAGGCACGGCAGGGACTCGCGCCATAACGACACAGTGGGGATGACATGCCTGTCAGTGGTTGCGTGGCCGGACTTGAGCAGCTACGGCGGCGATGCTTGAGCCCGGTCATGGCCGTTCATGACCTCCGAGGTCACCGTGTGCGGAGGTGTGATCTCGGAGGCCATGGGCCGTTGGTGCTGGTTTTTGTCGCCGCTGCTAGATGACGCGGCACGCGAACGATTTAAGCACACTTCGGCGCCGCCGCTTAAGTTCGGCCATGGCCGTTCATGACCTCTGAGATCACCGACCGCGCGTGGGGGTGTGATCTCTGAAGCCATAAGCCGTACGGCGATAGTTTTGTTGCCACCGCTAAATGACGCGGTACGCGAACGCACGGGCGATTTAAAACACTTTTGCGGCGAGTGATTCGATTGAGTGAAAAGTTGGGTTTCTTGATGTTTTTTTCCAGCTCTTTTAAGCATTTTTTGTCGTTTTAATGCAAAAAACTGCTTCGTTATAACCTATCGCGTCAAATTCAGAAATTTTTCTTTTGTTACATAGAAAGAACTCCCATACAAATGAACCATCGACCAACCCAACTTTGATTTTAGTTCGTCCGATAATTCGCCATATCCGTGTTCGCTATAGGGAGGTTCGAATGTATAGAGTTTTATATAAAGCACTAATGCACTGCACCTTCACTAGTAACTTACTGCTTGCTAGTACACTGCAGAGTCTCTACTCAGTGTGTTGTTAGGCCTTGCTGACCTGAAGCTATAGCGATGCTACTTTAGAAAAAGCCACCACCTATCATACAGGCCTAATTCTGCTACCAATTACTATAGATGCAATAATATCTGAAATAAATTTAGAGCACAGTTGATTCTGCATCACTTTCATCAGCAAGCAGCCTTTGATAATCCATCCTGGTTTCACTGTATTACAATTGGTGCACCTAACACCAGCGTTCCCAGTATGAAAGCAGTATGGGATTGAAAATATGTGCACAAGGCAGAGGTCTACCCTCAGGCATACCCCACGTTTATTCATCTTGTCAGTCATTTTGCAGCTTGATGTATTGAATGTTCTGATAAACAGGCGCCAAGTAAATGCAAACAGTGCTTTACTTTTGTGTGGACTTTTCAAGGGTATGTTATGACATTTCGATATACAGTCGAGTCCACTTATAACGATACCGGTTTTAACAATATATCGGTTACAACAATGAAAACCTGCTGTACCGTCCACTTTTGTATGTATTTTATGGTAATATAACCCGCTTACTACAGTGCCCCCTTGCCACATTATCGGTTATAACAATGAAGTCTCCCTCCTGAGTTCTCGTGCCAAAAGGTAGTTGAATGCGAAATCCTTGAAAAGAAAAAGAAAGAAATTCCAGCTGCTGCACCCTTCCCGCCGCACGCTCATACAATAGAACCTGTTTTCTGGCCTCCTCCGCATTGTGAGCCCGCGCACCTTTCTCCCACTGTCCTTCCACCCCTCGGAACAGAAATGGACTACGCCCATAGCTCTGCGCTGCGCCACCCTCCGAAACACAAATGGACTTCACCAACGCGCCGACAGCGCTGATCCGCTGATCTGCTCACTCACTCTCTCGCCCCTCATTTTGCGCAGTCCTGCAAACGGATTTGTTTGTTTGTGCAAGTTGATTGCGTCGAAGTCGTTCCTGGCCACGCGGTTTCTTCGTCTCGTTTGAATCCCTGCCGAAACGTAAGATGGCTGATCCATCCGCTGATAATCGGACAACGTTGCCGGTGAAAAGAAAGCGCACGGCACGGCTATCGATTTGGAGACGGCAAGTGCAGTATCGCGAAGGAGTACGCACTATCGCAACCGACGGTGTCGACGATCATCCGCTCCTCTGAGAAGTTCGACAAAGAAAAGTCATTGCTTGACAGTGGGTGCAAACGCGTTCGACAAGGCGCCTCACGACGGCAGTGATGGCGACGACAACGACGATGACGCGGTAGGGCAGGCTGCCTCAACATTGTTCTCTCAAGAGGTCCTGCAGTTGATTCAGTCCCTCTAGGGCTTTGTTTTCGCGAGGGACCTTCCGCTGCACTACGTGGTGTATCTAAATGCCATGGAGAAGGGTGTCGACACGCTTCGCATGAGCCAACCAAGGTTAACGGACATGGGGTTTTCTCATGTACAGTCGTGAGCAAAAGTGGTATACAACACTCAGCCAGTGGCGGAGCTCTAGAAAACTGCACCCCGACTTTATCTAGCAACACCTATCTATGATCGAGACAATAGCAGCGGTGCCCACTTTTATCCACATGCATGTGCCGATGTCGCAGTCCGTTATGCTGTTGCTAGATAGCATTTCGATGAAGTTTTTCCGGAGTCTGACGCTGGCTGAGTGTTGTATACCACTTTTGCTCACGACTGTACGTGGTGAGATGCTTGCGGCAATTTCACCCCAGGGGCCTGCGTGCTCCAATCTCCTCTGCTTTTAAATAAAAGTTTCGTCTTTCTCTCTCTCTCTTCACCCCAGCGTTACTTTGGGATTTCTCAAGCTGAGGGGCAGCCGCGGCAACCTTTTCGTATTTTTTACAAGACCCCTTTCGGGGCCACCAAAACGATGCCTCGACGGAGCTCGCATGTCACTTGCCGTCTGTGACCCTTCTCTGCAGTTGTTATGCTTTTTTTCGTGCAAACCATTTATAATGTAAAAGGGGGTTTATTGCTCAGATCAGCAGGACTCGATCAGCAGGACTGGGCTGATCAGCGGCGAGCACAGCAACAGCGAACACCGTCAGGTTCAACACGCGCAGCGATCACGATGCCACTGCTTAGAATGTTCCTCGTGTACTTCTTCCTCTTCACAATTGCCCGCGGGACGAAGAGGAGACATCCTGGCGACTTACGGCGTGAGCAAGATGGCAGGGTCGTAGCGCTGGACGTGAACAATCTCGCATCCGCACCGGCGTAGATCATGAGATGGCATAAGAGGTTCCGCCACATAATTAACCGGAGAGGTGCACTCCAGAACTCGGTATGGGCCATGGTATTTAACAAGAAATTTTGAAGACAGTCCAGGAGCATTGCAAGGTATCCACAGCCACAAAAGAGCGCCAGACGAGAAGTGCGGTGTCGAGTGTTGGTTGTCATGGTTGGATTTATGGCGGTATTGGGTGTTAGCCGTGAATGCGCGGGCAATTTGTCGACAGTCTTCCGCATGCTGGGCTGCTTGAGACGCTGGAGTATACTCTGATATGTCTGGCTGATACAGGAGTATGGTGTCGATAGTAGCAGAAGGGTGACGGCCGTAGAGGAGAAAAAAAGGAGAGAAGCCAGTAGTAGACTGCGTTGCAGTATTGTAAGCGTAAGTGACATACGGAAGGACGAGGTCCAAATTTGAGTGTTTGGAGGAGACGTACATAGAGAGCATGTCGCCAAGGGTACGATTGTAACGCTCAGTGAGTCCATTAGTCTGGGGATGATAGGCGGAGGTTGTTCTATGAATAATGTTGCACTTGGTGAGCAAGGCTTTCACAACGTCACTCAAGAAAACGCGTCCTCTGTCACTGAGCAGCTCTCGAGGTGCGCCGTGGCGAAGAACAAATCGCTGTAAAATGAAGGAAGCTACTTCTGACGCTGTGGCAGATGGAAGTGCGGCGGTTTCTGCATACCTCGTCAGATGATCAACGGCTACAATAGCCCAGCGGTTGCCGGCTGCAGTGTAGGGAAGCGGCCCATACAGATCAATGCCAACGCGGTCGAAAGGGCGTGGTGGGTTGGGTAACGGTAGCAACTCTCCAGCGGAATGTTGAGGAGATGACTTGCGACGTTGACAGGTGAGGCATGAGCGAACATACTTGAGTACGAAGGTGTACATGCGCAGTAGTAGTAACAGTAGTAACGCAGCCGGAGACGAGTGTATGTCTTGAATACACCCGCGTAACCGGATTATGGGTCAGCGTGGAAATAGTCACAGATTTGCGAACGTAGCTGCTGGGGAATAACTAGCAACCACTTGCGGCCATCTGCGCAGTAGTTGCGGCGGTAGAGGAGGTTATCGCGAATGGCGAAGGAAGCATGGCAGCGGAGAGCACGCGATGGAGACGCAGCTGTAGGATTGGAAATAAAATATAGGAGAGAATTTATCCAAGGATCTTGCCGCTGCGCTGATGGCATGTCATTGATGTGAAGCAATGGCGGGGAAACGTCGGAAGAGGAAAGGCTCGCGACCTCAGCTGTAAGGGAGCAGCGGGAAAGTGCATCGGCGTTGTGATGCTTGCGGCCGGAGCGGTAAACAATGCGGACATCATATTCCTGAAGGCAAAGAGCCCATCTTGCCAGTCTGCCGGACGGGTCATTCAGTGAGGAAAGCCAGCAAAGCGCATGGTGGTCCGTCACTATGTCAAAAAGGCGGCCATAGAGGTAAGGATGGAATTTAGTAAGAGCCCAAATAATCGCTAAGCACTCTTTTTCTGTGACAGAGTAATTGGATTCAGTTTTCGTGAGTGTTCGGCTAGCATAAGCGACCACGTATTCAGTATAACCTGATTTGCGCTGAGTGAGCACAGTGCCGAGACTAATACCACTGGCGTCCGTGTGGACCTCAGTAGGCGCTGTGGGATCGAAGTGACGTAGGACAGGCGGTGCCGTGAGGATCCGGCGTAAAGTATTGAAGGCATCGTTGCACGTTGGCGACCACGACGAAAGGTCGGAACTGCCGGACAGAAGGTCTGTCAAGGGAGCAGCAATTGAAGCAAAATTTCTAATAAAGCGGCGAAAGTAAGAGCACAGCCCGAGAAAGCTACGTAGATCTTTGATGGATGTCGGTTTGCGAAAGGCTGCTACGGCATGAAGTTTGGCAGGCTCTGGACATACATCTTCTTTGGAGACAACGTGGCCAAGAATGGTCAGCTGGCGGGCTGCAAAACGACATTTTTTCAAATTCAGCTGCAGTCCGGCATCAGATAGGCAGGTCAAAACGTGCTTCAGATGGTAGAGGTGTGTGTCAAAGTCAGGAGAAAAGACAATGTCGTCGAGGTAGCAGAGGCACGTCTTCCACTTTAGGCCATGCAAAATAGTGTCCATCATCTGCTCAAATGTTGCCGGAGCATTACAAAGGCCAAACGGCATAACTGTAAATTCGTACAAGCCGTCGGGAGTTACAAAGGTAGTTTTGGGGCGATCAGCCGCTTCCAGGGGAACTTGCCAGTAGCCGGAACGTAAATCTAAGGAAGAAAAGAGCTCGGCGCCTTGCAAACAATCAAGAGCGTCGTTGATGCGTGAGAGGGTAGACGTCCTTTCGCGTAATCTTATTCAGGTGGCAATAATCGACACAGAAGCGGATAGAACCATCTTTCTATTTTACGAGGACAACAGGTGACGCCCAAGGGCTGCTTAAGGGCTGAATCACGCCATTCTGAATCATTAGGTCGACTTGCTCTTGATAACCTGGCGTTCGGTTGCAGACACACGATAGGGGCGCTGTCGCAGTGGTGTGTGGGTGCTGGTGTCGATGCGATGAGTGACTGTAGCAGTTTGACCCAAACAACTTTGATGAGAGTCGAAGGAGGTGCGAAATTGATGTAGTGGGTTCAAAAGCTGAGTGCACTGCACTGGAGGAAGATCGGCGTCAATGGAGCGGAGGAACAAGTCTGTAGAGGGAGGAGCGGGCACAGGTGAAGAGGGGCTGAGCGCAGTCACGGCAGAGCGCGACGCGTCGTCAGATTCCTCAGAGATCAGAGGAGATGCGATTGGCTGGATACTGCCGAGGCATTCACCATGGTGCAAAGCAGTAGGGGAGTTAAATGGGTTAGAGACCCATAACATGGAAAGGCCAGCAGAAATAGTGAGCACAGCGTAGAGCAATGGAAGACACTTGCGGCGTAGGAAAGTATGGGCTGGTGTGAAGAGAACGGTCTCATTGCTAACAGAGGCACAAGCGACACGAACAGGCACAGAAGAGCAGGGAGGAAGGTCAATATCTTCGGCTACGAGGGCTTTAGCACAGGAATTTCGTGGATCAGTGTCTGGTAAGGCATCGGGCAAAGTCGAGAATCCCATTTCAGCTCGAGCACAATCGATAATAGCAGCGTGACGCGACAGGAAATCCTAGCCTAAAATAACAGCGTGTGAGCAACTTGGCAGCACGACGAACTCAATGGTATAAAGGCAATTCTGGATAACTACTCGAGCAGTGCACGCTGCTAAGGGCTTGATATGCTGAACGCTGGCCGTTCGCAGCGAAAGTTGCGCAATTGGCGTTTTCACTTTCTTTAAAGAGCTACATAGTTTTGCGTCTATAACAAATCGCAGCACCAGTGTCAATTAGAGCCATGACAGCCACGTCCTCGACGAAAACTTCAATAAGGTTGGCCGGCGACAGATGAGGACTTTGAAAGTTCGACAGGGTTGCAGTTCTCGCCTCAGGAACTGCGGCCTGTAGTTTTCCTCACATGAAGCGTTCTGTTGACGTCGCATCGGAGAGATAGAGCGGCGGCGTGGCAACGGTGAACGGCGGTCGGTCATGGCTGAGCGGTCTGGGGAGAAATGACGGCTGGCTGGAGGCTCAGTAGGCGCGGAATACTGAGGCGTAGAAGACCAGTACCCAGAACCATGAGTAGGTGGTGCCGACACTGGGAGACTGTTTCGACAATAACGAGAAATATGTCCAGCCATTCCGCAAGTATAACAAATTGGGTGGTTATCTGTCGTGCACCAGGGATTGCGCGGTCTTGGGGCCGGTCGAATAAACTGCGCAGATCCTCGAGCAGGACCAGGAGGCGGCTGAACGTAGGCAGGTTGCGGCGGAGCATACGTAGGTGGTGGTCGGGCAGCAACAGCCGCATATGTCAACGGGGCTGCGACAGGCATAGATTGAGGGGCTGGAGGAAGAGATTCAGCTACTTGTTCCTGAATAATCTGGCGCAAACTGGGAGCTAGGTGTGAGGAAGGCTCTTCATGGCAGGACACAAGGGAGAGCTGTCGAGCAACTTCTTCCCGAATGAAGCTCTTAATTTGTGGAAGCAGCGCAGAATGTTCAGCTGCATCTGTCAGGCCAGCAAGTGACTCAGAGTGCATGGTGTTCGCGCGAGTTATGGCCCTTTGCTTGCGCAGTTCATCATAACTTTGACACAGTGTGACCACTTCTGCGACTGTGCGGATATCTCGAGCATTCAGCATCTGGAAGAATTCGTCATCAATGCCTTGCATAATGTAGTTAATCTTGTCGGCCTCTGACATCTGTGCATTCACACGCTTGCACAAGTCGACGACGTCCTCGATATAACTTGTGAAATTCTCACCAACCTGCTGAGACCGCGCACACAAGCGTTGTTCAGCGCGGAGTTTCCTCACGGCCGGACGGCCGAAACCTTCAGCGAAGCTAGCTTTGAACACGGACCATGATGGAATGTCCGCTTCATGGTTGCGAAACCATAGATTTGCTACGCTGGTAAGATAAAATATCACATTGCTTAACTTCATTTCCGCGTCCCATTTGTTATAAGCCATGGAGGAAGAAAAAACTAGGAGGGAGCGCCGCGGCGGAAAAGTGAAGCCTAGTCATAAAAATATAATGGAAAGAATCTTGGGAAATTAGCCGTCACGTGATACGGCAAGCGGTAGTCGGTAGCTGGTTTCGGTTGCTGTTTCGCACGCTTCGCTCTCAAGGAATGCCCTCGCGTGGCCTTCGCTACGCGACGCCTGCACTAGAAACTTGAGACGCGCGCTGCGAGCAGGCGGTAGATGGAACTTTGGACTTTTAGACGGGTTGATCCCGGGGGGGCTGCCGCCGCTGCACAGTGCACCCGTGTATTTCGCGAAGTATGGCTGGGTTCTCTCAGCTGCGCCAAATGAAATGCTTGCGGGGCTCGGCGATCAGACGAAGCACGCGAGAACAAGAAGGACGAGGGGACGAAGCACTGATCATCGCTTCGTCCTGTCGTCCACTGTGTTCTTGTCCTCTGTCTTTATGCGCTGAGTCCCGCAAGCATGGAATCAAACCAACTAGCCCAACAAAGAGTACTGCCATATGAAATGCTGCGTACTGGGACGCAAGAACTACACGGATATACCTCTCGGGGCTGTCGCTCCAACGGTGAGTATCCTGTTATGCGCACTCCTTGAGAAACGAAACGTTTGTTTTTCAGGGCAGGTGCATGTATTGTTCGAGACGAAAATCGTTTGATTCATTTAGGAAATGCAGACCTCAAATACACATTGTTACGCTGAAGCCAGTTCCCCAGGCATGCAATGTTATGTCGAATTCGTAGTCTCCCTGACGAAGTTCTCACTAGTGTGCCTATAAACACGGAGTACAATGCAACAACTGTAAACAAAGTAACTTGCGTGTTACGACGAGACGCGCAACTTTCGGCAGACCACTCTGGTAGGCTTTCCGCGGGAACCATCCAAAGTCACTAAAAAATACCATGTACCCTGCTGTTTTTGAGTCTGGCAACTATGTTGGCTAAATTCCCAAGAATCATTGCGCCAAGAGAGAGAAGGGAGCGGCGTCAGAGGAGGTTGGCTTGCGGAGGCTGCGCGCGTTCCCTCCTAGTTTTTTTCTTCCTCCATGTTATAAGCGCTCACTCGCTCATAGGATGTGAGCCAGTCCTCAACGTCATGGTCGTCAGTGCCGCTGAAGATGGCGGGTTCTCGCTGGCGGAGGGAGCCAGGGAAGATAATGGCCGAGCCAACTTGTACGGCTTGGTGGTTAATGTCCTCAGGCATCGCAGGAGGTGGTAATGTGTGGCTGCGGAGTTCCAGGGCGAGAGGATAGATCTTTACTGGTAGCTCCACCAAATGTAAGATGGGGGTTTATTGATCAGATCAGCAGGACTCGATCAGCAGGACTGGGCAGATCAGCGGCGAACACAGCAATAGCGAACACCATCAGGTCCAACACGCGCAGTGATCACGATGCCACTGCCTAGAATGTTCCTCATGTACTTCTTCCTCTTCACAATAACAATTATCGGTTATAGCAATGGAAATTTTGTGGCACTTGAATATTGTTATAAGTGGACTTGACTGTAAGCAGTAATTCGATATATTGGCGATTGAATGTAATATAGTTAAACCTCAATGTAAAGAAGTCTGTAAAATCTGCACACTTTATTTCAGAACATTTCACTGATCATTCAAAGGGAATACCCTTTAATTGTAATAGAAGGGGACGATGTGCCATCACCACTGTCGTCGCTCTTCTGAAATGAGTTTCCGATCATTCCACGGCATGCGTTTGGCCGTTGCTGCCTCTGCAGCCATATGGGAAATGTGAGTTGGCGAGGGTGGGCCACGCTGGCTTTCCCGACTCTCTTTCTCCACGTCAGCGACAAATCAGTGCCCATCATCACACTTGATGACCTGAAGCCTGGTTCACACCTATTGCCCTTTGCGCCGCACGCGTGAGCATGCGTGTCTATGTTCGCCTGTGTGCAACGTCCAAGTGGAAAATGAGGCTAGCAGGTGGACACCTACCCTTTCGTTTCTTCTACCAAGCTTTATGGGAATAAACGCAATAGTCGCAGCGCTGCTCGCCTTGAGTGCAGGCACTGCGCTGCATTCTGTGCCTCTTGCTGCAAGGGGCCGCTCTTTGCACAGATGAGATGCTCATACTGCCTAATTGGTTCGACTTCATTCGTGATACTCGCTTTTACTACCCCAGGTGGCACAACAGGTGGCGTGCTTTGCCACTATCTTTCGTTTAAATTAGCCATGTGCTCTTCACCTGCTTTCCGGGCAGTGCCCGTATTCATGTACGCGCTTCGTAGTGCACTTTGATGGACGCCCTGCTCATGCCTTTGAACTCGCGATACAATTTTGCCTCGGGGTTTGTTTCTGGCTAGCAAAGAAATTTCACATTGAAAGGGCAGTAAAACTGACTTCGTTAGTGAGTGCGACAACATACCGTGGCGCCACCTCTCGGAAGCGCCCGCATGGCGAACTAAGT
The DNA here is from genome assembly GCF_055883805.1 of Amblyomma maculatum. NCBI lineage: Eukaryota > Metazoa > Arthropoda > Arachnida > Ixodida > Ixodidae > Amblyomma > Amblyomma maculatum. The sequence continues at coordinate 395,847,004 of NC_139344.1, forward strand.
GGGATGGCATGCGTTGAACTGATGCTGTGGGATGCTTTCCTAGGCAGTTTAGTCGCACCTTAACATTACGTTCATTTATTTATTTTTTTAATATACAGCTTGGCCTGGGCCTGTATCACTGTGATTGCTAATGTTAGACAGACTCATTCGGCAAGAAAGCGCTTCACCAAATCATCGAGTTGTCGAAGTTGGCAAGTTTCAGCTATTGTGATGGCAACACGCGCCTGCTGCAGCATTGCTGTCGTGGAAATAATTGAAGCTGCCACACAACCAGTCAGATGTAAGCAGTCACTGAATCTCGATAGTAAAATTTTGCAAGAGCAGCAGAGCTGTCAGCTGCCTGACAGCTGGATGCTGAGCGCCTTCGAATGGTGCCGCTGGAAGCGGCACCATTCGCTCTAATGTTGGCGCTGGCGCCCAATACAGGAGTTGAAAATGTATGGTGTCCCTATGGACACGAAAGTGTGTAAACCAAAATGCTTCGTTACATGCTTCGTTACCCGAATGCTTCGTTACCAATGCTTCGTTACCCGAAGTGGTTCAAATATCCAGAACTGCTCCCTTGAATGTAGGATAGCAGGCAAGTTGGACAGGGGGGGGAGACATGGATTAATTTTTATAGCAAGTGTGAAGTGCTCCACGCAGCGAATTTTTGCGCACTGACTGCCGTCATTGGCGCTCTTGGTTTGGTTGCATATTTGTTTTTTCCGCTCAGAGTAACTTTGTTGACACATACCTCAGCACATCACTGCAATTGATGTTCTATCTCTCATTTATTCCCCTACTCAGTCATTTGAAATTACTACAGTACTGCAGGAGCTGCCTTAGATGACTCATCATGCATACTGCTGCCCGTGATGGCAAAATCTTCTAGTTGACTTCTGCGAAACTTCCGTATGAACGCCTACATTCAGAAGAATTTGAGGCCTTCTGGCTTTTGCACGATCTTTCCTTACTCTGGGAAAGTACTGCTTTGTGAAGAAGCCAGCATCTTTTCTATCCTACCTGCAATACGTTTTCGTTAGCTTCACAAGTGATAAGTGCAAATTAAAAGCACGCGCAATTTATTCTGCCATCGTACGAATTCAATCAACAATTTGCTTCAGCAGCAGTGAGAGGAGTCACGTGATCCCACTTGCTCCCCTAGGTCGACGCCAGCGCTGTTCGCTCTAATGTTGGCGCGGGCGCCCAATACAGGAGTTGAAAATGTATGGTGTCCCTATGGGCACGAAAGTGTGTAAACCAAAATGCTTCGTTACATGCTTCGTTACCAATGCTTCGTTACCCGAAGTGGTTCAAATATCCAGAGCCCTGCACTGTGACATCCCCCATATCCTGAGGCGCTTGGGGACATTAAACACTGTAAAGCAACAGATCATTTGAAATTGTGTGCTTGCACTGCAGGCTGTAGCAGCTTAGTTAGCTAATTACCTTGAACACCAGAGACATCTCATATTGGAGAGGTTCGGTTAGCTCGTCATGCCAAAATAACCACTGTCCTTCGATTTTATGCGAATTCTTTTTTTTTTTTTTTTTTGCTAGTGAAACATTTTTTTTTTTTTTTTAAACAGGAAATCTCGCAGACATGAAAAAAGTCATTTTAACATAATACAGACAGTAAGGTTCTTATTATTGCGATTATAATGTGGTAGTTGAGGAATTGTAGAAAGCCAGCCACTATTTGATCAGTACTGCAGTTTGTGAAACAGTGTAGAGCAGGAAGTTTCGCAGTAAGACAGCAACGACTAGAAGTTTGGTCTAGTTACGGTGGTCGATGTGCTTGTTGTTGTACTCGGAGAGCGTGAAACAGTGACATTCTTGAAACCGAAGCTGGGCAGCTCAAAAAGGGACGACACCAATGATATATCACGGGCACATTATGGCGGGGTTGTGGCTCTTCCCATAGCATGCATTTGTAGGGTAGATATGACTTGGAAATCTTGATGTAATTTATCTGCTGCTCCAGGCGGTGATCTAATCATGCGTGCCAACATCCACCACCCATTCTTGCATGAACAGCGACCACAGCGAAACGTGCAACAGGTGGAACAGGAGCAGCAACAGCAGCCTCAAGCTGAGCAGGCAGCACCAGCACAAAGTGCCACCACCGCCGCTGCTGCGCCCAGACCAGCTGGTGGCGTCATGACGAGATCGCAGCGGGCCAGTGCCGGGGACAGCAAGCCTAAACCTAAAAAGGGGGCTGCAAACCCAGATGACTGCAAGATGCAGTAATCACTGCCCCTTTCGTGTGTTTTGCTTGTTTTATTGATTTTATTCCTCTTTTTATGTTATTCACAAAATGCCAGTACAGTACAATACACTAGTACAAAGTGCATTGTGTGTTAGTGTCAGGCTATTCCAGCAGGTACTTAAATAAAAGGGCCAGTCCTGTTGTTTGTGTCTTCCTTCCTGTTTTTTGCATTACATATACTTCTAAAATTTACTTCTATTTAAGATGAACTGGCACACCAGCGCATACCAAAATTTTGATCGGTACTATAAGATTTAAGCTTGTGTCACACTTTGCTCTGATTTCTACTTTCATTGTGAATAGCCATCACATTCTTATGCTGCTCTTTTTATTTATTATGCATATTTTATATCACTTGACTCGTTTGATTGTTCAGCCCCTCCTAAGGTGTGTGGGGACATATTTCCATGTTATGCTTTTGACGCAGAAAGTATCGTGTGTGTTATATTCTTCCTCACAATTTGGCGATGTCGCTTTATTCATATAAAATTGTCTTTTTTCTTTTCTATAATCTGTGCTGTGGTCACCAATGCTTGTTTGGCCAAACCTATTTATTTTGCAAATAAATGCTTTTCTACAGCAGCCGAGTACCACAATGAAATCTTTTACTTATTGTCAGTGCCTACTTCCTTATTTCGTTCTTAAAATCCAGACATGCTTTTAGTGTCCTACCATGCAGTTTGAGGGTTCAGAAATAGTGTTCGCGCATGTGAACAGAAATTCATGTGTCGCTTGGCTCGTTGCTCAGACCTGCCAAAATAGAAAATTTTGCTCATTCGCCCGGAAGTAAACGTACGTCACTGCCACTCATTTCGTATGCTTTCTTTATTTTGCAGTGTTGCATTGTGATTGTGCATTACCGCGTAAATTTTTCGCTTTGTACGAACAATGGTGAATGGCCAAGGGTTCAAAGAATGTCCAATCGCAACTGAAACAAAAAGGGGGGGGGCTCACGTAACTACTCGTACAATAGAGGTTAACATAAGTTCGATACGGTTTGTTATAAATAAATTCGACTTTGCATCGCGATGAAGCTTGCACGTGGAGGAGTTTTGTCGCGCTGGTGCGAAAATGGCAACCAAGGTTCGCCGGAAAAGAAAAAATATACAAAAGCGCAACGCGCGATTACTCGCGACGCGCTGGCGAATGATAGCGGAGGAGGCAGGAGGCGGCGAGGAGGAAACTCAGGGGTGAGCGGGATGACTGAAAGATCTAATAATGGCAGTACTTTTTGAAGGATACAGGGGTTTTACATGGTGGGAGGGGGGGGGGGAGGGCTAGAGAGAAGAATGCTGGCAACACTGGCGACAGGGGAGACATCATTACAGAAACTGTAGAAGAACGGCTGATTGGGCGAGTTGGTGAACCATGATGGACAGTAATGTATAGTGCGCAAAAAGACGAGACAAAGAGGAGAAGTGGACGACGACGGCGTTGTCCACTTCTCCTCTTTGTCTCGTCTTTTTGCACACTATACATTACTGTCCATTACAGAAACAGCATGTGCGCGTGCGGTGGTGATGCGCGAGTGATCCGCTTTGGCGTGGTCTTGGTGGGCTCGGTAATTGAATATTCGGTCGAATAATCAGGTATAATAATAATAATGATCAGTTCAAATGTTTGGCATTCAAAAACTCTTAGTATTCGTCTCAGGCGAATAACGTTTGTGGAACCAGTGTTTCACGTGGTTTCCGGTGAACGTATCTCTTTCGGGATGGCATGCAGACAAAATGACAAACTCCGGAAACTGCCTTGCTTCATTCGTATGTTGTCGAGTAGGCTCGCGCCATGAGATGACTTCTGGATTCGTCGACGCTTCTTCACGTACCTCCGCTTGATGCTTTCTCGCCTCGCTCCCAGGTACTCACCGAGCCCAATTTCTCCTTACCAAATAACACATGGTACATACCCACACAGGGTTATCGGCCAATAATTGGGCGGTAGAGAAAGTTTTAGATGTATACTTACATATCTAAAAAGAAAATGATTGGAGGGGAGGAAAAGAAGCGAAAAGGGGAAGTAAATGAAATAAAAAAGGAAAAGTCATATGCTGTGATTTGTAGAACAAGTTATATTAAAAATTTAGCAAACCAAGATTTGATTCCAGTAAATAATGTTGCATGGCAGTAACAGCCCTGTGTCCGGCCAAGGATGGTGGCACCAAATGATATCTGGCTATTTAAACTGAGGCGAAGCTTAGAATGACTTTTCGAACAACCGCCTTCTCATCGTGAGAAAGCAGCGGCAAAAATTGCCTTTGCCTGGCTGCACTAGTTCTGAAAAGTGCTGCAGCGGTGCCAGGTGGTCACGTGAGCGTGCAGTGCCAGTTCCGACACTAGCGTGCGGCGGCAGCTGCCAAAACGAGTACACAAGTGTAGGACTCTGCAACCTAGCAGACGCGTGCGCGCATCATGCATCGCGTGCTGTAACATGATCACGTCCAGTTTCGAAGCCAGCTGCCGTAGGCCTACAGAGCTCGATCGGAAAGTGACGACGACTAACAGTGACACCAATTGACCAAATACGTGCGACTGCGCACGATCGTTATATATCGGACGGTCTGCGAAGGTGCCATTCATGCGCCTGGGTACGAGAGAATTAACGTTGTAAGCAGTTGCCACGAGTACTAGTTTAAATAGTTAAGACTGCCTAACAAGACGCTTGATTGGTTTCCACGAACTTGTCCAAAAGCACTAGCTTTGTTTGTACCTCATTGCGCTCTCAGACATTCTATGTGCTCCGTGGGCGACAAGTTTGATGTCGTATAGTCGCTGCGAAGCTGTCTTGTGGCACACACACTTGGCACGACAGAAACTCGATCGATCGCAACTGATTTCTGTTCGCATCTACCCGTCTTCCGAGGTCACAACTCGATTAAAAAAATACTACATAGGACAACGCGCGCGAAAGTGCCGTATCGCGGCCACGTACCACTACATATGTGGCCACAACTACATATAATACCGCTCCTCCATCAACAAAATGCCAATCACCAGCATGCAGCCCAACTACCTTGTATACGCAACCATTTGCGGATCCGTTAGCAGCGAACCGTCCGGGTTCTGAAGGAGACGGACTTTACAAAAGCTATGCAGAACGATGCGCAGCGTCGTCTGCTCTTGGCCAAGCGGAGCGTACGCCATGCTGCACTTTTTTCTGCACCTCTTCTGGAGCGAGTGCAGAGTGAGCGAGAACTCGTGCAGAACTAGCCCTGCACCTTAACAAAACGAGGAGAGAAGTGCAGACTGCGCGCGCGGCACTGGCACAACGAGGACAGCGGTGCTGCACTACTTGAACTAGTGCAGCTGGTGCAGGCAAATCGAAGAGACCTTAAGCCACCTCCGCTGCCTCGTGCAGACAGAAGAGAAAATAGACAAGAAAGGAAAAAAGAGGGCGAAAAAGACGAACGCCGCAAGAACAGCCGTCGTCCACCACCGAAGCAGTGGCGGGTGCAATGAAGGCCTACAACAGATAAAATTCGTTGGCTGGCTAGCCCCCACCGCAAGCGGCGTTGACCTACCGTCCCAGCCCCGTAGGGCCAGAACTGCCACCCTTCACCACCACCTCTCCCCAGGCAGATTGTGATTACAATAAAGACAGCGATGAACATTGCGGAGAGTGACGTCACTTGCAGGTGCCGCAAGGAGACTGGCTGTCGTGGTAACAGCGCATGCGCAGTTGTGGCTATGTCTGGGCATTGCGAATTGCGCTTCTGCTAGCCTAGTGTATACCTGATCGCTACAAAATATTTTACATCAGCCAACCTTTTTTCATTTATTTGACCATACCTTCACATAACACTCGCTTTTATGCCTTGAGGCAATAAACATCGCCAAAAAAAAAAAATGTATTTCGCCGTTTGTATCTATGGGCTCTCCGGCAGACGAGTGCGCAGCGCCATATCCTCAGAACGGTTTAGAAATGGTAGGCACTTAGATGACAATCTGTTCGTGCTTACTCAATGCATATATATAGCTGGGCCAGAAAACAGACCTTTATAGTTATCCTTCCTGGACATAAACGGGGCATACCACAACTTAAACAAGGAACTTAATTCTGTGGAACATGCTAAAAAATGTAGGTATACGCCATGAGGTAACAGATTTCCTACAGGAAATGACGGAGATACAATAAAAATTACATGCAAAGGCAAAAGAAGTACGGAAACGAAATATGCAAAGAATTGAGACAAGGTTGTTTTCTGTCACCACTTCTGTTCATGCTTTATGAATTAAATATGAAATGAAGGCCACAAGAGAGTAATCTGGGTTTTAATCTGTGGTATAGATTTGGCGGAAAAGTTGTAGAGCAGTGCCTTCCCGGTTTAATGTACGCAGACGATATTGTACTGTTAGCAGATAGCCAGGAAGACTTGTAAACTATATTTAAATCTTGTGGAGATGATGGGGACACACTAGGTTTCAGTTTTAGTGCAATACGGTTCTGATGATGCTCAATGGTTCAACCGATCAGGCGCGTAAAATACAAGGCCATGAAATACCCTGAGCGGCATAATATGAATATATCGGGGTATGATGAGTAAATAAAGGACTGCCATACATAGAAAAGCACGAATGGTATATGTTGCACGAAGGGCCAAAACGATGCCGGAATAACGAAACAGCTAGGGCATTGCGGGGATACAACATGCATGAGGTATATTTACAAAGGAATTACGGTGTTCTTACTTTTGAGAAGGCTGTTTTGGGCCTAGGCAAAGGTAGAGTCGAGATTAGAAATAAATCTCGGAGCTTGAACGCGCGCCATGGTGTACCGTCCGAACTCACACTTGCCGGAGAAAGTGTGATAGATAGCGCCTTTCCTTTAACCAATTATAAATATATGTAGCACTGCAACGAATGCCGACAATTTTATAATTATATGTAGCACTGAAACGAATGCCGACAAGAGCCCCGCCGGGGTGGTGCAGTGGTAAGACGCCTGACCACTGTGCCGGAGTACCCGACCTCGAACCCGACCTCGGCGGCTGCGTTTCGATGGAGGCGAAATGAAGAGGCGTCCGTGTGCTGTGCGATGTCAGCGCACGGTTAAGGTCCCCAGGTGATCGAAATTACTCCGTAGCCCTCCACTGCGGCTCCTATTTTTCTCTCTCTCTCTCTCTCTCTCTCTCTCTCTACTTTCACTCCCACCTTTCTCCCTTCCGTTACGGCGCGGTTGAGATGTCCACAGAAAACAAGTGGGACAGTTATCGCACCTTTCCCTTCCTATAAATCAATCAATCAATGGCTCAGCTACAGAGCCAGTAGCAGGCCCGTGCATTTTCTTTTCGTTCAATTCCTACAGCCACAACAACGTTAAAGATCCACAGGTGGCCGAAATTACTCCGTAGCCCTCCACTACGGCTCCTCTTTCTCGCTTTTCTTTCACTCCCACCTTCCTTCCTTCTTTTACGGCGAGGTCAGGTGTCCACAGAAACAAGTGTTACAGTACTATCCCCAAAACCTAATCTACTGTGCCGGAGTAACCGGGTTCGATCCCGACTGCGGCGGCTGGCTTCGATGGAGGCGAAACGAAGAGGCGTCTTGTGTGCTGTGCGATGTCAGCGCATGCTAAAGATCCCCAGGTGGTCGAAATTACTCTGCAGCCTTCCACTACGCGTCTCCGCTTTCTCTCTTTCCACTTTCACTCCCACATTCATCCCTTCCCTTACGGCGCGGTTGATGTGTCCACAGAACAAGTGTGACAGATACTGCACCTTTCACTTCCTGTGAACCAATTATTATTATTAAATAATTATGAACAAAATGGCGCCGATTACGGTACTTAATAGTAATGCCTGCGCGTCAAGAGCGATCAGCACGCGCGCATTTTTTAAATTTCACTCGCCAACTGCGTTGCTTCGACCTGACACAATCGCACCGACATAGACAAGTGACCACCATAATGTGCAGCGACCACCAGAATATCGTCATGCGTAGACACCCGTGCTCATGTCAATGTGACCAGCACGAATAATTCATTGCACTTTAGCTAAAACATGCAATTATTCGCCACCCAGGGTGACAGCTTTCCATGCATGTATAAAAGTAGACTACCCCAAAACCCATTGTTTGTTTGTGGCTGCACAACATGGACATGAGTCATTGTGCTTGCATTCCTGCAGTCGGGCAATCTAGGCGTAGCAGCGGATTACTCCGCTGTTTCTACTGGCGATTGTGGTGCCGTATGTATTTCTAACAAAGACACTATGGAAGAGCATCGTTTATGCTTCTTTGTAAGACGCTGACAGCACTCAGCTATAAGAATTGGAGGACACGTAAGCTCCGCCTTTTAAGGGCCCATGAAAAGCTGTTGCTAATAAATCTACAAAACGCGCGCACGATATAGGTGCTTCATCAGTTCGTCATGCAGTGTAAAGCCAGAGTCCTGGCAAAACTTTTGAGGTTAACTTCATTTGCACCGAACACATTGGCGATCGACAATGATGGCCCTCCTAAACACTGCGCACTGCTGCGCGCAAGAAAAAATTCAGAGAGCAAGTTGCGACGGCGCCCCGTCCAGCCCGCATCACTATATGAGCATCCAATGAATGGTAGCACTCAGCAAGCCCAGATGATGTCATCGGGGAGGTTTGCGCGCGGGGTTGTGTCGCCCAAATCGGTTGAGAGCGGTCTCCAAGAGAAGTTTTTACAATTATTTGTAAATTATAGGCTGAACTCAAAGCTTTTAAATTTTGTTCGAATACTCACAAAAACTACCTCTGTGAAATTCTTTATTCCTTCAAAAACCGTTTCACGGGCCCTTTAATGGCTGTATGACTCGAGAGTGCTAATCACTTCCGTGTGCCGGCTTCCCTCGTGGACCGCTTCTCGTCCGTACACTTCGCTACTTGCCTCTGTTATTATGTACATTGACATGCAGTCCTTGATCGAGACACCACCCTAAGTGAGGCTACCCGACATAGATATAAATTCCCACTCTAATTTCTAAGCAAGCCATTGGAATGTGCGTGTGTCTCACTCAGGACCCAAGGTTCCTGGAAAGCTGGATTCCGACCTCACCCTCCCACATCAAAGGACGAAGCCCGGTTGGCATCTCCTGCAAACTCGGTCGTGTCATGTGGTCTCGCCATGTCGCGCAACCCGTAACGGCCATGTCATCTGCTAACTATGCCAGCTGCCAGAGTCATGCTTATGATCACTACACCGGATTTTCTGGAAAACGGAGCCTTGAACGCCATCGCGTTAAATGTGCAGTCATGCGATTGCTCAGAGACATCGTGCAATATCCAGCACCACAAGAGTCATAACGGGGATTCAGGGTAGAACGAGAGAAGAAAGATAGCTACACGGTATGAAATAGCGCTGAACAAGGGTAGAGGGGGGAAGCCTCAGTTCGCAAGTCGATCCAACGTTTCGACAAGTGGACTGTCTTCGTCTGGGCAGCGTGATCATCACTAGTAGGTGTTTAAATACGCTTTTGCTTCTGAAGACTTTCTTCGAAATACCTGTCCCCTTTCAAGAAAGTCGTGTCAGCATCGAACCTGTTTTAGGTGCTGACTCATCATGTACCCCGTGTTTTGGTTTTTCCTGCTGCTGCCGCTTTTTATTTTATTTTCAGGCCACAGTATCATCGATTCCAGGCAGAGAAATACATACCGAAACAATTATTTTTCACTCCTTGACTTACTTTGTTCTCCCCCTTCCTCCCTCTCCCTAGCTTTCCTTCTTGGGAAGCAAAAGCGTATTAGACATGTATTAGACCCCTGCCAGTGATGATCGCGCTGCCAAGACGAAGGCAAATCCACTTGTCGAAACGTTGGCTCGACTTGCGAACTGACGCTCCCCTCCCTTCCCCCCTCTGCCCTTACTCAGTGCTCTTTCATAAGAGTCATAACTTGTGACATAGCAGAAATCTGCTGGGTCTTGAGCGATATCGTAATTACTAGAGAATGGCTGGTTTGTGGGATTTAACATTTGAAATCGACCCAGGCTTTGAAAGACGCTACTGGAGAATTGAACGAAATTAGAAAGGAGAATTTGCCCTATGAAGACTGCCTGAAACTAGTGAATGAATTCAGTGTCTACATGGAATCCACATAGAAAGGAGAATGGAAGCCATGCTCATGCCAATAATGTTTTTACAAGGTACTTTTGCGTGGGCGCATCGGACCGCGCAGCAAAGAAAAAGACTGATTACAAGTCCAAACTTAACAATTGTTGGAAAAAGCTTTTCCCTTAACGTTACTATGAGCACATCTGTTATACTCCCTTGGGGACAATAACGCCGCTTCTTTCGCTATTTGCTGAAGACAAACGCCCCACGGGAAGCCACTCCCCTACACTGTCTATTCTATATATGTCACTGTAACGGAAGTATATCGCTGAAAATTCAGTATCGGAGGCTGCAGAGACGGCGAAACGGCGAGCAGCATTGACAGAGGAGGAGACTCAAGCTCGAGTGTTGTCTTATCACTTTAATTAATGCGGTTGCATTCTCAGCACATGATGTGATTAAATTTTCTATAAAATATTAACGCGATAGCGTTAGAGGCCCCGTTCACCCGAAAATCTGCCGTTATCGGTGTTGTGCGCTGAAAATTACGACCATGGCACTGGGAGGTCAATGACTGGCAGATGACATGGGCGCGCTGAATGGGCGTATAGGTTGCCACTTGCCTGACGTTAGGCTGGCAGCTACTACCAACTCTGGCCTCTCCTCTCATATGTGAGGGTGGTACCAGAACCAGCCTGCTTGGTCCCTTGCATTCTGAATCAGACATGTTACCCCTCCCAGCGAATACTGCAGTGCGGTATAGTTTCTATGGTAATTAATCAGTCTCTAAGGCGCGACCTACCGCTCTGTGTCGTGTATGTTTCCTTTTCCATGATGCTCAAACCAATTAAAATAGTGAAAATCAAACTAGATTGTGTTCGCTGACAAAAAAAAGCACTTAGTTGTTGAATATAGGTTGTTTAGCCTCCATGGAGCTCTCCTATGTGAGCATGCATATAGCAGAGTTGTAAAATTGCAGCGCAGTCATGTCCGTCCGTTTTCCGAGCGCTGAATGTTCGTGCTGTATTTCGTGCTGATAATTAAGGAGCCTGAGCAGAGTTCGTCGCTGATTGAAGCCTTAGAAGAACAAATTATGAAGGAACCAGAAATGTAACGATCACACTGTGGGAGGTTGATATATCCTCGCTCAGAAACCTCATTAGAAAGGCGTCATTAAAACATTGGATGCCACAAATTCGCCACATTAGCGTTTGGTCTGTTTGAGGCACTAATCCGAGTGATGTAAGAAATTCAATAAAATGATTTTAATAAATTTGCAGAAACTTTGTGCTCGCGCTGAGAGGCAGACGGTGTTTGTAGCCACGGACATATTTCCGGCCTTTGAACGTGCAGTACGGCCGCTTTCTCCCTCTGACTTTCGAGAGAATCGTTTGCCTAATTCATACACTTTTCAGCTTTTTCTCGGACCACGATTAGACTCTGCATAGCGGCTCTACTAAGCGTTTCATTTGATCAACAGCATTACCACCTAAAAAGGTAGTAACTATAATGCGCTGGCCAAAGGAGGGTGGATGGGGAAAATCGAGCCACATCTATATAGGGATTCATGTCACAACTTGCACTGTCTGCATCTTTCTGGTCTGGCCTGCGTGTCGTTTCGGTCTCGTACGCTCTTATTCAGTTTTTTTTTTTTTTTCTTTTTTCTTTTTTTTTTTTTTACGTTGGAAAACTATCCATCCATGCCGTGTTTGTTGTCATTAGCGGACGAGTGTCCAGTGCGTCTTTAGGGATCGCCTGTTTGAATGTTTAGGGCCGTGTTTTCTGACAGCGAGCGACGGAGTGATCAGGCTATAGGCCTAATCAGGCAGCTGCATGTTGTAACTTGTGCGGGAGTCAATGGCTACGAAGACGAAGGAACTAAGAGGAATGTGTGCTCCGGTGCATTATTCGCCTCTCTTGTGTGGACACAAGCAGGTCGCTTTCCTGGCAAGTATAGTATTCGTGCGTTATAAGTACGATCGTATATACGGCAGTAACGGGAAGCAAAGTGTAACTCACTAAAATGTTCGAAATCAAGCCTGTCCACGAATTATCGTGGAGTGAATCGTGTTTCTTGGAATTCTCCTCTACCGTGCATTGTGTATATAGCGCTTGATACTTCGAAGCCGTGGGATATCCGTCAACCATGTGACGAACGTCCTCCGTCGTGGTGACCCATTGCCTTGCGTTTGGATATACGAAACCCGTGAGTACATTTTCTCTTACCTGTGTTAATGAATTTCCTCTCTGCAATAATTTAATCTGATTCATATTTGCTTGCATATTTGTTTGTCTGTCATCTGAATAATGCGAATGTTAGCAGTCGTCATATTTGTTGAACTTCTCTAGTTTGCAGGTAGTGCATGGTATATTTAATATTTTTGTTTCCGCTTGCCATCGCCACGTTCCTTGAGATAGGAACATCTCTGAAAACAACATACACAGTGACAAAAATTCTCGTTTCGAGAAGCGTCATATACGCACAAGAAAGGAGTTTGTAGGCTTGTTTGCGCGCAGAAGAAAGCACGCTTGATATTGCCGCGAAACCTACAAAACTGTATTTGTTGTTTGGTAGCCGCCGGCATGCGGCCTTATCTCTCTGATTCTGGCTCGGGTATCAGTTTTGTATTCTTTGTTAATGCTCGATGTCGCGAGACCCACCTTTATCAGTTTCGTTGTAGCGCAAGATGCCCCCCGATCTGTTTCGAAGATTCCGATCACTCGCGTATGTTTCTCCAGTGTTATCGGTTGTTCTATAGCAGTTTGCGACGTTATCTAGATTGTTCTGAGCAGCCTTTAAATTGAGCGTTGACGTGTGCGGCGGGCATTCTTAGTTCGGCGATCGACGAGCACGTTTGTTGCTATCGCCGCCGAGTTGCTTCGTTCTTTTGCGGGCTCAAGTGAGCCCAATAAAGCGTTAATTTCAGTACTATCAAGCCTGTCACTACACCGCCAACCTCTGCGAATACCTAAGCGCAACTGGACTTCACTCCTTCTTTTAACTTTCTATCTCCTGCATCCCATTATCCTTCTTAATTTATGCCTTGTGGCAAACGTTTGACAACCACATATGGTCCGTCATAGTAGGCCAAGAGTTTTTGATGTAGGCCACGGCGCCGAATTGGACGCCACAGCCAGACTAGACCACCTACAGAGTACGTGACCCGCCGGTGACTGGCACCGTATCGCACTTTAGAACGTTCTTGTGAAGCACCAGACCGTAATCGGGCGATTCTTCCGAGCTTCTTCGGCGAGACAGAGGGTCTTAGCCAGGCAGGGGTCTTCACGGCTTGTGAAGGCTTCACAAGCCGTGAAGACCCCTGCCTGGCTGAGACCTATCCTGCCGGGCAGGATAGTATCCAAGGGGTAGCGTGGCGGCCTGGCATAGAGCAGGAAAAATGGACTGTACCCAGTCGTCTCATGCGTGGCGGTATTAAACGCATACGTTAGTATGGTGTCCCAGTTCTTATGCCCTGCGTCCACATACATGGCTAGCATGTTGATAAGCGTTCTGTTGACGCGCTCAGTTAAGCCATTTGTCTGGGGATGGTATAGCGTCGAGTGCCGGAAAGTTACGGAGCATAAACACATGAGCTCTTCAATAACATCAGCAGGGAATTGTCGGCCCCGATCAATGATGACAATTCGTGGTGGCCCGTGTCGTAAGATGACTGAGTGCAGCAAGAAAAGTGACACCTGATGCGCCGTAGCAGATGTAAGAGCGGCGGTTTCACAGTAACGTGTGAGATAGTCCACGCAGATTACAATCCAGCGATTTCCATCCACGGACTTCGGAAACGCACCTACGAGGTCAATGCCTACTTGATCAAACGGAGCTGTCGGGTTCTTCACAGGGTGCAGCAAGCCAGATGGAGTTGTAGTTGGATGCTCTGGGCCAGTAAAATCTTTCTTGAGCACGGTGGAGTGTTCGAATCGATCCCAAATGCCCAGAAGTTGGATCATCATGCATAACACGCAAAACGTCCGTGCACATTGTCTTGGGAACTACGAGTAGGTATCGGTGGCCGACAGGCGAATAACTCTTTTTCCATAGGAGGCCATCACGCACACGAAAACGGCTTGTAGGTACGCTGGCTTGGGCGGCGGCAAAGAGAGGCTGCAGACTGGTATCAATTTGCTGTTCCGTTTTGAAAACATTCGTGTCGGGGAACGCTGACTCGAGGGTCGATATATAATTGTCGAAATCGTCACAATTAGGTCCGGTCGTGGCCATTGGCATCCTAGAAAGACAATGTGCGTCTGCATGACGCCTCCCGTTTTTGTACACCACGGCAAAGTCATATTCCTGTAACTGGAGGGCCCAGCGTGCGAGGCGACCGCATGGGTCTCGAAGGTTCCGCAGGCAACAGAGTGAATGATGGTCAGTTACGATAGTAAACGACCGTCCGTACAAATATGAACGGAAACGTTGCACAGCGAAGACTACAGCCAGGCATTCCTGTTCGGTGACTGTGTAGTTTCGCTCCGGCTTGCTCAGGGTACGACTTGCGTACGCGATAACATGCTCTCGTTCATCGTGCCGTTGGACAAGGACTGCCCCGAGACCGATTCCACTAGCGTCCGCGTGAACTTCTGTCACTGCAGCAGGATCAAAATGATGTAGGATGGGTTTCGATATTAAAAGAAACTTCAGTTGACGAAATGACGCGCCGCAGTCTGGTGTCCAGTCAAAAGTGGGGTTTTTGTTGAGAATGCACGTCAATGGGTAAGCAACGTCAGCAAAGCGATATAAAGCGTCTAAAATACGAACACAACCCTAGAAAACTGCGCAACTTCTTCACTGTCTGCGGGGGTTTAAAAGACTGAACAGCGGCAGTTTTCTGGGGATCCGGCATTATACCATCACCATTGACAAGGTGTCCTAGCACCAGCGCTTGGCACTCTCCAAAGTGGCACTTTTTCGAGTTTAGAATTAGGGCGGCGTTGTGCAGACAATTCAAGACGCGTACTAGATGGTCATTGTGTTCTTGGAATGATTTCCCAAATATGACGACATCGTCCAGCTAGCAAAGACAAATGTCCCATTTTAAGCCGCACAAAACTGTGTCCATAAAGCGTTCAAATGTGGCTGGCGCATTACACAGCCCGAATGGCATAACATTAAACTTATAAAGGCCATCTGGCGTTACGAAGGCTGTTTTTTTTTCTTATCCGCAGGGTCCATTGGAATTTGCCAGTAGCCAGATCTGAGATCAAGACAAGAAAAATAAAATGCACCAGAAAGGCAGTCGAGGGCATCGTATACGCGAGGAGGAGGATAGACGTCCTTTTTCGTAACAGAATTTAGACGCCGATAATCGACGCAGAATCGCCACGAACCGTCTTTCTTGCGTACAAGAATAACAGTATCACCTTCTTCCGTAGCATGTCCTCCACTTGCTCATGAATGACTTTGCGCTGATGGGGACACGCGATATGGCTTTTGACGAATGGGACGAGCCGAACCAGTGTCGATAGTATGATGGGTCCGATGTGCAGGGCGAGAGGTCGGTTCATCTGTTTGAGAAAAGTCAGACATAGGCGAAGAGGGTAGAAGAATATCCACAAGAGTACGGCGTTGAGGTGAGCTGAGATCGGCGCTGATCATGCGCAAGATCTAAGTTTCATAAACAGGCAGAGGTACGGTGGCACTCGTAGCATCATGTGACCAAAGCAACGATATGGGGCGCATCGGGTCCACAGGAGGCAAGCTTCAATACCGTTAGTAAAACTGCGGGCTCGGACGATGGATTGATTGTCCATAACGAGGCACTACTGTGATGCACGGAGATCATACAGTGAGGGATAACATTTTTCTTCAGGCATGCTGAGTGAACAGGGTGCACCACGGCCTGAAATAAAACCTGGTCAAGAAGTGGAGCGGACACGAGGACGAACATGGTAGACAAAGGTGGAACTACTGTGTCTTCGGTAATACTAAAAACTGTTTCCTCATTGCGGCCACTTTCAAAAAGAGTCGGCAGATGCGAGCCGTAAAAATGAACCTCTTGACTTCGGCAGTCCACGGTAGCGCCACAAAACTTCAAAAAGTCCATTCCTAAAATTATGTCATGCGTAGAGTGGGGTAAGACTGCGAATTCGGCTTGAAAAATTCCACCACCCACAGACACTTGCGCACTACACACACCCACTGGCCGCAACGCCTCTCCACTCACACCACAAAACGTTGAAGCACGGTCATATTCAAACATCACTTTGCGTCCCAACAAGCACCGAAACTGATTACTCATCACAGACACAGTCGCACCCGTATCCACCAAAGCTAATGTACACACACCATCAATGAACACGCGAATTTTGTTTTTGAGCATTTTAGTTGGAGGGATGTTGGCACACAGCACATTTCCAGCGGCCTCACCCCCATTGGTCGCGCTGGTTAGTCTTCCTGCTGAGGATGCTGAGGCGACATGGAGCGCCGTCGCGATGATGGAGAACGACGCGCACGGAAGGCGGGTGGTGGAATAACACTTCTATCAGATGCAGGGGAGTGGTCGCGGAGATTCTGGTTATGGATGTTGTGGTAATACCCATGCTGAGTATTTGATTGTTGAAAAACGGGACTGTATTGCCGATTGTTGGGTACTGTTGGAAGCGCCGGACGGTTATAGCGAGGGGGGAACCTACTGCGGCAGTATCTGGCGATGTGACCTTCGACGCCGCAGCGGTAGCATATCGGCGGGGAAGGTAGAAAATGCTGTTGTGGACAAGAGCAGGGAACAGCTGGGCGCGTCGTAGGTCTGGTTGCTCATACTGCTCAGGAATGGAAGATGTATGTGCAATTGAGGAGACGTCATACCTTGGGGCGTCAGGCATCACTGCATTCCGGTTGGCGAAATGCATTGGAGGATAGTCAATATAGAAGCTGCAACTACAGGAGCTTGTGGGAAAGGCTGCACTGTAATCGCTTGTGGTGGTGAAGCCGGCCGTCTAGATACTCTCTGGACAGAGACCTCGGCATATTCGTGCAGGGGAAGTGGGTTGAGCCGCAGGAGTTCTTCCCGCACGATTTGCCGGATCGTAGACGGAAGATCTAGTTGGGCGTGGTCATCAAGGCTGGCCACGGTAGGCACGTTGGCCAGCCGCCCAAATTTTGGCGCAATACGACGCGTTTTGAGAGCTTGAAAAGCGCGGATGTGTTTAATAACATCGGAGACGGTTTCAAGGGTGTCTTTGGCGATTAAAAAGTTGTACACGTCAGCCGCGATGCCTTTCAAAATGTGGCCGACTCTGTCTTCTTCGGGCATGTTGGAATTCACACATTTGCACAATCTGAGGATCTCTTCTGTATAAGTGGTACAAGTTTCATCCGGCAATTGAGCTCTTTGAGCAAGGGTCTGCTCAGCCCGCTTTTTGTTCGGTACAGAGTCATCAAAAGGCTGTTTGATCTCGGTGGCAAACCGTTCTCAAGTTGTCGAGTTGTCCTCGTTATTCTCGAACCAGGTCATAGCCGTGTGAGTTAGAAAGAAAATGACATTTGTGAGCATGGTGATAGGGTCCCACCGGTTGTACCGACTAACTCTTTCATAATGAAGTAGCCACTTCTCAACGTCCTCACCTTCTTCTCCTGCAAACGGTCGTGGTTCCCGGTAAGGCTGGCAGGGAATAGAGCTGGAGGGGGCAGGCCTGTCACCAGCCTGGCTTGCAGCGTCGCGGCTGGCACAGTTAGATTCGGTGTTGTCCATGATGGTTGCAAGCGATGGCAGTCCAGCAAGGCGGCGACTACGTCGAAACTCCAGTTGGTCTTGCTGCGCCGTACTTAGGGATAGAACGGAGCACCTTCCACCAAGTTGTTACGATGAAATAGCAAAGGGGTGTTTATTTACAGTGATATGGCAGTGGGATAAGGTGAAGCCTACTAGCCCCCAGGCACCAACGCTTTCTCCTCTTCTTCTCCCAGACCATCACAATCCTTCATCGTCGTCAGTGGCGTGACCACTGTGCCGGAGTACCCGGGTTCGAACCCGACCTCGGCGGCTGCGTTTCGACGGAGGCGAAACGAAGAGACGTCGTGTGCTGTGCGATGTCAGCGCACGTTTAAGATCCCCAGGTGGTCGAAATTACTCCGTAGCCCTCCACTATGGCTCCTCTTTCTTTCTTTCCACTTTCACTCCCACCTTTCTCCCTTCCCTTATGGCGCGGTTAAGGTGTCCACAGAAAACAAGTGAGACAGTTATCGCGCCTTTCCGTTCCTATAAATCAATCAATCAATCCGCAGAGCGTTGTTGTGGCTGTAGGAAGAAGGAAAAAAAATTACCGACGATTACGTTACTTCCTAATGCGAAATTTGAGCGCAGCAAATAAGCTGTTTCACCTTTTCGATAGATTGAGGCAAAGAAATCGAGCAACACATGTATGCGCTATCACAGAATTTTTTTAGAGCGCGCGAAGAAAGGAATTAAGTTCCAGCCGGCGCTTTGACAACCGGAGACTCGCAGGAAGAGGGGGGAGGGGGGCGGCGTGTACACCCAGCGGCAAACGATGGGGGCAGAAGCGCACGCAGCAAGCGGACAACGCGATAAAGGGAGGAGGGAAGAGATAGCAGCGACTGACTGATGCTGCTGACGCCGATAGTGAGTCAACCCCAGCTGCGGAGTTGGTTTCAGGGACAACGCCGCCGATGCCGACGCAAACAATATGATACCCTCGCTTCCGCAGCGCCAAGAACCAGGTCTAGCCGTGGGAAGGTGGTCACGTATTCGTCGACGCGCCGGGGCCTACGTGAAATAACCGGCGCGTCGGCAACTGAAGAGCACCCTATCCGCCACACAGGAACAGGGGGGGGGGGACCCTCCCCTCCTCTTTCTGCATGGTGGAGACGGTGTTCTATGCAGTCACATTATCTTGACTCTCTAGCGGCGTCAGTGGCATCCAGCGGTATCAGTCGGTCGCTGCTAGCGCTGGGGGGATGAAAGGGGGGCGGAGCTGGTTACGAGGCCGACGACGACGCCGACGCCGACGTGAAACCCAGGAACGGACGCCAAAGAGCTGCGCTCTAAAAGAAATGCACGGCCTGCTACTGGCTCTGTAGCTGAGCCACCTCCGCTGCCTCGCGCAGACAGAAGAGATTGATTGATTGTCTTATAGGAAAGGAAAGGCGCGGTAACTGTCTCACTTCTGTTTTGTGGACACCTCGACCGCGCCGCAAGGGAAGGGAGGAAGGTGGGAGTGAAGGTGGAAAGAGAGAAAGAGGAGCTGTAGTGGAGGGCTCCGGTACAATTTCGCCGTCGTCCACCACCGAAACGGTGGCGGGTGCAATGACGGCCTAGAACAGATAAAATTTGGTGGCAGGCTAGCCCCAGCCGCAAGCGGCGGTGACTTACCTGTCCCAGCCCCATCAGGGGAGAGCGTGACAGATAACCGCCTTTCTTTTCCTGTGAACAAATTATTGTTGTTATTATTATTATTATTATTATTATTATTATTATTATTATTATTATTATTATTATTATTATTATTATTATTATTATTAAATACGCGTTTCGATGGAGACGAAACGAAGGGGCTTCCCTTTTTCTCCTTCCGCTTTTACTCCCACGTTCCTCGATCCCTTCCTTCACGGCGCGGTTCAGGTTTTTGTTTTGGACCTGCAAAGCTTTTCAAGGTCAAATTTTCCTCCATGCTCACGGCTTGTAAACCTGACGTGCTGAAGCTTCTACAGCAAAAATGTTTTCAAGGCACTTTGGACTAGTAAAGTGTGATGCGGAGAAAAACTGCTTGAAACGCCGGTGATTCCTACTTTACTGCGTATGCTTCTGTGGGGTGCGTGTGGTGCGGCGTTAGGAAGTGCCAAATGAAATGCGCAGCACAGACGCCTCGGTTGAAGGTCAGCTTCATATATGCGTGAATTGCTTGGTGATGCTAAAAGTTGGAAGTTGAATGTTTATTTCAGGCAGACGAGATACAAGTGTACAGGTCTAAGAGGCTGACAAAATGTGATGCCTGATGAGTGTCAGCCTCTCAATACACACACCACCTCAGCATACAGTGAAAAAAAAAAAAAAAAGTAAGGAAAATGTGGACATGAAAACGGTTGCAGTACAGTGCTCTAGTTGCAGGCACTGAGTGATAGAAAAAAAAAAACGATAAACAGGCAACGATACAAAATGTGATTGAACTGTGAGAAACAGGCACTCAAAAAGCAAAAAATGTACCAAGTCGTCTTGTATTCTATAACATTAAGTAAGCATTCAACTTCTTTTTGAAAACCCCTATGGACGATGATTCATTTGCAATTGTCATGATGGCTGGGTGACGATTTAACAAATCTGGTATAACAAGGAATTCCTTTTGCATGCCTTAATTTGTGCTTATTTTACCCTTGTTGTAAGCTCTGCGCCTTATGATGTAGTTTCACCTCACGTCAGTTCCGGTAATTACAGGTGACCGGATGTGATGTCTTGACGATGCCACGCCCGGTTATGACGGCATGACCGATGACATCACATGACATCATGTCCTGACCGGATGGGACTTATGATGATGTCAGGTCCAGTCATCATACGTGACCGGATGTGATGTCTTGATTACGTCACGTCGGGGGTCATGATCGATGACGTCACTCACAAGGGGTGACATCACAATCTCCTGGTATCCCGCGGAATCTCGCGAAGAAGTGTACACTTCTCGCTGACAGACACTCAGTCTATAAAGGCTTTCGCCTTAAAAGTATACACTTGAAACAGGCGGCAAGTTATCCACCGACTTGTTCTTGAAGGCAGCCCTTCCGACGTACACGCAGATTAAGGGGACAGATGCCTCATTTACACAAATGAAGTGTATAGAGATACGTCCAACGTACCTATTCGATTCTTGTTAAAGGTACGGTGGACGTCTATTAGTTCCCATGATTAAAGTTACGTCTAACGTATGTTAGCATTCCGCTCGCTGCGCGCACATGAAGCTCAAGTTAGACCGTCTTCACGACTCTCGAGGAGATGCTGGCCCATTCTTACCCAGTTGCATTCTGTCTTCACTCAGTGCGGCGAACATCGTTTGTAACGTGCACAGGTTGCGTGCAGGTGAAGCAGCAAGCGACGCGATGTAAACCAGCAGAGATACGCTGATCACGATCGAGCAGTTTTCGTTTCGAACTAAACTGTTAAAGTGTCACTTCGATCTGCTCGTAATATAAGCCAGCTGTTCCTAGCATATGTGCTGGCTTCGATCCTGCTCCGACCTCCTAAGATCGAGCGCCGACACAAATCGCCGCACCGATATGCCATGTTAGTGTACTCTACATGCAGATGAAGGGAACAGGATATTTCTGATTCAGTCCTTCCTCTATGTTCTATCTCACAATCATGGCAAAAGGCATGCCGAATCTACTACATGCATATATAACTGGTATAGCATCGATTGTGTGCTGAATGTTACCTTGTTATGTATTCCATTATATTGCCCCTCCTGCCTGGGCCTACTAAGGCTGGCAGTATCGAATAAATAATAATAAAAAATAATAAATGACCAGCTGGCCGGCGCGCCTGTCGAGGCAAAACCGCGCTGCGCCGCAGTACACGAGTGTACAACCGGAAAGTCGGAAGCGCGAATGATACGCTTCCGTACGTCGAACAGCGATGTTCTTTGGGTATTTATTGAAAGGGATAGCCAATTAAGTGCTCAGCTGGATGCAACTTTGTCTTCTTGTTAAATTTCGCGTGCATTGAGTTTAAATCCATGCATTCCTCTGAGTAGGAGCCATTGCGCCCATAATAACACGAAAATATCGCCCAAAGCGCCTGTACAGTGGTCCGGCGCGAAGCACAGAGGGTCGGACGAATGGTTCGGCACTGGTACACCAGCATGGCCGCTCGTGCTGGCGAGGGCGGAAGTTCCAACACCATGGGCGGAAGAGACGTCAAGTGAGTGGTTGGCACGTTCCAGCACACCCGCTCGATCAGCGATTGTTGCTGTGGTCGGTCGGGTCCGACTCGGACAGGACAGTACCCGAGGAGGGGAAAGAAAGGATAGGAAATGGGTGTCTGGTTACGGGGGGTTTGGGCACTCATAGAGATGGTTTTGGATTGTTGCGCTTCGAAGTTTGGACAGCTTTCTCCAAGCTCTTGTTGTTTTTATTATCCCGGATGGGGCGGCCGCATTTAGATGGAGGCGAAATGCAGAACAGCGCCCGTGTTCTGTTCGAGGCTATTGCACGTTATAGGATCCATAAACAATTGAAAATGCAATGCGCGAGCATTAAAACGCCTCTGTCAGTTGGCGAATTGTTGGCGTCGTGCAGCTACCTGCAAAGAAGTGCAAAAAAAAAAAAGCGGGGGTGGGAGGGGGGGGGGGGGGGGCCGCCGGGAGATGATCGTTTCGAAACCCAGCGCCGGACGAGGATGGACACAAGCGTCCCCCACCCGGTGCCCTGTTTTCTTGCGGGCCTGCGCTGGAAGCACTCCGCAAAACCCACTGCCTACTTTTTGGGGCTAACGCAGTTTAACACCTTGACCTGCAAAGGTGGTTCGTGTTATAGTGTTCTCACGGGATTTAATTTGCAGCTTGGTATGCCCTATAACCTGCGTGTTTATAAACATACCATATAAGTTCACTATCACTGCTGTAAGTGATATTTCGAAAGGAGGTCACTTCAAAATTATGTAGTCCCGGGCTATTGCTCCACCGTAGCTTCAGAATAAGCAAGGATAATCCCACCTGTAGCATACAACAACTCAACTCCCGGGCAAGTCTGGATTCACCTTCAAACAGAGCGTGTGTATGACAAATTATTCGCTGCCATTCTTCAAGTGACACTAAAACATTCGTAACCGTTCTGTGAGTTTCGTTTCTATCTTGCTTTCAGCCGTTTGATCTATTTCCGCTTCCTTCCTTTTTTTCCCCACAATCAGCAGAGCCCAGTCGTCGCTTCAGAGCAAATATATACGCGAGCCACCTAACTTTCCAGAAACCGTATACTGTAGTGGGCGGCCTATGTATACTGTAACCGCTGGGCTACACATTAACCGGCGTAAAAAAACTACTTTGTGTATATATACTGTTATAGTCGCGGTTGCGTTAATAATGATCTGAGCTGTACTAATATAGCTCAAACCAGTTGATGCTGTTGGGTTACCGCACCGTGCCTTTTCCCAGATGGGAAGCTACGGCGGAGCGATAACCTGACAACAGCATTGATTGATGAAGCGCTAATATACTTGTGGCTAATTTGAACCTTATCTGGTTTGCTCATAAGGGAGAGTAGTTTATAAAGGTAATGTTTAAAGTCAAGATTGGTGCGTGGAAAGAAATGCGCGGATGTTTCGCTGTTCGTTGAACTAAATGGAGGGATGCAGGCGCTGCGATTTTCACCACTTGACACGTGTTCCTTTTTGTTTTTGTTTTTTTGCCTTCGTGATATTTATTGTTCGGAACTTATTGCTTTACGTTCACCCATAAGCGGCAGTTTATTTCCTACAGATCAAACTTTAGCTTGAACGATGAGACACAAAATTGATTCTCTATATATCGATGACGCGCACATTTTTGACGAAGCAAATCAATTAACCTTAAATCAACGACTGTTCAGTTCGATTTAAAAGTCTAGCATTTATTTATACAGACTTTTCTTGGAGAAATTCAGTCTGGGGATAGGTTATAAGTTGTCTGTTGGCTTTTTAAATTCAATAACATTCGAAGCCCCATTAAAAAAAAAAAAAAAAAAAAGAAAGCTATCTTAGCTCAGCTAAGCGAGAGCTACGGTTAGGCCTAGTTTTGCTAGTGTATGTGTGTGGTGATATTCGACTGACAACGCACGCGTATACCTAGATTGTCGGACGGTATGGTAGATTAACCGCCGGGTATACCCGTGTCTTCACCCTGTGCAGTTTAGTCTGCATGCTGACATTTCGCTAGCAGTAGGCGTCTTCGTCGTTCAGCTACTTGGATGATGATGATGATGAACAGCATTTATTGATACAAAAGTGAGGGCAGCGCCTATATCCTCTCGTTCTTCGGGCGTGTAGGGCATCCACTTAGCCTTTCTCGCCTCGTTTTCACGCTGTCGGCCGGCATATCCCATCTGCGCGGCATACTCGGCGTATGCGCAGTGAGGCGATGACGTCATGCGCGGCGGACTCGGCGCAGCGGCTGCGGTGGTGGGGTGGTAGAAACATTTATTGCCAATACTGGCGTAGCCCCCTACATGACACTTGAGAGCCCCCTCCATGTACGGAGGGCCCTCTTACAAAGCAAAGGAAAGCCCTAGGAGGGCTATCATAGCGAGAGCGCTAGCAATGATCTTGCGCTTGTCCTGATAGGAGGTACTTGTGAGTAGTGCGCGTAGAAAGTCGCCAGCTTTGTCACAGAGCTTGCAGGAAGAAGAAAAATGACCAGGAAAGCGGGCGTGGAGAAGGATTGGGTATGGGCCTGTGCGCGTTTGTGTAGCTTGCGCCAATGGGCAGCTTGTGTTCCTGTGAGGGTCGGGGCAAGGGGTGCTTAAATCCTCCGATTTTCGTGCTAGTAGTTAAGGACGTCGCGAAAGGACAGCAGGCACTCCCTGGCATCTGAGGAAGACCGTTCCTCCCCAGCCTGGAAAGTGAGACCTCGGGCCAGGGAGTGAGCCTTACCGGGAAGGCCCGCATGTGCGGGTGTCCAAATAAGGGTGACAGGTTGTTGGGGTTGCCAAAAACGCAGAAGGCGGTAGGTGTTGGAGGACACTACACCACCGGAAAAATTAAGGATAGCCGTTTTTACAGTCCGAGATTATTTTCGTAGTGAGTGTGGATGGCATGGGGGGGGGGGGGGGGGGGGGGCTAGAGCGCAATGGCTGCCTCATCCGCCTCTGTTTGGAGCAAAATGTAGGAGGTAATGGGGTACCTCCAGATGGGAGTCCGATTGGAGATATGTGCAGAAGAGAGCAGTGCGCGAGGCCTGCTGGTGTACGTGAAAAGCGGGCCGTCTGGGCTGTCAGCGTGGCTTCACGGAGTTCTTCGTATGCGTATTATGGGCCCCGAGAGTAAGCGGAGTGTCGAGGTGCTGGGAGGAAGGTGCGGGGCTGTTTTCGTACAACTGCGGAGTGACGCGTTCATTCGATCACTCTCCTTGCTAGTGAGGGGATAGAAGAGTGTATGCGACTCTGCTAATAACGTATGCTTCAGTGAGGCGAAGTGTATTTCTTTCATGAAGACCTGTTTTCCGATGTGCTACACGACGGATGAGCCGAGTATGTTTGTTGAGCATGAGTCTGGACTGCGTTAATTACATCCCCGTGGGCTCCATGGGAATAGAGAGTCATTCCTAGCACTCTGATTTGAGCTACTAGGGGAATCGGTTGTGTACCGAGTGTCAGAGTGATAGGTGAGCTATCAACATGAGTGTATTTGGGTCGGTAGATGAAGAGCTGAGATTTAGACGCTGAGCAGGATAGGCCTATCTCCTTCACATAGGGTGACAGATTGTTAGCTGTTTGGAGGTGAGTCTCTATGGTGGCGTCACTGCCTCGGCATGCCCAGAGAGTGATGCCATCCGCATAGAGGGCGAAATGTATGTCTGGAATTTCAAAAAGTTGTTTTGGGATATGAATAAGGGCAATGGTAAATAGTGTCGGTGAAAGGACCGCTCCTTGAGGTGTTCCCCGAGCACCAAGCTTGATGTTTGGAAGCATATGAAAGCTTAGTGTGATGGTCACGGTTCGGTTGCTGAGGAAGGCCCTATATATAGTTATACATATGGCTGCCTACTTGTAGTGCTTGTAGATTAATAAGAATGGCAGGGTGTGTTACATTATTAAATACTTTGGCGAGGTCGACTCCAAGAATGGCTCCTGTATCGCGAGTTTTGTAATCAAGGATATGGTGATTTAGCTGCAGGAAAGCATCTTGAGTAGCCAGACCCTGACGGAAACCAAACATGTAGTTGGGCAGGAGCTCCAGTTCCGCCAGAAAGCTGCTTAGTCGGGTATGAATCAGATGCTCCATTAATTTTCCGACACAAGAAGTCAGGGAAATACGTCGAAGATTGGTGGGGAGAAGCGGTTGGCCTGGTTTTGGTATGAAGACTACTTTTGCGCCCTTCCACAGGGCCGGCAAAGTGCCCTGTTGCCAGCATTCATTAAAGTAATTGGTTAGGAAGGTTATGGAGGGGGTATCTAAGTTGCACAAAGCTTTATTGGTGATACCGTCTAATCCAGGAGCTGATGTGGTATTTAGGTTCTGAAGTTCTGCCATTACTTCTGCTTCAGTGAGAGGCTGACTTAGAAGGTCGTTAGCGAGTCCTTTATAGTCCGGATGGGACGTTGGTTGGTAAAATTAAATGTATGTGCCCTTAAGGTCCTCAAGTAGCTCTGAGGGCGGTGTGGGGGAAGTGTGAATAAGAGTGAAGTTATGTCTTTGTGGTGTCATATATTGAGATGGGTCTATGAGATGTTGGAAGAGGTTCCAAGTTTGAGGCAGGCTCATGTTAGCATCAAGACGGTTGCATACGGATTCCTAGTTTTGCTTCGAAAGCGTAGCTGCCGGGCGGAGGGTTCTGTTCCATTTTTGGCATTGCCAGCGCCTTTCAAGACAGGATTTAGCTTCCCAGAGATGCAGGAGGCGAGCATAAACAGTGTCACTGGGGCAGTCAATAGGAAGTTGTCGTGTGACTGCCTGGATATCATTCTGTAATTGTATAGCCCAAGCAATGATATCGGTGATTGAAGCAACTGTCCGGCTAGGCCTGCATTTCCGAAGGGAGTCCCACTTGGCGAGAGTGGATCCTCTATAGTGGACGGTGAGGAAGGTGATTGTTTAGAAGGATTTCAAGGATGTAGTGATCACTGCCTAAGCACTGCTTGGTGTTGCACCAAGCAGCTGCTGGAAGCAGGTAAGTGAAGGTAAGATCTGATGTGGTGTCTTTGCACACACTATTGCCAATACGTGTGGGGTAAATGGGGTCAGTGATGAGAGAGAGCCTTGTCTGTTGCGCAGCGAGCCATACTCTGCGGCCTTTTGGGGAATCATGTGGGTATCCCCATGCTGGATGCGGTGCGTTGAAATAGCCCACAGTCACGAGAGGACACTTGTTGGCAGTTCTTTTGGCTAGTGTGAACAGACGATCGATGTTGGTATGTAGATGGTTTGGGTGATTATGTATAGAGTCACCCAAAACATCTGCATACCAGGAGCGACGGCGCGCGGCAAACATCTGTAGCTCCAGCGCAACTGGTTGACATAGTAACGACGCATGCGCAGTAGTGGCCTCTGCCCGGCTCCACGAAATGCGTTTCTACACCTTGTGCAGCTTTCGCTATAAAACATTCAAGGGTCCCTTTGTGCCACTAAAGTGCGATGAGGCGAAAGCCTTTATGTGTGGTGGTTGTTTCGTCTTTACTCTTGTCTTCTGTCTTCTAAATTTGTCTAAATTGTCTTCTAAATTTTTGCAATTGGCAAGCTGTACTTTCATTATAAAGCGATGCTTTGTAATGAAATCGATGAGAAGCGGGTGCCTGTGACCGCAATACTCCCTCATGCTATGTTCCGAAACAGCAACCAAATGATGAAACTAAGCCCCGCGCGTGGTTACGGGAGGAGTATACGCGTATCCATCCCGAACCCCCACAGGGATGCCAGTTCGAAAAAGTCCATTTTCGAGCGCCCGTACTAAACGAGAGCCCCGCTCGAAAAGCAAGGCCGCTCACGCAGGCTCGTATATCGGGTTGCTGGCCGCCGATGTTGCATCTTCATGAGCTCAGCCTCCTCTTCCTGCGCGTTTTGTGCGTGGCGGAAAGGAACATGCATGCCGCACGAAGAAACGAACAACGGCGAGCTCACGACGACCTGAACCGCGCCGCGCTAAGGCGGAATGGAGAGGAGGAAATGCGAAGAACGCGCAGACTGGCAGGGCAGAGCGAAGTGGCAGGGAGAACGCCGCCCGAATACCCAGTGCCCCGCGGCTCATTAGGAGAGCAAAACAAGCGCCTTTTACGCCTCTAATTAATCTCTCGCGCGCGGCAGCGCGCAACAAAAGAAATGAGCTCCGTGGCTGGCGGCGGTGCACGCAGGGCCGCCGCGAGGCTGCAAAAAGGCGAGTCTGGCCGCCAAGACGTCCTTAATCTCTTGCCGTTCTTTCTCTGGGCGGCAGCTCGCGGCAGCACCGACAGCGGCTGTTGTGGGGGCCGCCGAGAGCCTTCGCTTGCCCGGCTTTTGAAAGGCACACAAATGGCCGCCGGACACGCCTCTCCCGGACCCGGGAGGTGTTGCTGCGAGCCGACATTAATCACCGTTAATTCCCCCCTACGCCGCCGCGCCGCGCGCGATGTGTTGCGTGTGTGTGCAACTCTTCGTCCGCCGCCGCCTGGCCCGCCACCTCGCGATCGGCGGCCCTCGGCGGTGAGCAACGCCGCGACGTGCCTCTTCGAAGGCGTCCGTTTCTGCAGCGAGGCAGACGCACGAGGTGTCGACGCCGCGCTAGCAACGTTCCGGAGTCGAAAGCCGCGGAAGAAGCAGCGCCATGGTGGTGGCGGGAAGTGGGGTTCGCTGTGCAAACGCATCCGCCTCGCCGATTGGCTGGTGGTCCGCGGACAGACAGGCAGACCCGCGATGGTGTCCGATAAGATTCATCATTGTTTCTGCGTTGCGCACGGAGGGTGCCTAGCGATGGTGAGGGGGGGAAGCTGGCCCGAGAGATAAATCACGCCGATTGCCCCGCCCCGGCAGTGCGCGCGCGGCGTGCATTAGAGGCCTGCAGGGAGGTGCCAACAGCGCCCAAAACAAAGATATCTTTGCCCCCGCCGGGCTCATGCACGGCCGCAATTACTACAACGTGTCAAAGATGGACGCCGATAGGGGGCGCCCGTATCGCCGCCATGCGATCTACCCATTAACTGTGTTGAAAGAAGGACCCCCTCCTCTCGGCGGTTGGGCTCAGCGAGACAACTGTACGCCGCCGCCTCCTGCCTCGGACGACAGGAGCGGCCGGTCGTGAGTCCGAGGCGTGAGACGTATGTGGGTACGGCGAGTCCGAAAGTCACATGAACGGCTTACGGAAAATTGCCTTTCCCTCGGAGTGCCCGCATCGCACCGTTCATTAGCTCTTCACGAAAGAGATAAACGTCATGTGCAGTTCAACAGTCGGTCCTGAGTTGGATGCGATGACAGGTGTAAGTCGCACTCTCAAGCGTAAAAGAGCGAAGAAAGCGTGGCGACGAGATGTACGTCGGGCTCTTTGACGTATATGAAGGGATAGGTTTCGGCATCGTTTCCTCAAAGGGCACTGAAACGGACTATTAAAGCCAGGAACGACGCCAGAGTGATAGATCGTGCTCCCTGCGCATTATCAGCGCTTAGTTTCCTTTTTCGGTTCTGCGCGAACAGGTGAATGCACTGCCGAGAAATCCGCTAAAAATAAGTGCCACGTTTTCTCCCTCATATCCAGTCCCACGCTGCGAAAGCATTTGTACGTACGTCATTCTAATCATATGTAAACCGCCGAGCTCTGGGGATTCAGATAAGCACGAACGAAAACGATTTGGAACGCCGATTAGTCCAGTATTTTAACGCCACGAGGTCAACGTTCCTGTTCTTAGAACATCGGGTTATAGCGGCCCTTTGTTACTGTGGTTACCATGAGATGGCGCCACCGCACCGTTTAACACCACGTATGTTGTTATGTTTTCGCGAGAAACGGCCGCATTGCTTCATCAGTGAGAAGGAGCGTGAATGGCCCTGGTAGTTTGAGCCTGCGGGGATTGTGCTTCGCAAGTTTTCGCTCCGGACGGCTGATAGTGCGTCGGCAGTTTTCACCACGTGCGTGTGATGGGGGGCGTTTTACATGTGCTGATATATTTTTATTTTTATATATTTTTATAAATGTTGACTATGCGCATGTAGGTACAACAAGTGTGTGTATATATATATGATCTGTTCTTCCAATAAATCAGTTGTCAGTTCTGCGCCGTCTTTGTCCACTTCTCCTCTTTGTCTCGTCTTTGCTGCGCACTTATATTACTGTCCATCATGGTTCACCAACTCGCCAATCAGCCGTTCTTCTGCACTAAAGGCCTCCTGCGCATTGGGCGGCATGCGAAGTGAGCGACGCCTCGCATTCTCCTAATTAACTCTGCTTTCATTGAACTTGGATGGCCCTTAATTTCCCGTTCTAAATAGCGTTGCAAGTGAATGCGATTAAGTAACGATGAAGGATTCACTGGCTTGACGATTTGGTTGGACTGATGATTGGATTGGGGTTAACGAGGAGCGTCGCTCCACGTCAGTCACTTTTACTGAGTTGTTTAGCTCACCCAAGCTCTCTTCATTAAATGGCGTAATTTGAAGTACCGGGAACCACTGACCTCTCAATTTATCTATTCTTAGTACTGCTGTGTCCCTATGAAGTAACCTTGCATTCCTTCGTTTTCACGAGTTCGAGCTCTCTTGTTTCCAGTCCTTTGTTCCGAACTCTGTGTGCCTTCTAGCAATCATCATCGCCACACTGTCGGCTACGAGACGTGTCGTGTGGTGCAGCGACCCGAATTAATTTTTGATTGTGGTCCTATAACGTGGATTTAAATAATCAGCGCATGGTCGCCTTCTATTTCGGATTCATGTACCGAAATGCCATCTCCGCGGCCACGGATCGAACCTATCACTGTGCAAGTAATGGACCTCCGTAATTTCGCAATCCTCGATAACTCGGCCAACAACCGGGGACGGGCGTCGGGCTCATGAACATTACCCTTTTTACTTTTTCGTACTCCTCTACCTGTCCTTTCTTCCTGCCGCTTACCTCTTTGACTTCCCCCTCTCTGTCTTCTTGCTATCACTTTATTTCCGCCGGCCATTTCTGGTGTTTCTGCCGCCTGCGACAGAAGATACCGGGGCCGACAAAAATACTTTTACTTTCCCCCATTTTTTTGTTATTTTAATAAAATAACCTCTTACTACTACTAGTATACTTTAGCCAACCGGAACGGCAGATCAGCGCACTTTACCTATAGCGTTTGTTCGTTGCCACGGCCGTTCAGAGGTTGCCGGCGCCACCCCCCCCCCCCCCCCCCCCCCCAACACACACACTCTCTCTCTCTCTCTCGCCTTACTTTTTTATTTTTCTGACTGCTTCCGTCTCTGTCCGTGCAAAATAGCGCGGAGGCGACGCGGCGGGAATATTGCTCTTACTGTCCATCCACGTGGTTTTTATTAGGCTCGCGACTGGCCTCGTTCAGGTTCGAGAGCAGGCGATACTTGCGGTGAGGCCGAAAACAAGTTGAAGCTTTCGAGTTTGTTAGTCCATACGCTCATCTTCAGGAGACGGCCTTTTACGGAAACAACGCGCGCAAAGACGCTGAAAGCGCACTCGTGCTCTCGTGCCCTGACACTCTGTGTATTTATTAGCATTTTTTTTTTTCGTCTTTGCCTCTCTCACTCGGTAACACTCGAAGCCTGACCGGAGTGGGCAAACACTCCTGCCTATAGGGGTTTCCTGTGTCAACTCCTGGATGGCACTGCAAACACTCTTCTGAAGTGTGCAGATGCATGTGAGACTATTTTTCCTTTTCTGGGCATGAGGTGTGTGTTTGTGTACATGAAAAAAAAAAAAAAGAAGAAAAGAACCCCCCCGCCGCCCACTTCTGATATGCTCGCACAGCAGCAAAGAAAAAGGAGAGGGTGGTTTAGAGAAGAAACAGAGCAGGTGCATACTACTCAGGACGCATTAATGCGAGCTGTCGTGCGGAGGAAAACTGAGTGGGTACGTTATTATTATAACGGTATACCTTCACTCCATGTTCCCCGGTTCGCTGCAGCCGTTGCATGTAGTCGCGCACCTGTGTGTAGAAAGCGGGCATGCCGAATGCCGAGTATTCACGTCTCCGTGTGTATATATATATATATATATCGGGAACGCACAATGCGCCCCATCGAAGGCGACGTTTCGGCATTCGATGTCTCAGGGACGTATACGGTACTTCATTGCTTTCCATTACGCGCGCACCGCCTTTCAGAGCGATGTGTGTGCGAGGGGGGGGGGGGGGGGGGCGGTAGCAAAAGGCGCCTAGCGCAAGGCGCTTTTTAGAGAATACTCGGCGTATGAGTTCCCTCTCTTATGGAGGGAGATGGGACGTCCAGTTCGTTCTCGCGTTACGTGCTAGTATACTTATGCCTTCACTGACTGCGGCGTAATGCGAGGCAAGAGGCAGCGAAAAGGCCGAAACGATGCAAAAGCGATAGAGGAAGACTCGGGAGTGTCACATATAGATTTTTTATCTTCACCCCTCGCGTACGCACACGCTGAATGCCGTGCACTTAAATGTATCGTCTTACCCGAGAAAGCGCATCGCGTGCGTACCGATTTCTTTCCTCGCTAACTGATATGCTGCTTCCATTCTGGAAAGAGGACCGCTACTTCAATTTTAGAATTGTGTGGGCACCACAGGAACACATCTTGGCATAAAAGTTCAGACATTAATACCGCCGAGGCAGCTGTCATTTCAAACGCATAAAGTAACATGTATAGCACTCATTCTGTGGACCGGGAATGACAGGTGTTCTAGCGGATGTCCTCGCAACGTCTTCCGGTATACCATAATGATTTCTATATCAGCATTTGTAGCCGTGCTTAAAATGTAGAGCATTAAGCTCGGATGCCATAAAGTATAAGTACAGATGAGGGTGTACGAGGAGCGAAAAGTAACGTACATGATAACGTCACGAAGAGATGACACCGTTTCCAAGCCTCCCTGATGGCGAGAGGCACGTATTGCTCGGACATCATTTATCTGCTCGCCTGGTAACGCTATCACCACTAATGAGACCCGACGCGTCACCTCCTAAGACAGAGCCGAAACCATCAAGGGCCATAATTAAGTCTGCTTCTACTTGTTACTATATCACGTTGCAGCAACAAAACTGCGCACAAGAAAGACGAACTGAAATGCCGTCCCTAATAGAAAACCACCCGGAAAGTTCAAACCGATTCAATATGGCGCCCGCGTACAAGTGACATGAAGCGCAGCTAGGAGGCGCGCAAACTCCGCACTGCTCGAGATAAGCAACGCCCAAGAATCCCCCCGACACCAGGAGGCGCGGTACGAGACGGGGTTGAGGGGAAGGGGGTACCGTTCGGACTCGTTTATCGGGACATCCCAGGTTATAAATGATCCCGGTATAATTTATCAGCGCCGAGAGAAAAGACGGGTTAACGATATAACTGACGTGTGGGTAAATCGGTGCGAAAAGCAAAACAAGCCCGGCCACGCCATGCGCTGTATAGCTCCGTGCACGGTCCTGCAGTAATGACTGCAGCGAGCTGCTATAGCTGCTGCTCATTTCCGTCTCGGCGTTCGCTCGCTCTGCCTTGTTGTATGGTGTACATATACGTGTACGCTAGCTAGTGCCGTTTTGCGAGCTTTTTGCATTTTTTTTTTCTTATTGGTGTAGATGGATGGCTGGGGCGGCTGTGGATGGATGGATGGATGCGGTTTGCCCCCTTGAATCCGGGTGGCGTTCTTTTGCCTCTTGGCTGGTGCCTGTGACCGTCAATACGAAGCTTTCCTAAGCTTGTTTCATGTTTTTTTTTTGTTCTAGCGAGCGTTATATTGAACAGGACTGCGTTGCTATGTGACGTCATCGGAATATATATATATATATATATATATATATATATATATATATATATGGTGCGCATTGTTTACGCACTTTTTGCGCAGTGCGCGTGACTCCCTTCCTTCTTTCTCCGTTTCTTTTCTTCCTTTGCGTCGTTATTCGTGACTGTTTTCTTTTTTACTTGCTGCGTAATGTGTGTCTATCATATGCAAGAGAGTCGGAGCTAAATTCAGCCAAGGTTTTAAGAACACGGTGTGTCCTAGTCTCGTGAAAGCAACTAGTTGCCTGTTCGATGTTGCCTATATATTCTATAGTGTGCATTGTATTTTTCGTTCGCGAATGTTCAGTATAACGAATAATTAGCTGGCTTTTTAAATTATCATCTTGTCAAAGAAAAATGTTAATCTGAAACCTGTAGGCCGCCGCGAAAAACGGCTAGCTATGTTGTTGTCATAAAGTTATGATTTTATTTTTATTCTAAGGCTTGCCATGTGGCATATAAAGATGCTGTCGTTTAACTTAAAAAGGGTAATGCAGTCTATTTTCTTCCAGGAACCGGAACAAGCTCCGGCTCTTAATATAGTCCATTAGCCACAAGTGTAAATGTTCCTCCTTTGTAGCCAGTCCAACTTCTTGTAGTCGTCTTATTCTTGACGGTTGCATTCCTGAACATTTCCATCAAAGGGGGCGAAGATCCACCTCGGCAGATGGCCTTGGACACTTAGGGCATGTGCTCTACTCTGCATCCTCCTCATAGCCCCATCGGCACGTCACCGACGGAGTAAGGGCCGCCCCAGCCCTAATCCTTGTAAGGGACTCCTCCTTTCTCGTTAGGTTATGAGGGAGGGGTAACTGCACGGGGGAATAAGGGCACGTGCACTTTTCCTTTCAACAAATACCAAGATTGGGAAAGCGGAGTGAGGATCAAATAGAAGTCTTGTGGGTGAGGCACTCACGTTAGGGGCTTGGTGTAAGCATATCTGTTTTTTTTTTCTTTTTTTTATGATTTATATATATGTTATTACCATCTTCTTGTATCCAATGCACCTGAACACGTTTTGTTGTTTTCTTGTTTAAAGCATGTATCTCCTGTGTAACGCTTAGTGTTTTTGTAACCCTCTTGAGCTGTTTAATAGCCGCTAGAGAATATGTGTAAATGTGAGCTTTGATTATAGACGGTATGGCATTTATAGCCTCCATCGCATCGCAGATATATCCATTACAAGTGAGTCCTTGCGGTTCGTTCAAAGTAACTCTGCATGTGTGGGGCTGGTAGTTGTCGTTCTTCCGCCCCTTTGAATCACTGATGCGTCTGTATTAGCTATACATATTCCGGGACCTATGTCAATCACTGGACGTCTTGTCGGCTGTGCTTTACGATGGAGCTTGTATAAGGCTGCAACAGGCTCAACATATTTTCTCTTTAGATTTCTTATTTCTTGTGTCTGTAGAATAATTTCCGTCAGAGTGTTCAGCTGTGCATATTCCTGAAGTATATGGGTGTAAGTTTTGGCAAACCCGATTATGGTGCGCATTGCATTTCTATTTATCGTTTCTAGCTCCGCCCACTGTCGTTTCGTTAGTCTATGGAACTGTTTTTGGTACACTATCCTAAAATGAAGTACTGAACGCACAATAGTTCTAGCTCTATCAGTTCGGGCCCCTCCTTCTCTAGACGCGATTTGTTTGATCAACTGTAGCGTAGTCGCTGCTGCCTTTTTTGTATTATGGAGCCATTTAGTTCCTTTGCCCGACTTATATATGTCTAGCCCAAAGACCCTCATCTCGTCCATTTCCTGTAAATTGTGGTTACCAGTCTTCAATGTGAAGTTATCTTGCAATTTTCTTTCTTCCGTTTTTGTTCCTTACATGAATGTAACTGGATTTTTTAGTCGAAATTTCCTGTCCTGCTTCCATGTACGTACCCGTCCAAAGTTTTTAAATCTTCTTGTAATTGAAGGTTCTGCTTCTGTACATGCTTATGTGTTGACTATATTGTGACGTTATCAGCATAAATCAGAAACCCTATATTTGGTATTTCGCTATAGTTTCCAAGCCAATGGTATGAAAGCTATAATAAACAGTAAATGGGCTAACCTTGTGGTACTCCTCTGTTTGATTTGTCATTTCCAACTTGTTCTCCACTGAGCCTAATCGAGAATGCCCGGTCTTGAAGCAAGTTATATACAACTATTGTAACCCGCAAAGAAGTTGACAAATCTTCCATGTTCCTAATTATCTTAGAATGTGACACGTTGTCAGATGCCTTTTTGACGTCTGTAGTCAACTTTGCGCCCAGAATATGGCTATGAGGAGGAGACACCTGCAGAACCTCTTCAGCCAATATTGCCAATCCAGTTCTGTGCCAAGGTTTGAACATTGCCTGACCATAGACTTTCCCGCAGAGCACAAGCAGACTGGCGTCTAGACTGATCTCTTATAGGAAATCGCAGGACACACAACATCATCTATCAAAAATCAGAACGCGAATTCGAAAAATAAATTTCTCGAGTGGTTATTATCTTGACTAATTCGATAGTGCAGGACGACTGGCCGCGTGTGAGAACAAAGAATTAGAGATGGGTCTTGTTTATAAGCTATTGGCAATTTCTTACCGTAAATACGCTGTCAATCATCCAACAGTTTTGCAAATTCATCCAGCAAGACAAACTGAGGCTCGCCTAGGGCAATGGTTCCACATAAACTGCGATATGTCCTATAAGCTGACTTAAAGTAGCAAATAACGCTTATTACTCCAAACGCTGTCATAACGCGGGGCGCATATAGATCTGATCGAAATGGTGGCGCCTGGAGAAAATGGCATCGCTAGTGAACTGGCACAAAATTAATGAAGCTTTGACACGCTTAAATAATCAGTATAATGTGCACTTACACTTTATACAGATCTTTCACATAAAAAAGATATATCTCCATTTTGAATTATTTCCACTTATAATAGAAGAAAGCACTTTATGTACCAGACACTTTTTTTGCCTTCAATTTACGAAATAAATGTATATTTTTCAAGATAGTACATGCATGCAGCTCGTTTCACCGAGTGCCGCCGCCGCCTACCCACCCAATTATTTCCGATTAATAGGGGGGGTCCTTAAGCTCGGCATTTAAGTGGATTATAGAACAGCTTACATGCACTTTCCTTCAAAATCTGTCTCTCCATCAGGGATGGAACCGCTATCCCTCCGATAACCAGATGAGCGCTACTCCACGTCGGGCTGTGAGAAGCAGATCGTAATTCTTGCCTAGCGCAAGGATGACAGAAGCGATAAAAATGACGCTGCAGCTAGTTATTGCGATAATGATGACAGTACCCATGACAATGAAGCTGTAGTTAGTAATAATGAGTATAGTAGCAATGACAATGGCAGTACATTTAGTTGACGACTATAATGATGATAGCACCGATGACATCTCTGCTGCGGTGGTGGAGCGGTTAAGGCGCTTGATTACTGTGCCCAAGGATGCGGGATCAAATCCCGGCAGCGGTGCCCGCTTTTCGATGGAAGCGAAAAGCTAGGCGGCCGTGTTGTGTGCGATGTGAGTGCTTGTTAAAAAACTGCTGTTGATAGAAATCTCCGGAGACCACGGCGTCTCTCATAGCCTTAGTCGCTTTGGGAGCTTAAACTCGCTAAACAAACCAAAACAGTATATATACCGACGACAGTATACGATGCAGTTAATGAAAACAGTCCTGTAAACTGGTCCGCAATTTCCGCTCTTTAGCCCAGTCGCGTATATTCGTATAACATGTCTGCATTTTTATTTCCACATTTAAGCAAGTGAATAAAGGTATTTACGTTTATATAAGCGTTTCCGTGCCTCTAGCTGGGAGAATTCTTGAAGGGACCTTCAACGTTGACCCGCCTGAGAATCTCGCATGTCCGCTCACAGCAGCGACAAATTACTGAGGCGGCTGTCAGCTACGAACAGTCATAATCTCTAACTAATAATTTATTGCTTTTATGACAGCTTTCACTGCCTACGCTCAGATTAATAACACACAGCTGACCTCAGCAGCAGTAGCGGTCTATTGGTTTACCAACTGGTACGAGCTGACTCCGAACTGAAAGCCAGATAGAACCGTTTTATGCCACTTGGCCACCGACCCGCTAACGTCCAACCGACTGTAACCAATCAGAACCAGCTAAAGCCATTTTGGATTATTTTTTTCATCCATTTGAGCGAGTACAAAGTTTTGTACTTTGAATAGCGAAATATGAGGCTTTCTTTGAGATTAGGTAAGCGTACGATACGGCGAACAGCTTTTTTTTTTTTTTTTTTTTTGAAGAACTCGACATTGCAATATAAAAGCTTTAGTCTTAAGTCACAGAAAACTAGGAAGACGCTTAGACTATTTTTTGGACAAAATTTCGAAATCCACCATTTTTTTTTAGCTCCGAGGGGCCCCTGAGAACGAAGGGCTCAGTTCATATGAACCCTTTGAACCCTGGATAATCCGGCCCTGCGGGAGGCTGCATATGATTTGGAAAAAATAGGCTGCCGCCTGATCGGCAAACTCCTTCGGGGTTATCTGTAGGGAAAGTCGGATACTTTCGGCATGGTCTTTAATCTGTCTCCCTTTTTCCATTGCTCTGAAAGTCCTCCAGAGCATTTTGTTGTCCTTCTTTGTGGCCAAACTACTTCACCAGTGAGTTCATCTTTGGTGGGCGAGTTGCTTTTCATGACGACGTGTTTGAGCTGTCAGTCGATTGACAGCTATTTTTCTTTGAGAGAGAGAGAGAGAGAGTAAACTTTATAACTTTATTTATACAAAGTAATTACGCGGGTGGTTCACCCAGGTCCTGGAAACCATTGGCGAATACGGCCCTCCATGGTCTGAGCGGGGACCGTCTGAGCGGGGACCATCGGAGCGGGGACCAATTTGTCGGGGTTAGAGTGTCAAACAGAGCCTTAGTTTTTTCCTCAGAGAGAGGGCGGCTGTCCAACTGCTTGAGAATGTTTTTCAAGACCCTCCTCGCGTCACTATATATAGTTAGGGCGCTCACAAATAATCTGAAAAATTGTCTCTGGAATGTTGCAATTCACGCGATTCGGGTTTGCTTCAACTCCGATCTTGTGGAGGTAGCCTGTGATGTACGCGACTCCAAGCCGTAACCAATGGAGCAGAGTTGCTTGACGTCGCATAACTTTAGATGGATACGTGAAGTCACGAGCCTGCATCTAGCCGAGAGATGCGGTCCTGCTGATGGCTTGCATCATCCCAGTGTATACGCATAGCATACTGCATTGAATGAGTCAGTAAGGCTGCGGCGTCAGTCCTTGAGAATGAGAGGTGTATGGAAGGCATAGTCTTCATAAGCCAGCTTAGCTTCCGCATCAGCCCATTCATTGCCTGCGATACCGCAATGGCTGGGGATCCATTGAAACTTGACGACGTGGCCACACTGGAAGGCCTCAGTAAGTATACAACAATTTGCTCGACTAGCTGCTCATATGCATGTGTTTTATGTACGTTTTTAGTCTGTAGTGCAGGTCTCGAGTCGCAGAATATTGTCCAGTGATTTGCGTTCTGCTGACCAATGTATCGGATGTCCTATCTTATGCCTGCCAATTCAGTTGCCGTGGATGATGTTTTATATACATACGTTTAAAGCGGTGGCTGTACGCGCTTCCAGGCACTAAACGTCACTGCTGAAAAGGTGATCTTCAGTCTCGTCACTGAGCCGTCGACAAAAACATGCACTGAGTCACTATACATAGATGAGATATATAACAGTGCCAACTGTTTGAGTCCAACTGTTGCGATGTGCGACTTTTTTTGGTATACCTGGAATATGATTACGCACGTTAGGTTTTGGAATTGTCCATATAATGGCACTGCCAAAATTTGGTGGGGCATGTAGTTTGTAGGTGTTACATTCCATTGCGTCCTGACAGCTTTCGAATAAGATACATCTGGACGCACGCTAGTGTTGGATAGAGAGTGGTGATTACGCCTAGTTATGTGTCGCAAATGCACCCGCGTAGTGTCTCATGTAGGACATAAATGCGGCCGGGTCAGGCGCGGGCCTCATAAAATGTGCCCTACGTCAAAGTCTCGCATGGTACACCCAAGCACACCCTTTATGCTTTCCGTGTTCGCAGGGCATTCAGTCGTATCATCGAAAGACCGGGCGCACTGTATTTTAGATATCCAACAACCACAAGTGCCTGGTACAGACGAAGTAAAGATCGCTCAAACGGACCAGGATTTGCCGGGTATAAAGCTTACGTGTGCAATACTTTCCCGTTTTCTCTGGAGCAAAGAGATGTACTTCGACCATGATAGTGACACCCAGGAATTTATGGTTTGTCACGTAAGGAATGGCTTGGCCATCAATTATCACAGGGTATCATATCATCAATTTGCGTGTAAAAGCCAAGACGACGCTTTTTTGATGGCGATATAGATCAAGCCCCTGACGACGCAAGTACTCAGACACAACTGACACTGAACGCTGCAATCTCGCCATGTACTTGGGGACACGTGACACTTGATGCCCATATGCAGATGACGTCGGCGTACGCAGATACGGAAACTGTGCTGGGTAGTTATTGAATAGGCCGACGAGCACAATAGTAAATAATATGCATGAGACTTAGCACTCCTCCCTGAGGGGCACCGCGAGTGACAAGATGACCTGTTGGGTCACCTTCATCAGTCGCCGTGTATACTGCCTGCATGGTTCCTCAATTAACTTGCTATCCACTGATGGAGACGTCCGCCAATCCTACATTTCTCAAGAGCGTCTAATATTGCATCATGGTAGACATAGTCGAATGCACTCTTGATGTCGAGGAAGAGAGCTGCGGTCAGCCTGCTGCGGCGTTTCTCTTGTTCAACTGTCGATATCAAATCAATTACACTGTCGTCAGCAGAGCGGCCTTTGCGAAATCCTGTCATTGCATCTGAATATAGGTTGCATCTTTCGAGAAACCATTCAAGACGTGCTAGTATCATTCGTTCCATTGTTTTGCCGATGCAATTTGTCATTCACTTTCCATTCACGCTGCATGAACTCAAAGCAGCGCTTTCTGCCTGTAAACATTCTTCCACAGGGCCGGATGGAATTACCTACAGTGTGCTTCGTCACTCGGGGCCGAAAGCAGAACTATGCTCTTAAGTTGGTTTAGCCATTCTTGGTTCA
Organism: Amblyomma maculatum; assembly: GCF_055883805.1. Lineage (NCBI taxonomy): Eukaryota > Metazoa > Arthropoda > Arachnida > Ixodida > Ixodidae > Amblyomma > Amblyomma maculatum. Next base: position 395,887,968 of record NC_139344.1, read on the forward strand.
CTGCAAGTGTTCCACAACAATGGAAAAGAAGCCGCATTTTGGCTTTGCTAAAATCAGATAAATCGCCACATCAGATGACCTCTTAAAGAAGTCGTGGGAGGCGGTAGCTGGCAGCTGACATGGCCGAGCACTGACTGGACGTAGGGCTTCCTGACATTAAATTTGGCAGGAGCTGCTAACTCGGCTTTTCTTTTCATGTGGGAGGGTGATATCACAATAAGCCTGCCAAAACACTTGCATTCACGTCACCCTTAGACCACGCAGGCACGTTCATACGGCTCGGTTAAAGCGAGGCTTTTTATGTTGGCTGGTATAGCTTACGCTATCGCGTCATCGCGAAGGTGGGAGTGAAAACAGAGATAAAGAGGTGCCTTAGTGGAGGGCTTCGGACCACCGCGAGATAGAGGCTTTCGCCGCTCGTCGCACTTTAGTGGTCAAAAGTGCCCCCTGTGACATAAATAAAGCTGAAACCATAGAATTAACTATACTATGTTCAAAAGCCATGTCTTTACTTTCAAGCCGAACCTAACCGTAGCCAGACATAACTCTCGCGTAGCTCCAATTTTAACCACAAGCTAAACCACAGCTAATTTTTTTTTTCCTTTTGTCTTCATAAAAACATGAAAAATAAGAGCTGAAGAAAATTTTGGCTATAATTCGTGCAGAACAGAGCTGTTGCACATGTTTTGCTCTTCTGTCGCATAGCCTTGCGCGTCTGGCTATTCTGAAAAGAGACGCACATTTCTCAACATTTGAATGTCTGCTTTTATTTATCGGCTGCGCGACTGCAGCGCCATACCGAGGGACTTGTCGTTACCTCGGTCGACGCTAGCATCTGAAGCGATTCTGCTCTAGAGGCCAAAGTCGAGGTCAAAGGGCATGGTCTATGTTGTGACCACGGCCATAATGCTATGACCATGACTCCATGGCGTAGCGTAATAGCTATGACCCCGGCCGGTCATATGACCGATTGCGGTCATAGCTATTATGATGTAGGCACAATGTGACTGTGCTTGACTAACTGTTGTAGCGTTGCTGTGCAGCTGTTTGGTATATGCACAGGATTGGCTAGCATGGGCATGGTTCCGCAAGCAAGACCTGATTTTGTTCGAGGTCGATACACTTAACCGGTTCGCTTTCTTGCACACACGTTCACGCATAACCCGCCCTGAGCGAAATTGTGTCTTACCTGCAGAGGCATGCCCGTACATAGCAACAGCTACTTGGCCGTAGCTATCATGTATAGGTATAGTGTACCAACTATGCTTGGGTAACTGTTATCGAGTTCCTATGGTGGTTTTGCTGTGTTGGCCGTGGCTCCACAAGAAAGGCAAGATTTTTCTCGGGTTATTATATAACCTCTGGATTGGCTTTTTATTCTCCACTGTGGCACCAAGGGAAGGTTTTCAGTGTGGATTCGGAGCGCTGAAAGCAAGTGCTTACGAATAGACTACCTCCTAGCGATACCTGTCCAGAGCAATGTCAATTTAATACGACTTCAGACCGCACCCGGATATCTCTCCTGCTCCCTTAGCAAAGATCATCCCCAAGCGTCATTCCTCTCTAAGCAGTCGCACCGCACTCGGGTCCTAATGCCAGGTTCCACACCGATTCGAGCGGCGAATTTCCGGGATGGCGCTTGCGGATGCGACGCCACCGACTACCCGAGCACCTCTCGCACACGTTTACTTCCCTCCTACAGGGGGCAGCACCCGTGCGCCCGCGTCCAAGCGGCAGCCTCTCGCAAAGGGGCTCCTGACATGTTACGCAAAGGGACGCCGCATTCTCGGCCGCGCATACTGTCGAGGCGCTGGTTGCCGTCTATTCCCCCACAGATCACGCATGCGTATGGATTGGACGGCATGACCTCTGAGACGAACCGTAACCGCGTGGAAGCGCGTCTGGTGTTGTTATAGAATTTTAGCACTGTTTTGCCATATATGATATACTGTATATGGCAACGCTATATAAACCCTCTAAGCGCCCTTCAAGCAGGATCCATGTGTGTGTATGAGTGTTTGTTAGGAGCCTGCGCGTGGTTTTGTATGATATCGGAATTTGTAGCCTGAAATATGCTTGTGGCTACATACTACGTGAATTAATCATTGTTTTTAATACGATAGGGTTAAAGGGCCATTCCTCCGAAACACCCGGCGTTGGCGTTGTGAGCGAACAATCATGAGCACGCCTTCGGCAGGTTGTAACTGGTATAGGTGACAAGGCCAGGCTCTGATTGGTCAACGGGGTGTGTCGTCCTGAGACCACATGACCGCGTTGGCAAGCACTGCCAACTCGACCTTTTATGATAGAGAGAGAGGGAGATGGGTCTGAATCCATCGGGACCATTAGATCCGGAGTCCGACAGGACAACAGTCGGACAGGCTAACCTGAAGTGTTCAACAATTTTTTGAGCGGGCTTCGTGTCGTCAAGGTCACGGAATAACTATCACCAACTAGGTCTATAGCTGTGTGCGCGATGTTTCTTATCATCCTGTTATGAAGAATCAGTTCTAATCTCATGCTTAGGTCGACTTCGCGGTTCTCATCAAATGGGACTAACTCACAAACTGGCATCAGAATCGCAGTATCAAATTGATCATGTTAAAAAGACTTCACAGTATTTTTCGCTCTGTATTCATTCCGACAAAGGCTACATGCTTTCGCGCACATATAGCGAGTGCAGACTGCCGGTGTACTCTGCTCCAGGGTACGACGCCCGAAGGGTCCACCAGCCCAGAACATAACAAGCATACAGGCCAGCCATCATTCCGACAAAGTCGCACGGCAGTGAATTTTCGTGTAGCGTGGAATACGATACCAGAAAAGGTTCGTCTTCAATCCGGATAAATGCGGTACACATCCACAAACCGCA
>NC_139344.1:395895839-395993884 GCF_055883805.1 Amblyomma maculatum
GAACGCCTCCGCGATACGTCCAGCGCGCACACGAACACTCCCTGATCGTTTATACCCGCACGCACAAACACACGAACACGTCAGCGCGGCGCCGAACAATGCGGGAAACGCGAGCACCTGTGGAGAGAGAGCGGGCAAAAAGAAAGGGGAGGGCAGGTCGCCTGCCAACAGCTCGAACGATGCGCTGGCGGCAACCGCCAACTCGAGAGCCCCCATGCAAACTCGGCGGTGGCGGTTCGGCGAAAGCGGCAGCGCCCTGCATAATTCATGCGCAGTACCTATGCGCAATGAGTTATGGATTCCAAACGAGCCCTTAAACCCCGTCTGTGTGTATCGAGTACATATCCGAGTGCAACCGTCCGCCACTCCTCCCCCTTGCCCCAGCTAGCATACTCCTCTTTCGCTACCACCGCCACCAAAATGTTCTTCCTCTCTCCGAAACGTCTGCGGAGAGAAACATTGCCGCTTGAGTATAGAACGAGTCGGCTGCGTTGCGCGGAGCCGCCCAACTTTCGAAGAGTGCCGAGTGGATCGCGCCGTATCGCATGCAGTTTAGGCGAAGATTTATAACGCCCAGCGCGGGCGTTGCGTTGTTTCTGCTGCTCTTATTGTTGCTCGCACAGCCAAGCTCACGCACGCACGCACACGGAGGCCGCTGAGCAGCGTTGCACAGTATCGGCGTATGGCGACGCTCCGCGTGGCAGCGCCGGTCATTAGCGGCCGCCGAACCATTAGCACGCTTCGGCGGCGCCGCCGCTAGTGTGTCGTCCACCGCCGCCTGCCCTCTGAGCCCCGCTCTGCGAAACGTCCCAAGGAGAGGCGACTGAGCGCCGCAGCGCAGCTCCGAGGCGTGAGCGCAACGCAACGCTCCAAGTTCCGGCGCCGCGCGTAACGCGTTTGATGCCCCGCCCCCACCACGTATTTCGCGCGCCACACTTGTTATGTGCGCCTGTTCTTGTATCGATTTTTTACTACCAGCCTCGTAAACGCGTGCAGGAAGAAGGGTCGCCTTAGTTTTGCATGTGCGGGCAAGACGATCCGGATCAGCTCGTGGGGATTATACCACATCGAAGATGGAGAAATCGCTTCCGTTAGAAAAAAAAAAAAAAAAAAAAAAGTGGACCGACCTGCATTGAAGTAGCGACGCATGGCACGCTTGTTTCAGAAGGCGCTGCCAACGATCCGAAAGTCCCATTTAATCGATAGTATACAATTTCGAGATCGAGCGCGTTGTTGCGAATCGCATCTGTATATCGTTTTGCCCATAAGCGATGGCTCAGTGGGTCAGGGAGCTCGACTGCTGATCCCAGACGTCGCTACGATCGACTGCTTTTCGATGCAGGCTCAAAGCAAGGCACTAGTGTGCTGTGTGATGTCAGTGCACGTTGAGTAACCTCGGGTGGTAGAAATTTCCGGAGCCCTGGATACAGCCTTCCTCATAGTCCAAATTGCTTTGGGACGTTAAACGCCACAAACGAAACAATACCAGCAGAGACAGATTAAACCATGCCAAAGTCTTTAAATGCAGGAATGCGTTTCACGGCTACATTAAAAAATAAAAACAAAAAGCGGAAGGAAACGAACGTCAGCGGTCAAGAAGCTGACATCTTTTTTTGGACGTGACAAAAGGGCATGAGACGACAAGTATGCAGTCCAAGAGGACATTTAGTTAAGAAAATTGGTTACCATGTCTCCGTCAGCTCAGTGACACGAGCGACACAAGGCAAGGACAGCGGCCGACTATTCAGTTGATCGAAACCAATAATCAATCAAACACCAATCAAACACCAATCAAACACTGTGTCATCAGCGTTCTCGGTACTGCATTTGTGCTATCTGTACCTTTCAGAACGGGCCAGCGATCTGCGAAAAATGGCAAGACATTTAAGGAATTCCTGTAGCTTAAGTTCGAGAACTGATTATTAGATGAAAATGCGACAGCCTGTGCTCAAGCGTCAATCACAGTGAAGATGGTATTTGATTCTTTACCACGCCGTTCCAGGCAGGAACAAAGCTTTGAACTACAATTTCAATCCCTCCAGGATCATCATCATCATCGTCAGCCGGACTGTATACCCACTGCAGGGCGAAGGCCTTTCCCATACTCCTCCAATAAACTCGGTCCTGTGTTTGCTGCATCCGCTTGACCCCTGCAAACTTATTAACCTCATCTGCCCACCTAACTTTCTGCCGCCCCCTGCTACGCTTTCCTTCCTTTGGAATCCAATTTGCTACTCTTATAGCGACCATCGGTTATCCTCTCTTCGCACGACATGCCCTGCCCATGTCTATTTCTTCTTCTCGATTTCGAAGAGAATGTCATTACCTCAAGTTATTTCTCTGACCTCCTCTGCTTGCTTCCTAACGTTACGCCTACCATTTTCCGTTCCATTTAAGTAGAACTCTTTTTGTTAGCATCCCCGTTTCATGCCCCTATGGTGAGTACTGGCGAGATGCAACTGTTATATAATTTCCACTTGAGCGATTCCTGTAAGCTGCTAGTCAGGGTCCGAGGTAATGATGTGTATAATGGAAAAATATTTCCTTTTTGTATGATACAGCGTGCTTATTTTTACAAATTTTATTTTTGCCTAGCCTCCCACCTTCCTAAACGTTGCACATGTATAAGCCGCCCGCGCACCCAACACCAGGGTAGCGTGTTAGTAGTTGTTTACATGCTGAAAAAAAAAAAAAAAAGAAAAGAAAAAGAAACAAAAGGAGTGGTGTTTAAACTCTCTGAAGCTCAAACGCCTCCCTCTCTTCACCGTTGTTCGCAACCTTATTTCCAGATGGCGCTAGCTGACTGCGCTTGACACGTACCCTTTCGTAATAAGCCCGTTTTCAGTTGAGAGGAGAAAAGAACGATCGAGACCTTTGGCCAACCAAAATATCATTAACATAAAGAACTTATTTATTCCCCTCTAAATAGATTTCGTTATAGATATAACGTAGACCAGCCAGGTAAAAGCCAGAAGAAATCAGACCAGCTGGGTAATTACAAGCCAGATGCAAGCGCAATATGCGATATGGTTGCTCCTTTTGGAGTGACTCCTTTTGGCTATAGTACACTTTCTTGTCCGTACGCCCGTCGGCACTGTGGTGGTGGTGGTAGTGGTTGACATTTTTTTTTAAATAATCAAAAAGAAGGAAAAGAATATTGCCGGCCGCGGCAACTGCTATCTAAAAAACTGAAGCACTTGAGCTGCGGCCGGCGGGAAGGAAAAGGGGATAGGGAGAGGATAGCGAGGGGAAGTAGAGAGGGGAGCGATAGGAAGAAAGGACAGGGGGAGCTTTGTACATTATTTACAAAGTAAGGCACTGTGCTAATATTTCCCATTTTTTGAAGCAAGCTGAAGAGATCGAGCCGCTACAACCAGTAAGTAGCTCATATATCTTATGCATATCTTATGTTCAGTAATAACGACCGAAGTGGTATTCAGAATTTGTAGTGAAATTTCGTTTACGAAACTCGCCTTACCTAAGAATACATGGTTGGTATTTATTTAGCTGGTGTGCCAGCATCTTAATTGCGAATATATATATATATATATATATATATATATATATATATATATATATATATATATATATATATATATATATATATATATATATATATATATATATATATATATATATATAACTTAAGTGCGTAGTAAATACATTTGTTGAAATTTACGGAGGGCACTTACGGTTAATTACTTGCTGGTAATACGAAGGCGTTAATGTCTCGCCGTGAGTTCCGTTGCGAGGTTCATTGCCCACACGACATATAGACAAATGAAACACAGCAAAAAGAAGGGGGATAGAAAGAACGCCTTACCAGGTGCTCTTTCTATCCCTTTCCTTTTCCTATGTTCGTGTCCCTGCGCCGTTCCATATGTCCGTATGAGCCGACTAGCCCTACAGCAAGTACTTCTACGACATATAGGCCTACATCCAAACTACATACGTGCTAGCTAGCTCCTGTTCCCTAGTCTTAATATACGAGCGGTATATTCGGGGTAGCCTATCTGACTCACAACAATCGTCGGTTCTAACCTTGCCTAAATTCCGTCGTGAACGAAATCAATTATACTTCATAATGTTAAGTCATTTCAGAGATGCATGTGGCAGCCCTCAATTCATTTTGGATGTCGCGTTTTGATTCGACCAGCTGGGGATCTAACGCGCACTGCACCGCACAGCGCACGGACGCCTCTTCGTTTCACCTCCATCGAAATGCAGCCGCCGGCGGTCGGGATATGGAAAGAAAATTTCCACTGTGCGGCAAGTACTGGCCTTGCAAATGCTATACAAGGGGCGCGCGATGTATACCGTGTGCATCAGCAACGCTCAGACTTGACATTTTTTCAGTGCAGATTCTGCACTGTTCTCGCAATTTTACTGAAGCAGATGCCTGAATGTGCAGTTTTACTTGTGGGCGCAGGCCCGAAGACTTATAATAGTTGGAAATCAGCGGCGTAGCCAGAAATTTTTTTCGAGGGGGGCTGACGTTGCTGCTCAGCCTCCTCAGTATCGAGATACCTGTCGCCAACCTGTCACCTCTCAACTGCGCCATAAATTCTGCATGCCGGGATGCAAAGATTGCACGGAAGAATAGTACCATCCGAGACTTTCGTGATGCATCGAGTATCCTGCACATGAATTGCTTCAGACGAAAATCATTCGTTTAATTTAACAATTGCAGAACTGAAAATTCTTCACAAGCAGTTTTTCAGCCATATACAATTGACATTAGCTCGAATACGTAGTGTTCTTGACGGACCCGCGGATGAAATTGTTCTCTGCACTCTCTCCAGTGTGCTTATAATTTTGATTATAGTGCAGCATCTGCACTCTAACAAACTAAAGTGTTACGAACAGACGAGGACTCTCAGCAGACCACTTCAACATAAAAACACCGAGATTCAGTGCGAACAAGAGGCCCGAGAGGGAGAAGACAGCGCGGCGTCAGAAGATCGAGTTCTGCCTATCGAGGCTGCGCACGTGGCATCACGCTCTCTCCTAGTTTTTTTTTTTTTTTATCATTATTATTTCCCCACGCATTCCATCTCTGCGTGCTTTATCAGCTTATCTAGTAGTATGGCTTGTCTCCTTTGTATGGTCCGATGGATGATTTCAGAAAACTAAATGCACCTTTCGCTTTTTTTTATTCCCGCAGAAATCTCTTTTTGAGCGTGAAAAAGACATACTGGAGACAAAGTCCAGATTGATTTCCGGTTCTGGTAGCTGTTTTGGTCTGCGGTGTATGACAGTACAAAAAAATTTCGTGGGGGGCTAGAGCCCCATAAGCCCTCCCCCTGGCTACACGCCTGTTGGAAATGCATTTTTACCGCTTAGTTGCACGTACGCGGCGCCTCGCTGGGCATTCTGCCGGGATATGACATTTATCGCGATTCTTGTTGTTACAAGCGTGAAATGGCTCCTATAGCCACATTAGATAATAGGTGTTATGTAAGCCGATCAGGAAACATAAAGAGGTTGATCAGCGAAAGCCATCGGAGCTCATTTCGACCGTATTCACCTTCTCCACAGTGGTCGCGAAGAAATGTAGACATATTAGAAATTACGCGGGAATGGATGCTGTAACCACCCAGAAGTCGTAGCGGAGGCTTCGGTAAGTGCGTGCGCATTGCATTCTAGCAATTTTGTCCGGTGTATGTAGCGCCGGTGAGTGGCGTTTCAGTGGGTTCCAGGGGCAAACTGTGATGGAAGCCACTTTTATTAGTGGCTGGTTGATAACCAACACTACTGTGATAATTGCACACGGCAGCAGACGCATAATATGCAGTTAAGCTCTTGTCAAGAGCTAGGCGTTGCCCACCTCTTGTCAAGAGGCGTTGCGAGCGTAATGGGACAAGAAAGCCGAAGTCCATGCCTGTCATAATGCACATACATCTGTTACGCAGTAGCAAACACGCGCGGGCGCACGCACGCACGCACGTACACACACACACACACACACACACACACACACACACACACACACACACACACACACACACACACACACACACACACACACACACACACACACACACACACACACACACACACACACACACACACACACACACACACACACACACACACACACACACACACACACACACACACACACACACACACACACACACACACACACACACACACACACACACACACACACACACACACACACACACACACACACACACACACACACACACACACACACACACACACACACACACACACACACACACACACACACACACACACACACACACACACACACACACACACACACACACACACACACACACACACACACACACACACACACACACACACACACACACACACACACACACACACACACACACACACACACACACACACACACACACACACACACACACACACACACACACACACACACACACACACACACACACACACACACACACACACACACACACACACACACACACACACACACACACACACACACACACACACACACACACACACACACACACACACACACACACACACACACACACACACACACACACACACACACACACACACACACACACACACACACACACACACACACACACACACACACACACACACACACACACACACACACACACACACACACACACACACACACACACACACACACACACACACACACACACACACACACACACACACACACACACACACACACACACACACACACACACACACACACACACACACACACACACACACACACACACACACACACACACACACACACACACACACACACACACACACACACACACACACACACACACACACACACACACACACACACACACACACACACACACACACACACACACACACACACACACACACACACACACACACACACTGGTCTTGCTGCTGCACAAGTGCTGCTAATTGTAAAACGCAGAGAAGACATGTCTGCACTGTATCCACTCGCGTTGTACCTCTGATGCCCCGTATACTGAGCGTGCACATTGAAAGTAACGAAATCGCGTGGGCGAGAGTTGTGCGCGAGATCTGTGCGAGAGATCTGTCATATTCCGCTAGATTCCGCGAGATGTGTTCTTGTCTAACGTCGCCGCCATCTGTACAATCCCACACTTGAACGCGCGCCAAGGAACGCCTCGCGACAGGATCGATGGTGTACCATTCAAACTCACACTTGCCGATGAAAGTCTGACAGATGCTGCGGATTTTCTTTCCTGTAAACCAATTATATGTAGCACTAAACAGAACGCCGATAAGAGGCAAAAGAAGGGTAGGCTTTCACCATTCTCCTCTTAAAAGACGTCTAAGAGACTATTTTTTTTTTGTCTTTCTCTCTGCGCTTATCTGCCTCCGACGTGCACCATGGGATTACCAGGGTTCGATCTCATATTGATACCGGGATCATATACGCACCGATTTGCAGTAAGCACAAGCTTTTCCTGGCCTCTTTGAAATACTGAAAAAAGTGGGATCCGCGGGCGGGCAGGACCAAAATTCTGAATGGAGATTTCACAATTGGTAGTGCGGAAAATCAGCACTATGCAGTACCAGTTATGCATGGAAAAATGCAGTCCTTTCATGGGAGAAGGCTCATGCGAGAACCTCATTTTTTTTTTTTTTATATGGTGGTAGAAGTGTAGGCTGCCATGTAGCCGTGTGGAGCTCGTTCGATGGGCAACGGCCACTCACAGGAAACGCCTAATCCGCGCGCGCATGCATCCAAGCGAAGCAAGCGGCGAGTACGATGCCGTGTCCGGCCGATATAGCGATGCTTCTTCGGCTGAGTGAAGACAGCTTTATAACAGTCTCGATGAGCAAGAAAGCAAAATGAAGACTGCGCAGATATGGAAAAACATGGGTATCTAAGCATTAGCTGCATGGTCAAATATTTAGGGGAAACCTCCAAGGTGGAGTAGATTTCTAATAAGGGAGTAATTACTTGTTCACATCCTCCCAAGCGCAGCCATACGGCGCTACAAAGGAAAGCTACACAGTTTTCTCAGAAGCTTCGTAGTTAAAGAAAAATTCGTCCTTTAGCATTAGCATTAGCATTAGCTGTCACTGGCAATACGCAACGTAAGAACGTTATGAGTACCGCACATCAAGAATGATGTATACACGTCACATGTGTCGACCAATCAATGTGCTCCACACGATGTCACCACCTGCCGTGACGTCATGCTTCGTGCCATGATGTGACTTATTATATTATGACGTCACTATTACATGACTTGATGTCTTATAAACTTGCGTCGTGGTAAGGACTACATAATGACATATTTAGTTATGAGTCACAGGTCATGGGCCATGCCTATTCACATGACTCATGCGCACATACACAGTTGCCACAGACGGAATCGCGGCAGCCCAATGTCAGCAATTTTCACGAAATCGACGCCAGGCTGCGGCATGCTGCCGCACCGTTTGTTTTGCGCCTTTGCGAGTGCTTCGTCGGCATATTAGGGCGATGGTTACGCGATTGTGTATGAGGCTCTTTTCTACCGAAAAACTTTCGGCGTTGTCGCAACCCAGAATTGAGATATCGTGTAAAAAACATGCTGGAAAAAAATATGTGGCGCTGACATGCGTCGGCCACCGGAACTCCCTCGAGGCCTGCTGTACGTCGTTGCCAAGACATGGTCTCCACATTAAGGTCTATTCACACTTGAGACTCGCAAATTTAAGGACGCGCGACCGGCAGTCGCATGCGACCAGAGAGCAACCGATATTCACACTTGCGTATGCGACTTGCGGGTTGCTTTCTACATCGTGTCTACCTTGACTGTTCACCACATAGAGTAAAGCTAACTTACGTTCACGTCAGCTGAGCAGCTGATTGGTTTAACGATTTGCGACCTGCAGTCGCGCGGCTGTAAATCGAGCAGTGCCCGAACGGCCCACGGCAGTCGCTTTTCGACCGATGCGACCATTTGCGACTGTCACTTTTCGACCAAAACGGTCGCGCAACCGCTTGCGAGTCGCAAGTGTGAACGGGCCTCTACAATGCAAAGCGCGTCCATGGGAATTTCTCAGTGCCGCAGGCATCCCACGCTGCTATCTAGTCATATAGTTTCGCGATCTTTTATATACAATACAAGTCAACAATAAGTAGAACAGAGAAAATAAGCCGTCGATGGTACGACAACACATTACGTCCACCGCGGTATGTATATCAGCGGTGTATCATGTAGCGGAACTGCGGCAGCGGTTCTCACACCTTCGTTTTAGAGTGTTCACGTGTTGCTTGTGCTGGCCTTGAGAGTATTCACCTACGCCGTCCGTCCTTCCCTAAGATCCATGTAGCTAAGATGCTGCATGCGGGCTGAAAATATGCTTCTTGTTGCGCTATAACACTTCTTTATTGTTTCTTCTCCGCCGCGGTGTCGCAGTATACCTTGGCCGCTCGGCTGCTGTTCCCAAAGATGTGGGATCGAATCCGGGCCTCGGCGGCCCCTTTTCGATGGAGGCGAAAAGCTAGGTGCCCGTGTGCTGGGCGAAGGCAGTGCACGTTAATCGCGGGCTGTCGAAATTTCCGCAGCCCTCTACTACGGCGTGTCTCATAGTCTGAGTTGCTTTGGAAGGTTAACTCCATGAAACCAAACTAAACCAAACCAAACAAAACCATTTTTTTTTCTATACAGCCTCTTTTCTTTTATACTTTCTCAGCGTTAAACCTCTCTCGCGGTACAATTGTAACACAGCTTTCTTGTGTACATCTTCAATACTAAAGTACAGTTGTTTTTTAAGCATAAAGGATCCCAATCAAGAAAAGCAATTGGCGCAGGCTGTTGCCACTGCAAATGCGTTGTGTCCTCATGGTTTCGAGGAGAAAAATAGAAATATAATTACAATAGTTTATGACTCATTCCGTGAGGCGTTTTCAAACCTGCATGCATTAAGAAGTGCGAGTTGTAACAAAAATAAATCTCCAGTCAGGCACAGCTTCACTGCAAGACAGAAGTGTAAACAGGTGAAGCATGCGTTGAATTTAGTGAGTAGCTCCAGGAAATGTTTGCACGAGGGAGAGGGGGAGAATTATAAAACAGAATAAAAGAAAGAAAGATATAACAGGGAAGAAAAACTGGACATATAAAAAGTAAAATATCAAAAAAAAAATGCAATGTAGGAAAAGTGGAAACCGGGAAGTAGCGTTAAGAGCAAGATCAAGGGGTGGGGGTGTTGCTCTATTGAAACTAGAAAGTGATGGAAATGATAAATGAAAACATGCAAGAGCAAGCCAAGCGGCACCGGATGAATGTGAGCTAGAGAGAGTGAAAACACAAAAGCTTAGGCGAAGCAAGCATGCGCGACTGGGCTGCATGGCAATCATTGAAGCGTTATACGCAGCACCAAAAACACGCGTGCTATCAGGTGAGCACTGAGGAGAAATGTTTGCGGGCTCTTTTATTGTTTCTGATATACCGTATTTTCCGATTTTGAGCATCAGTATTGCAAATGACTTCAGTCTACCTCTTCCAAACTGTTATGGGCACGCATTGGCCAGAAAACGATAGCGACGCCGAAGGCAAGTCGCCGTTTAACCTGTCGAAAGCACCTCACACGTAGTTCTTACTGTTAATACCTCCGCTCAACCTAAGCAGCTGTACTGCAGGCAAGCCTCCCTCCCTCCCTCCCTCTTTCCCTCCCTCCCTCCCTCCCTCCCTCCCTCCCTCTCATCCCCCTTCTTTAGCAGAACTTTCATGGGCAGATGGTGCTCATGTCGTCTTCGGAACCCGTGGCGCCAGCAGCAGAAGCACAAGTTTGCGACGTCTCGTCAACAATCTACTGAGCTGGGAGAAGGGGAAGACACAGAACACCATAGCCAGGCTCTCTCTCCGGAGTCCGGAGTCAGCAGACGACCGACCTGTCCAGGCCGGTGTTCTGCGAAGTCCTCAGGCGCATGTCCGCCCGCGCGAACAACACCGCCCTCCACATAAGCGCGCGCGGACGTAGTACACCTACACCAGAAAACAGCACCGGACGCCACCGCAGCGGCAGGAAGGGAGGGCAGAAGGTTAAGGAAAGCATCCCGGGCCTGCGATTCGTGGGAAGCGGCCGATTTGTTAAGTGCGCATCGACGACTGTTGATAATAACACAGAAAAGGTAAGATGAAAAAAAAAGAAATGGCGGCGGAGGAGTGCAGAGGAAGAAGGTAAAGGGAGTGAGATGGTGGGAGGGAAGCTCCCGATACAAGCGCGAACACGGAGAGTGGCAAAACGCAAAGCGAAACGAAACGCCGCCGCAGCAGCAGCAGCCGCATAGGCTGAAAGCTGCCAGCCCTCTGCTCGACAGCTACCTCAGAGGCGAGAAGGGCTCGTCGTCTGAGTGCCACGGCACTATATGCTAAGCCGAAAAGGGCGCTGCTTCTGCGTGCGTGCAGGCAGCATGCGGAGGAACATGCATGTAACAGGAGGGGAAATGGGGGGTACCTCACCTTCGACGACGTTCCCCCTCCCCTTTTAAGAGCAGGAACAAAACTCCGAAGGCGGCGGCCGGAAACAAAGCTCGCCGGGGAGAGGACCTGGACGAACGGACAACAGACCTGAAGGCCTAGCTATACAGTGGGCTGGTTGGCGCCCAGCGCTAAGCCTAATGTCCATCGTGCAGGGAACTGTCGGCGACGGCGGTGGGGGGAGCAGCGGCGAGCGTTGGCGATGCCTGGGCGCGATAACGCGCCGCGCGCAGCGCTCGGCGCCTTTCTCTTCTTCCTGTCGCTGCAGCCGCTGCCTCCGTTCTTTTATTTATTTGCTTTCCCTCTACTCCCATTGCGTTTTTGAGGGCTAGCCTCTTCCTCAGTTTGGGACTCCACCATCGTACCCCTCACTACCCTCGGCCCGCGTTGCCAGCAGCGATGGCGGCGGAGGCGAACATCTGCCGAGGGGGGGCGCCCCGGGCCAGATAGCATCTCTGCTCCGGGGCCCAACAATGAGCGACGATCATCTGGGAGCGCGTGCGTTTTTCGCCGCGGCGAGTTGAGTCCCCGGGCGCAGAGAACTCGCTGTGTGTGAGGCTCGGGGTCCCGACGCCACCGTGGGCCCCCCGCACCGGGGGTCCGCGAAATAACCCCCACCCAAATCGCGGGAACCTCTACAGAGTAGCATCCGTCGCTTCACCGCCGCTCGACCTAGGTTCCTGCGGGATGTAAAGAGTAGAGGAGGAAGAGTAAAAAGTAGGGGTGTCCTCCAAAGTACTCTGGGAAAGAGACTTGCTCATTTTGTGACACGCGTAATTCAGCACCTATAATAATGAATGTCGAGTATACGATGTGCTCTGATATCAGGCTGACACTGAAGTTGTGGCTTGCTTATCTTTTTGCCACGAACGGTATTTAGTAAAGTGCGCTTGGCGGTGCGTTTAGAGTGCGGTCGCAACCGCCGTAAAGGAACCAGCACCTATAATAGTACTTACAACCCTCCGTAATATGTTGTGCACGCGAATAAGTTCGTTCTCGGGAGAGCAAACACGTTAGACTGCCATATATGCTTAATGCGTATAAAATTCAGCATTCCAAGATCTGGATAGCCTTCAGAAAGCCAAGGTAATTTCTCTCGTTGTGAAGCTTAACGCTAGACTGACGTTTCATGGAATCGTTCAACTCCTCCTCTCGTCCTCCCTTCGTCTATCCAGAGTGACGGGCTACATTTTGGGACGCTAACTATATCATTTCACTTACGTTAATTACGCAATAGGAATTGTCTCCTCATTGGAAAATAGCAGTAGGAGTGCATGCGTGTCAATTAACTTAGCATGGTAATGAAAAACAGCTTTTAGTTCGCGATGAATTCATCACGAACTGACATTGCTAATTGCTGGACGTTTGTAGAATGTCTAAGAGGTTTATGAAAAGATTTGACATATAGCCATGGCAGATGTTACATGCTTCAGTGACGTTGCTGGAAGAAATGACGGGAAGACGTATAATTTGTGCTCTTGGTCGCCCTGGAATTCGTAAAGCGAATATTTCTGTATTCATCATCATCATTATCGTCGTCGTCGTCGTCATCACCATCATCATCATCCGGACTTCACCCACTGCAGGGCGAAGGTACCTCCTATACTCCCTGTGCTAGCTGCATCCACTTGACTTGACTTGTTTCTGTGTTACTCTTGGCATTAATATAGATGGACGCCCATGCCATGTCTTTGTTATTCTGTTTATTTGTCTCTGCCTTACTGAACATTTTTTATTCGCCGGAACTCTCTTGAAGTGAATTCACGAATTTTTATGTAATGCATAAAAGGAAAATATTAGCTTATATGACACAAGCTGTGTAATTTTGCATGTTGAAGCAGCTTTGTGGACGACGGAAGCGTACATAATAAAAGCTTTATATCGGTATACAGTGGCTACAAAGGGAGAATAATATAGCAGCTCATAACTATATATAGTTATAAATTAACGTATCTCTTGTAGTCCTTCTGCCTATAGGCGCCAACTCCGGAATAGTTTCAGTGACCAAAAATCCAACAGCTCGCATCCGAAATGACAGCGCGAGAGCGTTTCGACGATTTTACATATCCCTAATGAAAGCGCGCTATATAGTCAAAACTTGATTTAACAAAAC
Source organism: Amblyomma maculatum (assembly GCF_055883805.1). NCBI lineage: Eukaryota > Metazoa > Arthropoda > Arachnida > Ixodida > Ixodidae > Amblyomma > Amblyomma maculatum. Next base: position 395,909,445 of record NC_139344.1, read on the forward strand.
TACCGATTTAACGAAGATGTCCCAATTCCCCCTCAGACAACCGTAGAGTCTAATGTTTTGACTATAACTTGAAATAACGAGATCAATTGCGTGATCTGTGCCGATTTAATGAGCCCCTGTTCAAATTTGAAGATGAAAAAGTGTTCATTTTTAGTCTGTTTTGTAAAAAAAACGGCCAGAAATTTATTGATTGCAAGCCAATGGTAACATCGCGGAGCGCAGACTTCCTTTTTTTACCAAACTGTGCCGCGTAAAACAAGATTTATAAATTTGGAATCGAATTGACCAGATGGCGCGCGTCTGTGGCGGCAGTTTGCTGGGGCCCACGAAGGGCACAAAAGACGTTTCGGACGCACTTCAAACATGAGGGGAATCCGCACGACCGTTTCTTATAAAAGGCCACTAATTTCATTGCTTCGAGATAAATTTGTGGTCCTCTGGTGCTCTTGTCGTGGTAATATTTTTTTGTTTCTTTTCATATGAGCCATATATTGATATCGGTTATTTTCGCGGACCGCAATTCCATTTTTGGAGCAATCATATGTTTGGCAATATAGCACTGTGGTAGCTTTCTGGATACCGTTACACCATGTAATCGAATGCATTAAATGTTTATTGATTGCAAGCCAATGGTAACATCGCGGAGCGCAGACTTCCTTTTTTTACCAAACTGTGCCGCGTAAAACAAGATTTATAAATTTGGAATCGAATTGACCAGATGGCACGCGTCTGTGGCGGCAGTTTGCTGGGGCCCACGAAGGGCACAAAAGACGTTTCGGACGCACTTCAAACATGAGGGGAATCCGCACGACCGTTTGTTATAAAAGGCCACTAATTTCATTGCTTCGAGATAAATTTGTGGTCCTCTGGTGCTCTTGTCGTGGTAATATTTTTTTGTTTCTTTTCATATGAGCCATATATTGATATCGGTTATTTTCGCGGACCGCAATTCCATTTTTGGAGCAATCATATGTTTGGCAATATAGCACCGTGGTAGCTTTCTGGATACCGTTACACCATGTAATCGAATGCATTAAATGAAGTGGTCTAGAATTGCCTCACTCGATATAACAAATTTCGCGATTTATCGAAATTATTCATGACTCCCCTCCGACTTTGGTAAATCGAGTTTTAAGCATATGTACAGAGGCGAATTGAGACGATAACGAAGCAAGCCGGTAAGGAACAGCTGGCAGATAGAATAACGGTCATCAACTTTTGTTTCGGGCTTGTTTTAATGTACCCACCCGGTTGTTACACCATTTATGTCACGATGAGGCTTCTTTTCGGTAGAGATACTCTATGCAAAGAGCAATGGGCGCCATGATCGGCCTGCGGTGACATCCATTGTGCGGTCGGAACGTGCCTTTAGGGTAATTTCAATCTCGTATAGACCTGTGCGATGAAAAAAAAAGACCTTCTAAATTTCTACCTGACATAAACCCGTAGTGTATGATAGCAGGTGAATGATCTCGTGGCCTATATAGATAACTAAAAAAGAGCTAGTATGAAGGAGCACTGAACAAGGGTAAATAGGGTTACGCCTCAGTTCGCAGGTCGAGCCAACGTTTCGACAAGTGTACTTGTCTTCGTGTGGGCAAAGCGATCGTCACTGGCAGGGGTTTAAATACGCTTTTGCTTCCGAAGAAGAAAAGCTGGGGAGAGGAAAGTGGGTGAGAAGAAAGTAGGTGAAGGAGTGGGGAGGGGAGGATGGGTGAGAAGAAAGTAAGTCAATAAGTGGAAAAAAAAAAAAAAGATTTCTTAGCATGTATTTCTCAGCCATGGAACCAGGGATTCTGTGGCCTGAAAAAGAAGTAAAAGCGGTACCAGGAAAAAACTATACAATACCGGGTAGATGATTAGTCAAAAAGCTAGCTACTTTCTGGAATCATGGAAATGGCGAACGTTTCTCTTCCCGGGAAGGCGAAGGCATGGGTGTCGATACCTGTTGGTTTAAGCCAGCCTTTTGGGCAGCGTTAACCAAGCTGGCACGGATAAGACGTCATCGTTACATAGTGCATATTCCCATCGTGGTCGCCCAGTTCTCGACCCGAAGAACGCAGAGCGATTTCAAATGAAGAAATGTGTGCTTATCGCTTGCCATCTCCGATGATATCGCGAACGGCTACGGCTAAGAGATTGCGGAAATCACTCAGTGGGCACTTCTACAGTCCCATCTGAGGATGGGCCTAAAGAAAAGGGTCTAAAGAAAAAAACCAAATAGCGCCTGGACTGGACAGGACTGACCTGTAGACTTGGCGGCATTTCCTAAGGCCTGTTACACATAAGGATGCATTGCCCGGTGCACCCTCGTGAAGTTGCCGACGTGTTTGTCAGGTGATGCGTAGAGCAGCGCCCCACAAGCAAGTATGCATATACATACTCGGCCCTAATGTGTTCCTGCGCGCACATAGTTCCTCGGAAGAAGAGGGCTGCCTCCATAAAAAGCACGCACTCAAACGCGCACACCGACTCACCAGAGCCGTGTTCCGTTTCACGTGCGTGCTGTTGGCCTTTTGTCGCGCGGTCCCCGCACTCACGCACGCACGATTTTTATCGCTCCATGCATCTCGGCGGCCCATCTGCCGACGCGCGCGGCAAACGGCGGAGGCGCAGTGCGAATTCGGCGCCCTAGGTGCATGCGGGTCCCTTGTGTGCGAACGGCCAGACGTCGCTGCGAGACGACCGGAGGATGAACGAGTCTTCGCGAAGCGCTCTTCTGCATCTATTTCGCCTACATGGCAGCTTCGACTGAACAGGAACGAACCTGATGTCATGGCTGCTGCTGACATTGGCAGTTGGCTAATGAATAAGGATGCAGTTGAGAGTGAAACGCTGGTCGACAGTTTCTGATGTCAGCGACATAAATTTGGCAGTTTCATTCGACTCATAGCATTTCTCCGAATTTAGAATGCTGTTTTATCATAGTTCAGCCATATATACTATACTTCTAACTTTGAATTCTTGGATTTTTGACGTCTGGTTGGACTGTGTTGATACATTAACATATACGCCCGGTTGTGTGTACCACTGCGAAATAGAATTCTGACGGCTGAACAATCGAAAAGGGCCGATATTCAGTAGTGATATGTTTCTTACGTTACGCTTTCAAAGAGGTAATGACGCAGGATATGTCCGATACCCGGGGTGTTACACACAACTTAACTACGCTTTCTTGATAAAGTCCGTCTCTATCTCTCTTAGTTTAATGACTCCTGGTTGCGTATACCACGTACTGGAGACTGTGTTATTGACTGATGAGTTTTGTTATTTACGAATAAAGTTACAACGATTTTCAATTGGTCAGGTGCCCAGGCTAGGCTGAATGACTGTTCGTGTAAGAGCGCTGTTACTGCGTCAACACTGAATGTAAAAATAGCATCATGATCGGCAAAATGTGCGCAATCATTTCCAGGAGCGAAATTCAGCGCACTGAGCAGTTTACATTCTTGGCTACCCCCATTGCTCCGACCCGTTACACTGACTGGGTGTGGAAAACTGACTGAACCGGTTCCTTCGACGAAGACGAATTTTGCCATGACAGCATCATGGACTGCTCTGTATGCCGTATAGCACGGTTGACAGACCCTATTCCAGTTATCATCATAGTGCTACAAAGCAGCCTTCTATGCCACCTGAGAATAATAGTTGTGCATGCACCATAAATACACCAAATTGCATGTTAAACAGAATTTAGTACCGACAAGCGCCAGTGCTAGAAATATTTTATCATAAGATGCCTCATTTGGGTTTAGTTGTAATAATTTTGATCGTATAAGAAAGATTTTTGCATTGCCTGCATATTTGGTAAAGAATTATATAAAACCAGCAAAACTAATAATATAAAGTCTTCAGAGCCTTGGATGAAGCTATAGCGCTTTCTCTATAATTGATACAGTTGTTGGTTTTATCATAGCCGTTTAACATACTTGCCATTTTATTTTTGTCTAGAATTAGGACTCATCCTTATAAATGATGTCATATGGTTCGTCCGCTCAAACATTAAATATTCATTATTTCCTAGTACTGTAAGCTTTGCATCCAAAAATGTGTTTTCTGCAGTTGAGATACTGTTCCACCGATTAGCTTCTCGCTTATTTGCTGAAACTTTATTACTTTCCTTAATTTAGGATTTTATAGCGCTGGTATATGTTATTGTAACCCCCTCCAACATGGGCCTTTATAGTATGCAGATTATATAAATAAATAAAAAAACGAATTCAACGCTCGATGTTAACGACATATATTGCTATTGCTAAATTCAGCGCAGTCTGGTGCGCAATTTCTATAGAGGTCGACAGAAAAGACCTCTTTGTAGCGGTATATATAATCTATACAACTGCATGGCCCTGGCACCAAATTTTGTTTGCATTTTTCTTCTTGCTAGTTATTTGTAACATATTACTGTACACGTACACGGATCGCCAAATGGTTTCAGCCTGGTGCGACCGTAGCGCTAGCCAATAGCATGCCTCGGTTGCACCCAGGCTTCCTTTATAAACCGAAGCCACTGAATCCCTGTTGCTTGTATGTTCGTGTTGCTGTCCGAATAAAGTCTTGCCTTCTCGGCGTCTCGGAATAACACGAGCCAGACTGAATTTATAGTTATGGTGAATTAAAATGGCGAATGAACGATTATATCGATATTTTTGCAACCCTTACGCGACATATAGACCCCCTAACATCACAGTCATCGCTGGGCTCTTGAAACCGAGAGAGGTGATAAAAGAAATTCGATTATATTTAGTGGTCTTAGACAAATAGCCTGTGGCGATTAGGGTATACTAATACCTTACACATCATTACAAATAATAAAACACAACAAATATTATACGGTCTAACCGTGGTTACATCCAAGATCAAGCGGTATAGCTATGATATATATTTTCGGATTCTACTCGCCAATACCTTTTCCACGGTATATGACTCGACATTGTAGCGCGAAGTTCAGATGTTAGTCACAGTTAACTAATTAACCATAAATAATCAATACATGTAATTAGTACAGCGCGATTGTATACTCGAGATAAGATAGCAAACGATGTGACGACATTGTAAAATTCAATCTTATCCACAGGTACCTAATCACCTGTAGATAATTATGACATGGCTGGAATTAGTATAGCTCAATTTTGCGCGACTTAAGCTATTCATTAATATAACACTTGTGTGGCTATGGCCTCACTTTGGAGGTCCTACCTTGAGGATGGCTTAAGGTCAAAGTCATGCACCGTAAAAGGTGTTTGACACACTGTGTAGAGTTATCCCTCTAAAAAGTATATATATATATATTGGCTAAAGGTCAAAGTCATGCACCGGAAAAGGTGTTTGACACACTGTGTAGAGTTATCCCCCTAAAAAGTATATATATATACTTTTAGGGGGAGAGTATATATATATATATATATATATATATATATATATATATATATATATATATATATATATATATATATATATATATATATATATATATATATATATATATATATATATATATATATATATATATATATATAGAGAGAGAGAGAGAGAGAGAGGGGATACTCCATTGGTGCCGATGCGGAACTCTTCGAGGATAGAGGAGGAGAAGTGGTGGTCATTCTCAGTAATTTGTCATCAGTGTAAAATATTAGAGGGAACTGAAGTGGTTTAAAGTTCAAGTAAGCTAAGAGACTCGAATGGGTGAAGGGAAAGGTTAAATCTTGTCAAGCCGGTTTGCGCTAGCATTCAAATTGACGACGTAATCGCTGAATAAAACTACTTCGGCATTCAGCTTCTCCACAGTACATGGTGATGAGAGTAGGGACACTAATGATGACGTCATCTGCATAGGTAATGCATTTCCAACGCAGTAACGTTTGCTCTCAGTAAGAACGCCAACAAAGATAAAGATCGATCGCGAGGCGTTCTTCGGCGGCATGAAAGGATTCAGCAAACGCTGCTCAAATTCGAAACGTACGCCACCCATAATGACTTTATCAGTTTCACCGCACAGCTGCAATGCTTTGGGGAGAAGCCTGAAGATTGTCTCGATTTTAATAGTCGATTACGTGATAACTTTAAATGGTAGCGTGAAGCCACTTCGTGAGCTTAATCTACAAATTTCATATATACTAATGCGTGTATCTGGAGAAACTGTCGAAAAGGCATTTCAACTTCACTTTAACGGGTGGGGGCCTTCAGAAAAACGGAGGCCGGGGACCTTTAACTCCCCATCTCCCTTCCCAGGGTTGTGTAGGGAAATCAGTGCGTCGCGGCAGTGATGCGTGTCGAAGTCCTGCAAGCCAGAGTGCGTAGATCACTATAAGAAGGGTCATCGAAGCTTTGTTTATTAATAAGTTATGGCACAGCTGTCAATTCTATCAGATTACTATTCATACTTCTTTTTTTTTTTTTTTTTTTTTCTCGTACGACCTGCAAATGGAATACGTTGCAGACTGGAGTTGTTACTACAAACAATAGTGACTCCTTTTTCCACGCTTTGACTGCATCACAAGTTTTGCGAAACGTGTTCGTATGTCCATTGCTTTTGAATTTCCTTTGATGTTCTTACCCCCCCCCCCCCCCCCCCCCTCTTCACTTTCCGTAATGCCGTAAGGTGATGCAGGTACCCAATATAAGTAATATAAGTTGGCATCCGCGCCGTGCAGACAGAACCCAGACAGAACAAAGTTGGTTCGACAGGAGCAGTGCAGGTTATATGTCCGTTACACACTGAAGTTCGGGCCATTTGTCCTTGTCTTTTTATTTTGCCTCATAATGGGAGTGTCTTTAATGCAACGTTGCGCATATGCGATGATGGTCACACCATGACACTGCAAATATAAACATGACACATGCAGCCCTGTATACAGTCCTGACAACGCAATGCATTGGGGATGGCCAGTACATATGTGCATGTTCTACACAGGCGCAGAGACGGCGGTGCAAACGTTGTGCAAAGCCGGTGTAGACAACGTTTCGCTTGTCCCCGCCAGCCTTTAATTTAACTGTAAGGACGACCATTTGGACGGAGTATACCGCGAACGCGGCCATTTTGTGCGTTGTAGAATTTAACAGGCTAGAACTTAAATTTTTCAGATTCTCCTTGATGTGCTTACAAGCGTTGTGCTAGTGCTATTGCGAACAGCGGCCTCAACGATCACCTGCACAATAAACACGCCTAAGGCATCAGCACACGATAGAGGATGTCATGGTATAGAGCAACTGGAGAAAAAAAAAAAATGACGCTGCGTCTCTCGTGGAGTGTCACAGAAAACATAGAGAGGCAGAAGGAAGAACAATCGAAGGGCAGCCTATTACGTCGTTCGCAAAAATTTTAAGCACTGACTGTGCATTACAGAAGAGTGCCAAAGAATTGAGTTCTCAAACATTTCATCATATTACACGCCCTCTACAATCTCGCCGTCTACGAACAGCAAATCGACTGTGGGGAACACTGCGACGCCTCCTGACCTTACACCTTTGGCGGTCTCGTCGTAGAATTTTCCTTGACTGCATGCTGATCTCCGCCGCACCTTGTTTCGTTATAAAGTGAGGCGACAGCAGAAAGTCAGAATTATTTGCTTGAACCTTACAACACGTGATAAAGCACGCACGCTAAATGGCCGCATTACAAGAGTGGTCTTATTTGATAAAATCACCCTTCTTTTTCACGAAGAGCTCATCATTGCGCGGAGCACGAAATGTCGGAGGCGTTCCTCGAACCCCACGCTGCCACCGATGCAGCTGCTTCGTCAAAGGTTGCAGCGTCGATCTTTTTGTGTCGCAAATGCTGCTTTCTCCTGAACGGTTAATGCAGTTCCGTGAGAAGGAAATGTGGAAGGGGAGGACTGGGCGGGGCTTCCAGTAAGCCGGCGGCTGTTGTTGCAAATGGGAAGTGGTGCTTGTGGGCATGCAAGCGCGGAAGCGTTTTCGAAGGGATGCCTTCGTTCAATGAGATGCAGCAGCTCGCGTGTCGCACGCGCCGTCCACTGCATGTGGCCGCGTATTCGAGACCGACGGGTGGCGGAAGCAGCTCGCTCACGCGCACGATATATCGATGCTGCCGCTTGTTGGTGGAGAGCACGGTGGCGCCTTGTGGGCTGTTCGTGCATAGGTTGACCGATCGATTCGTCTCTTCCTGGAGCGCCACTGTGGCTTTCAGCGTTGGCAGCATCGTATACTGGTTGCTAGACGTGGGTCAGCCATAACGCTAACGCGCGTCACAACGACACTGGTCCTTGTGTCATTCATATAGTTTAAGCTGAACTTAACGAGAATGGCGATTTATACAAGGCAGAAGATAGGTTAGGAGTAGGGCTGACATATACTGGGAACGAACTTACACAGCAACTTGTTCTGACTAATCTGATCTGCAGAAAGCGATCCGTAATCTAGCTGGTTCAGCAAACCAGCTAGCCTAAAGCCGCGGAGGTCTCGCAACACGATTCGTCACGCAAGGGGCGACGCAAACTAGTCGCCAGCGACACATTTTGAGGGGGGGCCCTCCCTCACCGATTCCTTGTGACGCGACTTCAAGTCGTAGAACACCTCAGCTATATAGTGCCTCGATGCCTTTCTCCTCAAAGACATCGAAGCACCCTATCCTCAACCGATCCGCGGCGCTTCCGCCTCCTTTCTATATGGCGGGAAAATTCAAGTACACACATGTGCCTGCACGACTTGCTGCGCGCGCAGTTGTCGAGCGCATATGTCGAGGATCACTGTGAGAATGCAGCGCACTCACTGGCGTACTGGTATTCTTCGTCATGTTTCGGTGCTCGGGCATGAAACGATTTAATGATTTGCTACTTCGCGAGACGAGAAACAAGGGAGCGCCCATGCACCACCGCCCCCGCTTCCATCTTGGTGCTGCCGAAACCGCTCTGCACAATTGGGCATAACCATAAGATCGTCTTTCTCGCTGAAATAATTGTACATATGCATGCCTGAAAGGAGTCCGAACTGATCGATCTACGTCAAGCGCGTTAATAGGCGAAATGGATCGAAGAGGCGCGAAGGTTGATTCTTCGTTCAAATCTTGTTTAGAGAGAGGAGTGTCGTGAAGCGAGTCGCACGCCGGTGCGAAGTTCGAACAATCGGTATCGATTGGAGCTTGCCGCGAGTCGACGGAACTCTGTCGCGCGACCTTCGCGAGTCGTCAGTGTGAATGCGACTTCAGCGTCGGTTTGTAGTCGCAACGAGATCGTTTAAGTTCTGTCGCGCCTGTTATGAAATTTCCCTATTAAAACAGAGCGAAAAGGACAAAGACAGAACAAGCACAACAACACGAGCGCTGACTTTCAACAAGCGATTTATCATGCCCACATGAATTTATACATTTCCCTCCGAAATCAAAGGCACAAAAAAAAAAAAAAACCATACCAACGCTTTGTCATATACAGTTTCAATCTTGCAGTTCCGAAAATGTGCTATCAATAAGGGCATATTCACGCCTAACTAGTGGCAGGGATGGTTTGCTAACGCACGCAGAATCTCCCGTATCAATGTGATACGTTTCTACTAACTCTCTTACTGTCGCATCTTAATGCTTGGAAACAACGGAAGTTTGATGGGTGCGTGAAATTTCCCTTCGACGTTCCCTGCTCGTAGGTCACATAACTCGTTGGCCTCAAATTTATTGTCTCCGTGGATATTATAGCGGCCCACTGTTACTATAAATACACACATAACTTCAAATTATGCACGAGAAAGATGAGAGGAAGAAAGGAAACTCCACATCCCTTCAGATATATATAGTAGGATTAGGGAACTAGTCACTGTAATCACTCAGTACAAAGATTTATCCTTCGCTCGGTGAGTCCCGCAACTGTCGGAGGAAAGGAGTGTCGATTCTGTAGTGGCGATTCTGTAGTTTGGTTTTGGTTTCGTGGGGTTTAACGTCCCAAAGCGATTCAGGCTCTGAGAGACGCCATAGTGGAGGACTCCAGAAATTTCGACCACCTGGGGTTCTTTAACGTGCACTGACAGTATGCGATTCTGTAGCTATAGTCATCGTGATACTAATTTAATGCCCCTTTTAGGAGTATTTATTGTGTTGAATCACGGCGGACGTGACCTGACCACATTAGCTCCAAACCTAACCCGCAGCGTCCCATGCAAATGCTACATGTTTGAAGGGCTGATCATACTATATATATGTAGCATGTCGTTCTGGCTTTCTCTCTTCTTTTTGTTTCTTGCTGCGAAAAAAAAAAAAAGAATTAGTCGGAGTATTGAGGTGGCGTTGTTCAAGTGTCGGAGGCAGCGTGGCCCACTGTTCCACTTATGCGAGCTTTCTGTGGTAATAAATCGGCGATGTAGTCGTAGTAACCACGCGAATAGCCTTTTCTCCTGCCTGTGCTTGCTGTTCGGAATTACAAGCATAATGAAAATAACCCTAAACAGATTCTAACTGACGTACTCAAAGTAAATTTATTGCTTTAGGTTGTCACAATCACACTGATTACGGCGAAGACTTTCACAAACAAGTGGATGCGCGTTTTTTTCGTCAACGCAGCACAAAACGACAGCTCCCAAAACGCGGTCAGCAGTCCTCCGTTGAGCCGCAATCAGAGATGCAACAGCAGCGTGAGGCGGCGCACGCGTCGCGCCTCACGCGTGTTTTAGCTGAGGGGGATCATACAGTTGCCAGACTAAATCATCGATCAAATGACACTCGATACGCAGTCCAGGGCTGGGGCCGGGGAAAGCGTGGCAAACTACCGTCTCACCACGCACACGCGCTGCTTGAGAGAGAATTCGACCACGCGCCGAACGCGTTCCCTTCAAACGAGGATGCCTCCTGAGAAAGGGAAAGGTGCGCCTATACCATCATGTGCTGCGGGGCGCTCGTAGCGTATGCTGCGAGCGTAGGAACAGACGCACGCGTAGCCCGAGCCGAAACTAGCGGGGCAGCTTTCCCACAAAGGCAGTCTAATTTTCCTACGCTGGGATCACTCATTATACGCCAGTATACAAGTCTGGTGGCTGGTGGGCGCGGGGAGGTGACAGAGAGAAATGATGATGTCGCGCGCGTCGTCGCTGCGGTCGCGTGGGTTCCTGGCCGCCCAGATTCGTCCCTCGGCTCGGGTTTCGCGTCCGTGCCAGGCAGGTCTGGCGTCTGGGGAACGGCGGCGGGACTCGATTCGTCACGGTGACGTTCGGACAAAAGAGGTTCGCACCAGCAACGTAGGTCTGTGTACGTATGCTGCTGCGGCGCTGGCTAGACGCGTCTGCGCGTGAGCTGTGCATGCCGTGTCTGAGTTCACATGCACCATCGGCACATACACGTTTGCGACAACTGGATACTACCATGCGTACTCAGAAATCAGAATCGATTTGTTGTTGGTCCCGGTTCTTCAGTGCATGTTTTGTAAAATCAAGTATCTATAATGCTGCATGATGTCTCTTTTTGTGTGCCCTGTCCGTACAAGAAAGAACAGAGTACACCCGAAGTAACGGTTTCACAAACGAAAGGGTCTCGGACATCGGTATTAGCTCGTTATTACCCATGGCAATGGCGGGAATTCACGAGATACATTTTGCATAGCGTGTACTCACTATACAGCACAGAGCTTGGATAGAGCGGTTGATATCAACGTGTTCTTAGCAGTCGGCGCATCCTAGTCGAGGTGCCTGGCATCAGGTGAGCAAGCTGCACGAAGAAAAATGAGGCGTGAATGTACAACTTACAGCCAGCTTCCAGGAGTACCTCATCTCTCAGCTTATGACATATGTTGCGGGGGAAAACAGGGCACTGGATAAAAAAATTAGCTGGCGGTTTAGTTTAGATAACCCTGGAGGGAAGTGAAAGGAGGGATGTGAAAGGAGGGAGGGATATGGCTACGCTCATTGCAAAGACTGGATTAAACACATTGTGCTTTTCTCCAAACGTAAAGCCCGTTCTTTATCGATCTGTTCGGCACGCGCCATTTTCAGGGCCTCATTTCGACGTGCCTTCGCGTTCCGACGCGCTACTGTAGCAGGATGTCCGTCCTCCTCCATCTCGCGCAGTGTTGTAACCTAGGCAGGAACCCGCAGGGTCTCCTATTTATGCACGTATCGCCCATCTAGTGCCCTCTACTTTCACGTCACGCTGATGTCACATCACGTGGCCTTTACTTTGACGGGTCATTTGGTCGTCTAAGTGACTATGCCCCAAAGTCACATGGCGACCACCACCACGTGATCTTGACATTGACAGAGGTCCCGGGCCATTTGGTGGTCTATGTAACTATAGTCACATGACGCCTACCAGGTCATGTGATTTTGACCTTGACGGAGGTCACGGGACACTTGGTGGCCTACCTCAAAATCACATGATGACCACCAGGCTTAGCACAGAAGTTTGACCTCTAAATCCCTCAAGGTGAAAATCGTGCATACTCGACGGCTCGAACTACCTGGCGTAGAGAAGCTTTCTCTTCAAAATTGCCCTTCCGGTCTTCATCACTCTCATCATCAATCGGCACTCTCTCTATACGACGCTGACTATCTTGGCCGAGCTCGAGGATCATCGGACACATTGTTAGGACTCTTTTATGAGTACTGGTTCTTACCAGACTGGTTCTTACCAGACACATGGTTCTTACCAGACACTGGTTCTTACCAGACTCTGCTTAGAAGGGTGCTGTGCTGTGTCGCAGCTGCAAGCTATAATATATTGCAGTGCTAAGCACGCGTGTGCGTTACGTGATAAGTTAAACCTGTTCGGCGACAGTGTTCGCCGCCAGATCAGTGTGTGTCAGTTCACACCGCAGTATGACGAGGATTGCTTGCAGTGCGCACGGTTGTGCGCACTTCTCATGGCTGCGCCACGTCGCAAATATTTATTTTGTTCTAGTAAAACTGTAGTCTTACTACAGACATAAAAGCAGCCCTTGTAATAAGAAGCGAGAGTTTCTACCGGTTGCGTCCAGATTTGTGGCCCGTTTGTGCACTTTTTAGAAGATACATGAAGTTTGGAGAAGGGTACGTAAAAGCCCGAAGCGGCCAGGTGATGACCGACAAACGGAAACATCAGCGGAAAAGATGAATATGAACCTCGTGGCAGCGGACCGGAGCAGATTTATACTGTGGTCCACTTGCGAGGCTGTGGCTGCGGGTATAATATGGTATGGCACTGAAAGTAACCCCCCCCTTTTTTTTAATGACGTCATTAACTGAGGAGAAAGTTACTCCTAACAATTTTCTTGATCAAATGTTTGGGGTCGAACATCAGCCTCTGCGTGCAGAAGCAGCATTAGCACTTTGTAACAAAATTCTGTCACCTGGATAACATTGCCATTGCTATTATTGACACTGTATGTGACAAAAATGAGAGCAGCGGTCAGGGAGTGAATGAGCAGTGGTTCAGGAATCTGCAGCCCACGTCTGCAGCAGTGAAGCCTGCTTTAAAAACAAATATGGTTTAAATATGCGTCTGAGTCTAGAGAAACTTATCCCGCGTAGCTGCCGTCACGCCTTGGTTACACACCTGACATGACGTTAGCAGCAAAACGAGTGATGACGCTTGAAATACGCGCCGTATACAGAGTACGCAGTGGAACAAAAAAGGAGCGAAGTCAGCGGCAAGCAATGTCGGCGTTCGCGCCCCTCGGCTCAAACTTGCCATCTCCCCGACCCATCTTATCAGGCCGAAGGAGTGATTCCGATCATTTATGATACACTGCCTTTTAAAAACCTTTTTGACACTTCATAAATAAGCCGATCGCGACGCGAGTGATACGTTTTTATCTTGTATACACACGAGAGCGCGCGTCTGTTTGACTCAGCTTGCGGGACATTAGTGGTCTTATCCGCCGTCGGTGGTCGACACAGAGGTGCCTCGCCACTGCCTCGTGTATACAAGTACCGGCGTTGCGGAAGGTACACACAAGAGACCGCTCGCGGGGGAGCCCTTCATCGCGCCGCTTGTCGCTCGCGGTCATATCTCTGCTCCGCTGATCACGCGGCCTCTTCTATATATCGGCTTATCGGACAACCGTGGGAACAGACCGCGCCCGGTAGCTCCCGCTGACAGGTTCACGCTGGGACCTTTGCGAGAAAGAAAACAAAGCGAGGAGCAAACTCGAGGCAGGTCTCCACAAAGGAGTCGCTGCAGTCATATGCTGGAAGAAGAAAAAAAAAAAAAAAAAGGCAGAGAGAACCGCAAACAGGCCCAAGTAAGAATAACGCAGCGAGTTCCGCAGTTGCATCTGTGGATGCCGACGTCTTGGTCGGCGGGCCAGCCGTTGGTTGGCTGGTCGGTTGCTTTGCTCGACGGAGGGAGGGGGTTTATAGATGCATCGCGTCGCAAAAAGCAGCGCTTGAGCGGAATGCCAATGCGAGTGCCGGACGTTCCTGCATGCTCTCAGGTCGACCCTCGTGACCAGCGGTAGCACCGTGATGAATGGTCGCCCCGTCCTCGCCGTCTTTGCGAGACGCGCTACGGCAGGCTGCCGACGCGGCAGCTGCTGCTTCTCCGCGTTGCCCGCAGAAATGACCACGCCGCCCGTGCTTCTGGACTGTTTTGATTCGTTGCTGTCGTCTTCAGAAGTCCTAGCGCGGGAGGCTACCGATGACACGCTTTGAGATGCCGAAAGCTATAGAGCTGATAACTAAAACGAAGAGCGCGGTCACTGATATGCAAAAGGCGTTAACTGCGGCCTTTGAGGGCTTCAGGTGACGTTTGTCAAGAACACTGGATTCATATACGAGAAGGTAGCTATTACTCGAGTGCCCAGTTTTAATCACGTCAGACTCAGCAGTAGTTTTGTTTTGTTTATTAAGCAGCTTTAACCCACACCACCGCGGGCTCTAGCAGAACTCAGTGCGTATAAAATAACAACAATATATAAAAAAACAGTGCCGAAGTCTGAAGTCGCCATCCATCTGCGAGTACGGCTAGCCGTCACAACTGGGGTCTTTACCGCGGCCGGTCACAGCAACCATGGGGACCGCATGTTCGCAAGAAAACGTGTACCGGGTCAGCATGCGATCGGTCTCCGCACCTCTTCCGACGGGTCAAAGCCAGCGGTCGTCAACAATAAGCCTTCGGTGCCCGCCGTTGGAAGACTTTATATGGACTCAAAAGCGCTGCCGCCCACGAGTGTGCAAATCATAATAGCGCGCCCACCCCCCGCCTCGCCCACTCAATAGAATCATACCGGGAGGACGTTGTTCGGCCTTTGTCAGACCGCTGTGTTATCCCTCACACCCGTCGCCGGAAATGGAAAAGGATTAGCCTTTGCGGCCTGGACGCTGCTGTCCCATGGGCTGACTTGGCTCCGCGGAGTCGAAACCAACGGCGCTAATCCGCCGCGGCGTCCGGAGGCACGATTGTTGCCTCCTTGGTGTAGCGAGGTTCGCCGTCATGCAGTCATGGCGTGCATCGACAACGCGGCGGCCGAAAGCAGAATCCCCTTTTGTGCGAACGTTTTCGGGGTTGCGCTTCGAACTCTTGAATTTTTTCCTTTTTCGCCGCGAAAACTGCGTGTGCATGAGGTTTCGGAAGGGCTTTGGAGAATGCCGGAATTGGACCGCTTTTATTGAAATAACCGTGAATCGTAGTGACTTTACGACAAGGGTTGCCAGTAACCACGAGTGGGAAAATGAAAATGCAGAGCAAAACTGGCAGTTTGCGGCAGCACTATAGGATCCTGGTCGAGAAAAAATGTGACGAGTCGCATAATTACCAGGACCAGCAGTGACGTCGCCAGACAGGAAGTGACAGCTATATATATGTTTCGTTGTATCTTCACTGCGTCCGTATCGCCGAAACCTTCAGGGAAACATACGACCTCCAAATATATAGATGCTCCAAAGAGATTATCTGGTTGCATGCAGGCAGGCGTGTAGAATTTCGAAAAAAAAAATAACCACGAAATAATGGCGCAAAACTCTATACGTGAAGACACGAGCAGCTGCTAATGCTATCACATTGTTTGCACGTAATGTAATTTGGCGTCCCTTTGAGTCACGCTTCCAGTGTCATACACACATTGTATGTGATATGATGTGATATGATGCAAATAAACTTCAATTCAATTCAATTCAATATTTCGCCGGCCAAAGTTCAAAACTTTCTGCTCGTCCAATTGGATAAAAAAAAATACAAAATAGTCTTAGCTGGGTTCTAACTCATTTCAGTTCATTTCAGCTGGTCCCAGCTGGTGCTCAACTGTCATTGACTGGTTTCAGATGCCTTGCAGCTTGAAGTAAGCTGGTCCTACTTGGTGGACAGGTGGAATCAGTGGGCGAAATTGGTTTCGGTTTGGAGTCGGCTCATACTGGTAAATCAATTGACCTCTGTCATTTCTGTTGTTGAGGTCAGTTGTGAGATTGATTAATTTTAGAGTAAGCAGGAAAGTCTGTGACGAAAGCAATAAATTATTAGAGATAGGACTTTCCATAGCAGCCGCCTCAGTAATTTGTAGCAGCTGTGAGTAGAGACGCGAGATTCTCAGGCGAAGGCAACGTTGAAAATATCAAGTGTCCCAGCAAAAGGCTCGTGAACGCTGATAGAAATGTAAATACCTTTACTCACTCGCTTAAAAGTGCAATGAAAAGAAAAAATCAAACATATAATGTGAATACACGCCTCATTTAAAAGTTGAATTCCTGGGAAATATTTAAATTTCTGTGTTCTTCATTAGGTTTCTTCATTGTGTAAAAAAATAGGACGAAGCTATAGCACGGCTTACGTCTTTACCCTATATTAAAGGAAAGTGCAGGGGTCAAGTGGATGCAGCTAGCACAGTACCGGGTTAATTGGAGAAATATGGGAGAGGCCTTCGCCCTGCAGCGGGTATATAGTCAGGCTGATGATGATGATGAATTAAAGGAAAGTGCATGTGCGCGAGCAGCAGTCGGCATGGGGAGGCAACAAAGAGGTGCCATAAACGCTGCCCTATAATACATTTAAAAGAAGAGCTTAAGTGTCCATCCTATTTTCAGTGCCCACCCTATTTCTTCCGACCGGCGTATACGGTGGTGGCGGCATCATTCCCTACACTGACGTCACCATAGAGAACACAATATCGCAGTTTATCTATGGAAACACTGCCTGACGAGCTTCAATTCGTCTTGGTGGATGAATTCACAAAGCTGTTATATGATTAGTAGCGTACTTACGGTAATAATTTGTGAACAGCTTATGAACAGGAACCACTTGTACTTTGTGCACACTTGCAGCCAATCGTCCTGCGCTATCGAATTAGCCAAGAGAATAACCACTCGAGAAGTTTATTTTTCATGATGCGCCTTCTGATTTTTGAGGGAACATGTTGTGTGCCCTGTTTTTCCTAGAATAGCTCTGTCTAGATGCTGGTCTTGCCAAGTTGCCATGTGCTCTGCAAGAAAGTATATGCTCAGGCGATATTCGTACACAGTTTGCAGATTCATGGAGTAAATAATGGTTTATGTTCTCTGTAGGAAATTCTAAAGCGCGTCAAGTCTCGAAAATGAAACAGGATCAGCGAGGTGGAGGAGGAGAAGGGGGGGTGGGGTACGGTCCCTCCTAATGTTTTTGAACCGTGCCCTCATCCCTGTTAATCCGGCCCTATATATGCTAATGTTTCAGTTTACAATGGATACAGATGGCCCAATCTATAGGCTACTTCTGCAGAAATAATCCTGTCCATTGTGTTGTAAAGGAACCGTACTGTTGTATACTTTCCTCTTGAGTGATACCGGTAAGCTGCTATATAGTCATAATGTTTGAGTACGTTCCAAATGCGCTCTATCTCAATCTTATTCTCCTAGTTATTTCCCCGTTCCAGTTTACGAAGTTCCTAATGAAAGGCCGAGTACACTCCTATGTACAGTATCTGGAGATCCGGCAGAGGGAGGCACTGTCCGTAAACAGCTGGTTGATGATGGCGCTGTCAACGTTTTCCTTTCCGTTCTTTGAGCCTGCCTGCGCATTTCGCTTGGATGGCGCAAGACGCGTGACAGTCGGTTAATCTTTGAACTTAAGAGCAATCAAAATTCCTGGTTTTAATGATTGGACTATAGGGGGATTTCTGATTAGAAAAGGGTTGCGGACATGCAACATGCATTCAGTTCAGTTCAGGCGTTCAGTCGTGTCCGACTCTTCGTGACCCTATGGACCATGTCACGCCACGCTTTCCGGTCTCTCACTATCTTCTTAACATCACATAGCTTCATCTGCAATGCCTCGAGAATGCCATCTATGCATATAGCTCTTGAAATTATGACTTCTGTTCATTGCTCACTCATGCTGACGACTAAGTGTTTTAGGATGATTTAAATTATTGGAGCCACTTGCGGCAGCTGTTAAAAAATATTCACTGCTGTTTCGTTCTGGATATATCATGGTGTCAAAAGTTCATACCTCGTGTGTAAAGCGTTTTACAAGTGTGATATGGTCGTCATTTTTCGCCTTATGTTTCTGAATGCGGTTAAAGCAAATAACGTATACCGTATAGTTACTTGCTTCCAAAACGTAATTCATGCCTCAGATGTATGCTTTTTGTTACGTCTACAAAATCATTGACTCTGTAGTGAAATTTTATATTAGCGACATATCGAGTGCGTGGGTGTGGGACAGTGAATTGCACTCTATATATTACTTATAAATGTGTGGACATTAGCCATGCATAATACCTTCTGCACATTCTTAAAATATATCAGGCAGTTATCGCCATTTAAGTTTGAGGAATATTTACGGAAATAATTCAGAATTGCTACTTTTATATGTCACCTAGTATACCTGTCTATAATATGTCATTCAGAGTGCAGAACTTGACATGTAACAAATCACAATGCTAATGTTCATTATTTATATTTTTTTCTCTCGTAATGGCGCCAAGAGGGTCCCATTGTCCTCTGCACAGCCCGCGGGGGGTTATACGGGCCGTGTGCGCTTTTGTTTCTCACGGGGCTTTCTCCGTGCGTGGTCGACCTGCATGGTTTATCCGGATGAGTCCGACCGGAATGCCCCGCTCGAATGACGCCACCGCAAGCAGTTTCTTATGAAACACAGTGCCCGCGCTTGCCCGTACCTCCACCTCTCTTTTTTATTTTGCTGATGGCGCCATCTTGCAATCACCTCCTCCAACAACACAAAGTCCCTGCTGACCCGCTGTTTCGCAATGTAAGCGAAGCTGTGGAACACAAAGAATACCGAATTGAAATCGCTGCCGATCCACTAGGTTCGGGTATACAGGCTCGATCCTCTTGGTCTGGGCTGGCGACGAGGCGATGGCGAGGGAGGAGAAATTTTTGCCTCTAATCGTGATCGATTCGGTCGTTCCGCCGATGCGAAGCGATTACCCCGCGGGATAAAACTGTCAGTGAGCCACCCTTGAGGCACAGGCCAAGCAACTCGACCCGCAACTCGACCCGTTGCCGGAACGCCGCAACGAGGCGCGCAATGCAAAGCTATGCGCGTCCTCCTGTCGGTCATGCCGCGGGCTGAACCCATTCTTCACGGTTCGCCTATGATCCTCGCTCTGTAAGCTGCCGATAGGCATCTATAGGCATCTGCGACCTGGGCAAGACTGCGTGCTTCAGCAATGACGTCCTTTTTCATGTGTGTACCGCGGGAAAATTTGTGATTGTGAATCATTCGCTTGAGGACTGATTCTGTTTTCGATGATCGAGAAAAAAAATAACGCTGGTTAAACGCAGTTCATTCAAGTTTGACGAGCGGTGCTCTGTTTTAAAAGCTCGGTTTTGATAACAGAATGTGTTCAGATCAAATTATCTCTGAGGTTACTGAAAAACAATCAGCTTTCAAGGTCAAAGGTAAAGGATAGATAGATAGATAGATGAATTTATTGAAAGGAAAAGGCAGAGAGGTTGGCCCGAATAATTCAAATCTGGCCTGCTACTCTGCACTGGGGAAGGTGAAGGAGAGAAGAAAGAAGGTCATGATGGGTGACGATGTGGGAGAAGGTATATGAAATATATATACAGACACAGCAGCTTGTTTTACAAACGTGAATCAAGTCCGCTGGCACTCAAATAACGGCAAAGAGCGCGCACTGCCTGGACGCCCTTCCCCTTGTCCTGCCAAGCGCCCAGCAGCAGTTCCTCCGACAGAGGCCTCTTGTCTAAACGCTTCAAGGAAGCAGCTAGCACATTTCTTTCGTTCGCATACTCTGGGCACACCAATAATACATGGTCCACAGTCTCTGGGATGCCACAAGTTGAACATTCCGGTGAGTCCATCTGTCCAATTAAATGTAGGTACTTGCGCGTGAAAGCCACGTTTAAACGAAGTCGATGTATCAAGCATGTCTGATGACGCGGAATATCACGCGGAACAATAAATTTAAATGTTCGATCGAGCCTTCTCAGACGGATGTGTCGGGCGTCTGGTTGAGCCCAGTAAGTTGCTGTAGCAATATTCATATAACTCTTTAGAAGACACGTCGTATCCGCCCTTGAAAGAGGCACAGCTGTTTGGAGGCCATTGATGTGTGCGCTTTTCGCTTCAACATCGGCCTGCTCATTCCCATGGAGGCCGCAGTGGGCAGGAATCCATTGAAACATTATCATGTGGCCTTGCAGCTGAGCAGATGTGATGAGCTCCATAATGTTTAGTGCCAGGGATTGATAGGCAGTGTGGCGTAAGAAGTTTTCCAAAATTTGTAATGCAGTCTTCGAGTCCGTGAATATACACCATTTTTGAGGTGGTTCCCCACATATATAGCGAATAGATTCTCGAATGGCTACAAGTTCGGCAGCGGTTGATGTAGAGGTATGTCCCAAAAGGAAATGCAGAGTCGTTTTCTGAGCTGGTATGACCACAGCTGCAGCGGATGCCTGTGCTGACACAGATCCATCGGTGTATACGTGAATATAACTGGGATATTCTGACCAGATGTGTGCCAGAGTAAGTTGTTTGAGTCCACTAATTGGTACCATTGATTTCTTTAATATTCCGGGAACACGAAGGTGCACCAAAGGTTTATCCATCGTCCATGGTGGTTGGGTGGGACGGTATGGGAGGGCATATCCTGTCGGTACTTGCGACTGATGGCAGCGGAGTGCACTTGTAAAACTGCAGTCCGGCCTCTCATCCAGAATCTTGCTGAGTGGGTGAAAACGGTGTCTTGTAAGTGCTCGTAAATATACACGAAGTGGTTCGTGGGACAAGTATATGGACATTGGGCGAGCGTGTGCCTCTTCAATTGTGCCTTTGTTAGAGGTGCATCTGGGCAGTCCAAGGCATATTTTCAGTGCCTGCGCTTGCACGCTCTCTAAAGTCCGCAAGCAGGAAATGCTCATACTAGAGAGTACTGGGAGACTGTACCGGATGTAGCCAACAAACAGAGCCTCGTAAAGCCGTATTAAGGAGCGCTCAGTTGGACCCCATTTGATGCCAGCTATGTACCGAAGTACATGGCAAAAATTAATTAGCCTCTTCTTCACCATAGCAATATGTTTCGACCAAGATAGTCGGTGGTCGATAATTACTCCCAAGAATCTGTGCCTGGAGACGTATGGTATTACGACTCCATGAAGGGTAATCGGGTAGCGGCTGACACATTTTCCCGTAAACGCGATCACTGCACACTTTTCTGCCGCTAAAAATAAACCTTGACGCCGTAAGTACATCGATGTTGATGACACAGCTCGTTGCAGTCTCGCACGTAGTTGTGGGCGCGTCGAACCAGAGGCCCAGATGCAGATGTCATCAGCATATGCACTTATGTGGATGTTAGTTGGAAGTTCACTCACCAGGCCAATTAGCGCAACGTTAAATAAAGTTGGGCTGAGAACTCCTCCCTGTGGAACTCCACGACTGACCTGAAAGTGGGTAGTATCTCCTTCAGGCGTAGTCATGTAAACAGAGCGGCCGCTGAGATAGCTTACAATCCACAAGTACAGCCGGCCACCAACTCCCACGTCGTCAAGTCCATCAAGAATAGCTTCATGGAGGACGTTGTCGTAAGCTCCCTTTATATCTAAAAAGACAGCAGCTACTAGTCGACGGTGACGCTTTTCGTGTTCTACTGTCGCCACAAGGTCGATGACGCTATCAATGGAAGAGCGTCCGCGGCGAAATCCAGTCATCATATTCGGATAAAGATCATTACTCTCTAGATACCACTCAAGTCTTGCCAGCACCATGCGCTCCATAACCTTTCCAACACAGCTTGCTAGGGCAACTGGCCGGTATGAGGTAAGTTCGAGAGGAGGCTTTCCAGGCTTCAAAAGAGCAACCAGGCGGCTAATTTTCCAGTGTTGAGGAACAGTACTAGAAGCCCATATATCATTGAAATAATTAAGTAGTGCAGTTCTACCATCCTTGCCTAGGTTCGATAAGGTTGAATATGTAATCCCGTCAGGACCAGGTGCAGATGAATGCCGACAAGAAGCAAGAGCGGCGTCTAATTCAGCTATTGTAAAGGGCACGTCGTATTGATCATTCGGCGAAGGTGGTGCAAAAACCTCTGAAATTGGTAACTGTGCCTGGTTTGTGCCCACAACCATTTTACAAAAATCTTCAGCTACGTCAACTTCATTGCGGCGTTGGTAAAGGGCCAGGGCACGAAAAGGGTGCCTTTCTCGCGGAGGTGTGCGCAAGCTTCTCGCAACATGCCAGATACGCGACAGGGGCTTACGGGGATCCAGTGATGAGCAGAACTGTCTCCAACGTTGTCGTCCTAACCTCTCCAGGTGACGCAAAACTTTTCGTTTAGCTCGGCGAGAAAGTGCGAGATCTTGCGCGGATTTCGTTCTCCTGTACTTCCTTTCAGCCCGCCGACGGATCGCGCGAAGCCGCTCGAATTCCACGTCGATGCTGGACACTGACACCGGCACACTAACATAGCGAGTGTTCTCATTGAGAGAGGAAGTAATGAGTCCCTCTATTTGAGATGGTGACTGGAGGTCCACGCTGGAAGTCTCCACCGCTGCCCTAAAGGCGGGCCAGTCTGTGTATTGCACACGAGGTGAAGTGGCAGGTGCAAACCACTTGATGCATATGTACGTTGGTATGTGATCACTCCCATGTGTTTCCACATCACTACACCAAGAAACGGAGGGATGGAGGCTTCTGGAAACAAACGCCACATCCAAGCAGCTGCTGTAGGTTGTTCCGCGTAGAAACGTCGGTGAGCCGTCGTTTATATTGACGAGGTCTTGTGTATGCATAAAGTCTGCCAGGTCTCTTCCTCTATTGCTCATTATTGCACTACCCCACTGAGGGTGGTGAGCATTAAAGTCCCCCACAATAATACGAGGAGCTGCACAACACTGGATTGTTGAAAATAGATATGATTTGTCCAAGCCATCCCTCGGTGGAATATAAGCGCCTATTACAGAACATACTCGTCCTTTCAGGGTTAACGTCAAACAAATGTAGTGGTTCGTGTTGTGGGGCTGCAGAGCATGGCGGACGTGCGCAATGTCTTGGCGTACACATACCAGCACTTTGCTTGTTTCGTTTGGTTCTCTAGACCATAGCAGAACATATCCAGAAAGGCGGAAAGCAGCCGGCATGTTGGGCTCACAGATCACAATCACAGGAAAGCGGTACTTCTGTACCCGCTGTCGGAAGTCACTCAGCCGACCACGCAGGCCTCGGGCATTCCATTGCATCACTACACTGCGGCGCAAGTGCATCGTCACAGAGGTGGGGTTAGTTTGTTGCGCCATTGTGAATTATTGCAATGCCGCCAAGAGCGGCTCAAATGCGTCCAAAAACTGAACAGCAAACTTTGCTGTTTGCGTGTTGATGCTGGAGAGCAGCACCCGCATTGAACGAACCAGCTGTTTCAGCATTTCTTTTACCTGCTGGCTGTCGGGATTGTCGGAATTTTCAGTACGTGTGGCAACCAAACTGGGATTAGTCCTGGCGTTGGCCTTTGGTGGTAGAGCTGGCCACTCAGCATCAGAGGCGGTAGGTAATACAACAGCCTCTGTCTGATCCTTGGCCTGAGACACTGTCTGCGACATTACAGCAAGAGTACTTTTAACAGGATTAGACTCAATCTGTTGTGGCACCTGAGCTGACGTTAACTCTGAAGTTGACTTATCCAGGCTAGGCTTGCCTTCCGATTCCTTGTGTCGGCGTCGGGAACGGTGCTTGCGACGACGAATAGACGCGGCCGCTTCTTGATGAGTCGAGTTATCTCTCACCATCTTTTTTAGTATACGTTTTTCATCCCGAATTTTAGGACAGTCCTTATCCGTCGCTTCATGGGCACCCGAGCAGTTCGCACACTTGACAGTCTCCGTCTGGCATGCGTCATGAGGATGTGTACCGCCGCATCGACGGCAGGATACCTCGTTTCGACAAACGGCGCTCACATGTCCGATCTTGTGGCATTTGTGGCACTGAACAGGTCTTGGAACATACATCCTAACTGGGTGTCTCACGTAGCCCACTTTAACGTGGGATGGGAGGGGTTCAGTTTCAAAGACTAATTTAACGCACTTTGAGCGGCCGAATCGATGAACATCCACAATGCGCGCCGTAGATTTGATCAGCGTGCAGAGATCGCTTTCACTTATCTCGGGGTCAACGTCGGTGATTACACCTGCGGTAGTCTTTTTCCCATGTGCAAGAAAGGAACGGACCGGCATGTTGCCTAGCGCACCAATTCCTTTCAGCTTGTCCACTGCAGCCTGGGATTTGACATCCACGGTCAGGACATTTTTCCAGGGATTAATTCTGACTTCGTCAACTTCACCGGGAACCAGCTGGTCGAAAAACTGGGTCAGGTGCTGTCTGTTTATCACATTCAAATTCGCCGTTGCCGTTGTTGGTA
The DNA here is from genome assembly GCF_055883805.1 of Amblyomma maculatum. Classification (NCBI taxonomy): domain Eukaryota; kingdom Metazoa; phylum Arthropoda; class Arachnida; order Ixodida; family Ixodidae; genus Amblyomma; species Amblyomma maculatum. The sequence continues at coordinate 395,934,161 of NC_139344.1, forward strand.
CGAAGGCCACGGAAAAGATCCCTTGCTTCTCAGCATTCTTCTTTGGTGTCTCACTCATTACTGACGTTCGGCGCAGCTTCCTTTTCAGGCGGCGGGACTGTACAGGCGTGTAGCTGTTGTCGGAATCCATCTCAGTCACTGTGGAGTCATCTGCCGAGTCTGGAAGCTCCACGTCCGCGACGTCAAGGTGATCCGTCGAGTACGCTGTAGCCTGTTCGATGGTGGCGGGTGGGCGCAGGGGTCGTGCGCCCGCCATCCCGAAGGATGTCGAGATCACAAATAGCTCACAGCGATATAAAATCCAGAAAAGTGGAAGAGCGCTAGCTTCAGACGTTCGGAAACCTCCACTTCTTCTTCTTTGCGCCAAGGTAAAGGATAGATATCAAAGGTCAAATATCAGATCATGGTTAAGTGGTCGTTTGGTAGTGTGGTCGTGCACAATCTTACCTACCTTAACACATTGGGCGAGACTTGTCACTTGACAGGCTAATACATAGTTTGACCTTTGCTTTGCTTCAATGTCACCCGGATGGAACCAAGCGCCACTCGAGTTTAGGGGTAGAGCTGCCGCTGTAAAAGCGACAGTGCGTGCTGCTCTCACTAAGAAGGTTGCGCACAGACACGTGGACGCAATTTTGAAAATATGTAGTGTTTAAAACAGTTTCAAGCAAAGGATGCGACTTGAGGTTAATCAGTTGATTGTTAGGGGATAAACATTGACCACAAGACCCCCCTCCCCCTATTCAACAAAGCACGCGTCCACTTTGCATTCACCTCCCCTTCCCCTGGCAAGGTGCAGCGAGTTCTAACAGCAGAAAAAGTCTAGCAACCCTGAGCAAGGAAGTGGATGGGGCGAAGCAACGTGGACACTTTAGTGCACGGATCGACACTCATAAGTGCTTATAATTGACTTCGTTATTGCATCGTCGCACTGAAAAGTGATAAAGGCATCCGCACCAACACGAATTTGCTTACATTGATGGCATTGCTTTGTTCGGTGCATACACCGTAGATCAACTGAAGCTTTTCTCGTCAAAAGTACTTCAGTTTTTTTTTCTTTTTTTTTTAAGTTATGATGTTCACCAGGCGACGGAAGCAACCCCATCATAACCTGTAATCATGTGGCTACATGTAAATACCAATAACCCTAAAGGAAAAAAACGCGGCTTCTCTACATTATTCTTACTGTCATTGAGGAAGTATAACAAACTTCTGTCGTGTCAGTGCCATGGTTCTTTCGCATAGCCTGCCGCGCTCCGCACCGGCCGGTTCACTGAGTGCACATTACGTACGAACGGGAATGTTCGAAGACGAGTCGATCGCGCACGACTGAATGACCGTTCGATGAGCGGTTGATTACGGGTGGGCCCGCACGCTTCTCAGCGGTAACTCAAATCCACGCTTTCAATTTGTCCCCAAAGCGTTGCATTTATCTCATCGCGGTGGAGGTCTCTGCAGCGGACACTGCAATTTCTCGCTCACCCTGAGACGTCGACGACGTCGTGTAATTACGCAATTCAATGAAGAAGTCGCTTCCCCGTCTCGGGGCCACACCATTATTTCATTTTTGTTTTCGCGAGTCCCAGATGCGTATACGGTGGGCTCGGTGCGCCACAGGTCGGCAGGTCTGAGACGGCGCATACGGGTGGCTGTCATGTATATGGCAAGTAATAATTTGTCCCTGGCTTGGATGGCCAATCTTTTGACGGTGGAAGAGAAGTGCGGAGGCAGCAAGCTACACAGAGTGGAAGATTTCTATTTTCACCTGAGGCGCATTTTGAGAGGCGGTCCCGTGCTGGGAAAATACACGCAGAACAACGCCTGCATGATGCGCAATATCCGATCTAAGTTGCGTACACACGTCTGATGTAGCGATGAGTGATTTCCGGCAGGATGAGCAAATATCTTACGCATGGTGTCACTGCTCCAGTTCAGGGAAAGCATGCACATTATTTTTTGCCTTATATACAGCAACAGCGCGATCACTTATCAATGGGCGCAAGTGCGACGATGCATGACTGCAAAGATGGAAAGATGAATTGCGTATGTGGCTTTTGATGAATCAGGAGGTCGAAGCAAGGTATAGAGGGCTAGACAGGATTATGAGTAGAGGAAATACACTTCTGCATGGCGGAACGCTCCTTTTGAGAGAGGTAGATGGAACACATCTGGTCAGATCGTTTGCACAGTTCGTATGGCACGATAAATATAATATTTTTACTTGCTGTCTGGTACTTCATCCGCAGCCTTGACCGGTTGATTGAGCCTGAACTTGGGAGCCAAAAAAGAATCGTAATTCGAAAAGTTGGCAGTACAAGCGGCAGAAAAGAAAGCGATGCGGAGTTGAGAAGCAAATAGGCTAAAGTTAAGAAACCAACGCGATTGAACGATATCCTATAGAATAAGTTATGTTTTACGAAGAGAAAAGGGCTTGGACGGGGCATTTATGTGATGCAGAAGACTGATCGATACATAAAGGCACACAGTATACACTAATGGGAACAGCAAAGGTCTGTAGGGGCTACCGAAAGTCAGGTGAGGCGACGTGAGTTTATAGGACGTTCTCTAGAATGTTGACGCAGCCGGCGTATCAGTACCATTATCAACCGCACTAATTTCACTGCATTCTGGACCGTGGCGTCTATACCAGCGACGTACACTTTTTCAGCTCTGCTTTAATTGCGGCCGTCCTTTCGTCAAGCTGCCCCCTCGCGCGATTAAAATCAAATCACCATAACATAGCGCGCGCACGCACGCACGCACGCACGCACGCACACACGCACACACACACACACACACACACACACACACACACACACACACACACACACACACACACACACACACACACACACACACACACACACACACACACACACACACACACACACACACACACACACACACACACACACACACACACACACACACACACACACACACACGTGTGTGTGTGTGTGTGTGTGTGTGTGTGTGTGTGTGTGTGTGTGTGTGTGTGTGTGTGTGTGTGTGTGTGTGTGTGTGTGTGTATGTGTGTGTGCGCATAAATTCTGCATCACTTGGCCAGGCTTCTCTTATATCAGTATACATATTTTCCTTTCCTCTTGTCCACTATTTTGCCCTATAGGACGACCGTATATCTGTTGTCTAATTAAAAGGCCTCATTAGAAGTCACGTGCGAAGTCTTTTAGTTCTTTAGATTTAACGAGGCTGATTGATTCAATGAGCCGTGGTTCTCATTCATGGATATGTCTGTGTCGGGGATCCCTTTGGACCAGTGAGAGAGAGGGGGGGGGGGGGGGGGCGGACTGATGCCACAGTTCTGTCCTGGAAGCTGGTCCCACAATTGGCATTGAGTCAAGGCTAAACTGGCCTCTCAAAAACGCGCACTTGATAAATCAGCGCGCAACGGCCTGCAGAGGACGTGGGTAAACGGAGACGCGCGTCGAAGCCGGTAAAAATCCTCTCGCGTTTCTTTTGCTTTGGGAAACTAATGTCGGCTTTAAACCTCTGTGATTTTAACCCTGAAAAACTGTGTCTAGTCAAGCCAGAGCTTTAGTACGACATTTAATTTTTATTTTTGGCGAGTGTGGGTTTCGGGACCCCGAGAATCCCTTCGCTGACCGCCTGGTGACCGCGGACCCCCATTTGAGAAACACTGATAATGAGGATCGTCTCTGAGTTTATACCGCTGTGCCATCACCTATTCTTACGTTCTACCACGTAATCCACAATCATACCGAAGCACAATCAAGTATTTTTTGCCCAAAATGGCGATTGCAACACTGAAAAAAAAAAAAATTGTATGATGATGCTAGTCGTGTCTCAGAAATACCGCGGCTTCCTCTCCGTGCGCACCTAAGGCGCATCGACGTGGCCGTCAGTTCACGGTTCACGCGCGCTCCTGTCGTGTTCGGGGACCGAATGTACAGCGCATGCACGAGCGCACATATACGCGTCTCGCGACCACCGCACGGCTATGTGGAACGTGCGGATCCGCGCAGCGCTCACCAAATTCGACACGCGCGCGAGCATCCCAAAGGGCGTCGCTGCTCACGTTGAAATGCCACCGCTCCGAAGAGCCGAGGTGCAAGCAGCGGTTGGCTTTTTTTGCTTCCCGAAGAAAACGTGAAACACACGCGCGCCATCGAAAGCAGCCAGCAAACATCACCGAGTGCGCGCCGTGACGGCGCGGTTGCGACCTGTCACCTCACCGCACAGTGTTTCAATTACACGGCTGCTGGAGCGTGATGGATCCGCACTGTGACGGCGGTCGCCTCCGGTCTCCTCGGCGCCCGTTCCGCGGGAGGTCAGTGCGGGGAGCGAGACCCGTGGTTAGGGGAAGCCGCGGCGGCTCCGTACACCGAGTGGGACGTGTCAGTGCTGCTTGCGCGCGAGCGTGGCCGGAGCCCTTACGGGCGGCCTCGCCAGGTCTGCTGCTGGTCGCGTGTACAGCAGCAGCCGGTAATCACAGAGAGCCGAACAGTGCGCCGCAAGGCAGCGCGAGCGGTTGGGCTCTTGCTCTGTCCCGGCAGGCATCAACGTTGATTACCTCCGAGCGAGCAGCTAATTCCTCGCAGTGCACGACGGCTGTCAAGGACTCGTGCTCCCGAGATTGTATTGTTGCGTGATTGCCGGTGAACAAACTGTGTGCTATGCAGGTTTGCACGCCACCGTGCTCTTACGCTGTGCGAGCAGTGCACGTATGTTGGTATGCAATGGATGGAGAATGGAGGAAAGCCAGCAAGCAAATATCTTAGTATATATACTCCTGAGAAGTGTGCGGTCTGCACACTTCTCAGGAGTATATATGGGAATGGAGGAAAGCCAGCAAGTTGCTTTGTTGATGCTTTCACATATCAGACAGCGAAATAACGATAGGTTTGAAAACAGTACAATTAAATTTTGTGTACCATGCATACTTGCGCGAAACAGTGTTTCTGAAAAAGACCACTTACGCTACCTGGTCGTCGTGACCGACAAGAGGCTTGTAAGCAATGTGCAACTCTCACAGCCCCGCAAACGCTGACTCAAACTTTTCAGCGTAATTAAGTCCAGTGTGCACCATCATGCTAGTCTGCACGCACATCACTCACGAAGCCATAGGACGGTGCACACTGTGCTTCAAGCTGAAAAGAGTGGGGGCTTCAATATGTGTACCCACCGTACTAGCGCAGGTTTAGCATATTGTGCAAATGAAAATGGGAACCATTCATTAGTATAAAGTAAGAATGGTGCACACCGTAATACAAGCTGAAAAAAAAACAACTGAGATGCAAGTGAATACATGAAACATTAGGTCAGCACAGTGCACGGTATACTATTCAAACTGAAGAAAGTGTATGGCTTTAAGTCTGCACGCATTATTAGAGAAGTCAGCAAGCTGCATGCACAACATAATTTAGGCTACTGAATGTGCAGATGAAAGCGCGCGCGCGAGGCATTAGTGAAGCCGTCATATACTGCACAGCATGACTGTAACACGTGCAGGTGCAGGCGTGGATGACGCATTACCGAGATCTTACCGAGATCCGCGCAGTGTGCCCTTATAGTTCAGGTGACTTCAGCATGTCCCTAGGATAAGAAAAGTTAGGTGCATGCGTACCATCGTTTATGTCGCAATAAATGGAGATGCAGGTGTGCATGGGGCATTAGCAACGTCAGCACAGTACACTCTATACGACTGCATGTGTATGTGGAAGCCGCCTTAGTGAAAAAGTTATCAGGCTGCAGCGAGTAATTAAGTTCCCAAATGTGGCCTTGAAAGTGCGGAATAGCATTTATGAATCCAGCATGATACACAATCTAATTCAGTTGTGCAGATTCAATGGTGCTCGAGTTGGCAACGTGGTCAGTTGCTGCACATAATTTTTTCAAGCGTATTTATTATTGCTATTCCTGCAGGATTAGAAAAGCTAGATACGCAGAACCATCTTTAAAGGCTGCTATATTGTAGATGCAGGTGTTCATGAGTCATAAGGGAGGTTAACACAGTGCAATCAGTATACGACTGTGCATATTTATGGCAGTGTTAGATAATAAGTCTGCAGACTGCAGAAAGTGATTAATTAACTCGCCATGAGCGTACACCTAATTCAGGCCGTAAAATGCACATATGAATGGGCGTTGGAGTCCTCAGCGAGGGTATACGTGCTGCGCGTTATAATTAATGCTGAACAGTGTGCGTCTGAAAGTACGAACACATATTCACGAAGGCAACTTGTAAGCTGCATTACATAATTCAGGCCACAAAAATATACAGATGCAGCTGTCTCGTCCACTTCTAGCTATAACATGGCCAAGCTCTCAAAACGCCATTGCATCCGAAATGAAGAAAGCTAAGTAGCAGACAGTGTGAAGCTGCAAGTCCGGGTCCTCCTGTGCTTGCATCGCTTTGCATAGATATGGGCCCGGGTCGGACACAATATTGCTTTTAAAGCAGTGCCCGCGTTATAGCTAGAAGTGGATCACCCTGTACATATAGCGAAGTCAGCATGCGGCACTACAATTCAATCACGTGCGGCTGCAAGACCGCTCAGCCTTAGCCTTAGTTAAATGGGCTTAAAGGAACGTGGAAGTGTGTGCCCGCGTAAAGGAAATCTGCACACTTCGTAGCACATTTCACACGCACTTGACGCTGGGCCGCTGCTTGTTGACAAACCGTCTCCCCGTCTTCCGTGGCAGTGTGATTATATATGCGGTATATATAGTATTGCGTTTATTCGCTCATTCTTCCCTTTGTAGATTATATATGACCTGCCGAAAAAAAAATTGGAAAAAGAACCATAGTTCAATGAAATCGTGGTGCAAGGTGTGATGTGTAAGAGAACGGCTGTAGTGCGTTCGCCGAAATGCGACGGATATGCCACTGGTTGGAAGGTATGCGATGACTGTGGAATCATTGTGTATACGAATCGAACTTGTGAAAAACAAGCAGGATTCCTTGAGTCTGTTTTGAGCAGGGGGCCGATATGTTTGGAGCTGATCAGGAGAGGAAGAAGATTGTACCTCTCCCTCCTCAAGCAAAGCTCCCTCTCCTATCCCTCGCCCATACTTTCTCACTGAGTGTTCCGGCTAATCGTAGGAGTTTTTCATGGAGGTGAAATCGTGTGATAGGGGGCAGCGAAGTCGTCCAACGTGGGCCGCACATACACACCCGCGCATACACGGAGAAGTTCAGCGAATGGTGTTCTTTTCTCTGAAGGTATGTATACGGTTAGTCGCGATGCAACGACGGCGCATTTACTGGACGGAAAGCAAAATTGGCGCTTGTACAAGGCACCAAAACATATGTCATACCGAAGCGCAAATCACTGCACAATACGAGGCAGTATTGAGGGAATAACATTTTCGAGAGCACGAAAGATCTGCACATGCATTGATCAGACTACGTTATCCATGGCTATCCTGTGTGTTACATTCCGGCCAGTCTTCGGTTGTTCCATTTGCAGTCTTCAGTTCCTTGCAGTCATCGGTTGTTCCATTTGAATCAAGCGCCAGTTGTCTAGTATATTGTCACGGATGAGCTATTGTCCCGATGAGACGTCTCACCGGGAACCTGAGCCCGATGGTCAATGTCTGCCCAGCCCACTTCATTTTCTCCGAGGAATCCCTAAAGCGCTTTACTGTTTTGTCCACGAAGAGAGAACAGCAGGATGTCAAGATATCCTCGTGATTTGCATGCCATATGAGGGCCGTATCCATGAGCGAGAAAACGACGTTCGCCAGCTGGTCTTTATTGTCCCATTTGCTATAACGGCTCACTCGTTGGTGATGTCATCTCCAGCTGCTCCTGCGAAGGAGCGGTTATCTTGGTAATGCAGCCAGGAACTGCTGGGTATAGGCCTAAGCGTGGCATCTCCTCCCAGGGACATCTCGGGCACGTGAGATAGGCCAAGTCGTCGGCTCCGGTGAGGCTCAGGCTGATCCGTTGTTAATTTGGACATACCCAGCAAACCTCCATCACTAACACCCTGTTCTTCCACGTCGTGTCTTCGCCATCTTCGCTTCTCCTTGACAGTACGCAACAGTGAAACGAACGCGACCTAAGCAAGACCACTCTCCTGTCAAAGCCAAGTCAGGGGATGCTGAAGATGGAATTGAAGTACGTATGGGCGCTTCTCAACTGAGAGTTGGTTTTAGTTCTTGTATATTTCTGTGCTCTGAAGGATGGAATTAGTGAACACATTGTCGAGCATATGTATACATATGCTCGACAACCCAGAAACCCGAAAAACCCAGAGTATACTCTGGGTTTTTTAGTAATTTATGCACTTTTAGTGCCTCGGGGTTTCTTGTAGTGTGACGTGTAAAAGGTGTAAAGGTCGAGACGGGGCCACTGCAGAGGGCATTTAAAATACTTTGCTACTAATTGTCTCGTCACGCAGCGCACTCCACTCTTCCCAGATGCAGGTGAACTGGTGTGCAGACAGATAATGTTGAGCAGAGCATGCAAGTGGCTAAGATACGGAATGGTTGTAAGCATTGTTATTGCATATCGCACAGGCAGTACTGCTAAAAGCTTATAGCAACGCTCTTTCAGTTACAGCATATTAGCCAATATGAACCAGGGCATGCAGATTACCCCTTAACATTCAACAAATATGTCGTGTCCCCTCCTCCCACCTTACACATCCCAACCACCTTTTCCAAGCAGTCCACGTTAGCTTTGGTACAGGTTTGCTCAAATCACTGAGCTCGACTAACTGAGATTTTCAGTGCAAAAATAAAGAGGAAATACAAAGAGTAAAGTATAGAAAAAAAAAATGGAGGCGCGAAGGAGCATTTGTTTATCTGCACAAACTTCCCGTTCTCAGTCGTGGCCGCAGATGTAGGCACAAACGTCGAAGAACGTGAGACTGCCTACAGTATAGCGCGTAACACCCGCGGGCCTCTTCCCCTCACGACCGGAGTGGAAACGCGGCCTGCAAACGAAGCTCCTGCGCACAGTGTCGGCGGTAACAAGGTTCACGCTTTTCTCCGATTCTTGCCGCGCGTCGTGTGTACACGCCCGACAAGAGAGAGCATCCGCGGCGTCGGCACGGCCGCCAAAGCGGCCCCAGATTTATGGCGGTACGCAGCGCTCCTCACTCGGAGCTCAGCCCTGTCATCACCCATTGTGCGCGGCAGCCAGCATCTCTCCCCCAACAACGCTAGCAGCGCGCGCGATCCGAGGGCAGCCGACGACGCGGGCAACGCGGCAGAGAGGAAACGTGCGAGGAACCAGCCCCCGGCTCGGAGTGTGCGGCGGCGGAATTCCTCCGGAGAGGCGTTTACTTAGAGCATCGCCGCCGTGCTTTGCGCCTGCTTCACTGCCTACATGAACGCACGCCTAGTCCGTGTCTTCAGGCGCCGACACGCCGAGTATCTTGTGGAGGTGCTGCCAACGTCGTGAGCGAGGGGCGGACTGCAGGGACTCTACGAGAGAGGGCGAGACAGAGAGCGAGAGAGTGGTGCCACGTTTTCATTGCTAAGCGCTCCGTTTTCCTGTATTCCCTTCCGCTCTCCGTCCCCCTTTTTTTTAAATTTATTTATTTATTATTTTTATGGAGTCACGCGCTGTTTTTACGTCGGCCCAATATAGTAAAGCGGGGAAGAATCGTCAATCCAGGTTGGTCGAGTCTCTGGAGCCGATTCTCGTTGCTTGAGCAAAACTTGGTTAGGTGAAAAATTGTGCTGTGATTGATGTAACAGTCCGCAGTTTTGTGCCACGCTAGCTTTCACCATGGCGGTTTGTTCTGACTGATGTTGGCAAATGGCGACGCTCAGAGTGAGGTAAATGGAATCGAGGCCTTCCGTTTCCATACCTTGCAGGTCATTAAGTATAAAATTAAAAAGTAAACAAAAATTGCTTGATGGTTGCGAAGTCAAAGAAGCCTCAAAGGTACGCAACAGGTACTGCGAAGTCGTTTCATTATTATCATGTTTATTATTAAGAAAGTTTAAATGGGGGCACTACTTCCACACTAAGCGGTCAGAGCTCAAATCCTGATGAAGGCTTTGGAAAGAGACTGTGAAAGCACGCGTTGAGAAATATTAATAACTGTGATTCAGTTGAAAAAAAAAAATAGAAGAAAGAAGGAAATGGGCATCAACGAGACATGCATTGCGCACGACAGATGACGGTTGGTAAGCTGGGGCATCAGGACTGATTCGAAGCGAATGAAGAATGAATCCAGGATTGGAATATTGTTCAGTAGAGAGAGATATACTCAGTGAATTAGTTGGGACAGAACTGGCACATGCAGTCATGAACTGCGACGGGAAGGACTTTCGCCATGCAGTCAATGAAAATCTGGTCATAAATGTACCTCTGAATACGGAAAGAATACCAATAATTGTAAGTGGACTAAAACAAGAGCACGTAAATGGAATAACATGCTGCGGACATGACGCTGCGGCAATTCTATAATTACACCCACAAAAGAACATGCTATGATTACATTCGACCATAGACTGGATGTATATACATTCGCCCATAAGGGCAACTCGTGACGTCATTGTCCTTTTGGATGAATGCATTGTCCTGTCTAGTCGTGTGCAATTATAGTATTGTTTTTTTATGAATATAATTATAGAATTGACGCTGCACCGGGACGAGCTTTTGGCTGCGTACGGATATATAAAACGTCGAAGGGGATGGACGTGGTGGCAGTACAGGTTTATAGTGTTTTGCTCCAGGTCGCTTTACACGGAAGACATAAGCAGACACTTTCATGTGTGTGTGTGTGTGTGTGTGTGTGTGTGTGTGTGTGTGTGTGTGTGTGTGTGTGTGTGTGTGTGTGTGTGTGTGTGTGTGTGTGTGTGTGTGAGAGAGAGAGAGAGAGAGAGAGAGAGAGAGAGAGAGAGAGAGAGAGAGAGAGAGAGAGAGAGAGAGAGAGGGGGGGAATTTATAGATGTGTGAGGGTACGCCAGGAGAACAGAATATATATTATGCAGAAAATTTAAATACTGAAAGGAATTGAGAAGCACGCACTTTTCAACATCACCAGGTGGACATACTAAATCAAGGGAGTATATATACAGATTACATCCATGGAAGAGAGAAAGAGGAAAATTATAAGTCACAGTATAGTGTTAACACCGTAACCATGCAAAACATCGATGTTGATGTAAAGATTCTCTGCCCCGTGGGCTCCTTGCTCTTATTCCTCTTTTTCTTTGCTTTTAGATAATTCGCTTCTTCGTCCTTTATCGACGAGAAGACAGAAATATTGAATGGAATGTGGACTCGCAAGATATATTGGAAAGAAGACTACTGCCTTCGAATCCAAGGATGACATTGAGAAAATTATCGTTTCTTTTAGGAAATTGAACAAATATAGTATTAAATGCACATCCTCTGATAAGAAGAATGGAAAGATAGAGAACTCACCATTGGTCCCAAAACCTTTGAATGCATGTCCAAAGCAGTGGTGCATCTGCTTGTGCTATGACGGGAACTGCCTTACATTTCGCTTTCAAAGTAGTTTCTTCAGCAAACTTCACATCTAACCTAACCTTCACGTAATTACTAAATACTGCGCTTGACCAAACTGCAGCGCCGTACGTAGTGTATCCCATAGACAGCACGTGGGACCCAACATGGTGATAGGAGGCGATTGTATAAGAATTTAATATTAACTTCCCAATGTTTTCATTGGCTTCAAATGTTTTCGTACATTTTTTTTTTCTGCTTTAACAAGAGATAAACAATGTCTGTATAATGTTCGGTGCATTAAACACGAAGTGCATTGTGTTGCACTGCTTACGATTAACTGGGAGTTAAATCGTCTCATTTACTCGAAGCGTACGAGAAAATGCATATTGTCACTATTGATTTGTGCCTTCGTGTCGGCCACAGAAGCTATATATAAGCATGTTGATGCAGCTAATAGTTCAGCTCTCTCTCGCTCACACTCTAACTCACTCACTATCTCACTGACCGAGTGCAGTCGTAACGCTTACACAGTGTCTGAATGAAGGTGCAAATTTTGGACTTTCAGAAAGTGGACACAATGAGCCCAGCATGTTGAGCCAGTGAGCTGTCCACATGCTTAGGCGCCGAAGGCAATCTGGAGGTCAGTGCATGCCGTCTGTTCACATGTACTAAAAAGCATAAAGAGCCGACGACACCGAAGTAATACAGCCTAAATCGATAATGTTTTTTTCCTATACGTAGCAAACGCGAATGGGCGTGGCCTACTATATACATGCTGGCTAAGTGAAAGTGGTGCGTGATCCGGCTATAACGTGCTCGTAATGGTCGCCAAGGAATCTCTTTCACACGCCGGGCTCTGCACTGCCCTTCAATCGCGCCCCTGCCAGCGTGGTACGGTCATCTGTACGCCGCAGTTCGTTCGGTCTGCGACTCCTATAATCTGCGCGAAATGCCGACGCTCGTCGAGGGTGTCCCAGGAAACAGCTGTATTCTTTTCTTCCCTCTTGATGCGTCAAACAAGGCCTGTGTTTGTTATCCTCAAGAGTCATTCATCCGGGTGGTATACGATTGCTTATTTTCTTTCCGTCGTCGATAGCTACTGCAGCAAAATGATAGCATATTCGACTATGCAAAGGTGCTTTTTCGATTCCTTTTCGTGCTGCAGTGGCTAAATCCAGCGGCGTTCGCGTTGTTTGTAGTGAATAATTTAAAGGTGATTTTGCATAACTTCCTTGCCCAAAACTTTAGTGCCATGATGTCGTCGAGAGGGCGAGGATACATGCAATAACAGCGCTACTGCAGTGCGTCGTGTCGGGAAGCAAAGCCGGGCGAAAAGCCTGCGAAGGTGAGTTTAACATATAGCTGCTGATTGTGCGTTGAAGCACAGACACAATCATAGGGTTGCGCAGCAAAATGAGAAAAGAACAATTTGAGCTTGATATGTCGTTGAAATTTATTGCACTGCATTTTTATTTGCGAAGACAGCCTTATTATTAGCCTTCATTATTAAGGCTTCAACAGGTCAGGAGATCCTTGTCATTACTCTCTCGTTGTTGTTCTCCGTAGCAGCGCTCGCATTTTGCAGTCATGAGTGGCGTCCACAAAAGTGTGCGCAAGATGTGTCTGCGAGATTCAGCGGGATATCGGTGGGGTTTTGGTATAAAGTGACTGATATAGTTATAGTTAGGGATACATAAGGAAGTCAGTGATGCGAAGGAGAGAGAAGAAAGAGAGGAAGATGTTATCTCTAGAGAGAGAGAAAGGGGGAAACAGACTCTCCCTCTATCTCTCCTCTTCTTTCCCTCCCCTGCCTACTCCCCTCTCAGTCTCCTCTCTCATTCTCCCTGTCTCTCCCCTCCATACCTTCCACTCACTCTCTACTCTCTCAGGGAGAGTAGGATAGAGAAGGAGAGGGACTCTCTCTCTCTCTGTCTTTGTCTAGAGAGAGATAGCATCTCTTCCTCTTTCTCTCGAGGAATCAGGGGCGTTCCAAGGAGCACAGGAAGGCAGCCAAAATGATTTCGCCTTACTGCACGTAAGGCGACGGAAGTGCTCCCCTGAAATTTTTTATATATTCGTCATTTGATGACAGAGAATTGCGTAATTAGGCGTCGTGTGGTCTCGAGCGCACTCGGCGCATGTCTTAGATGCTCTAGTCACCGAAGTATATTAATCCTCCTGTTCCCTTTTTCCAGCATTGCAAGCTGCTGGAAACTTTTTACTTTACCCGCAAGGCACATCCTCAACTACATCAAAGGTACAAAGGCTTTCGATATTCTTTTTTGTGCGTGCGTAACCTTCAATCTTAAAATAAACATAGGGAAATATTGCTGTACGTTTTCTGCAGTATGCAGATAGAGGCAGCACAAGGTATTATGATGCCGGAAGAGCCTATCCTGGTCCCTTCACGGAACTCATCGACTCGCCCTCGACACTCGTTCGGAGAAGAGCTGTCTCTCGCGTCGGTCTCGCTTTCTTCTCCACAATGGCTCCGCGGGCATCCCCTCGAGGGTGATTGCTCTCCGTCTTGTTATACAGGAAAGCGGAGCATCCTCGTGTGTGCCCACAAGGAGGCGCCGCATCAGAGCAGGATCGAAGGAGGGTCTGAGGGGGAGTTCATGCCCTGTAGGCGCACACGGAAGGACATCGCTTTAAGAGAGTCCGGCCCAGCGGGCTACAGAAGAAGGGAGAGTCTGACTTTATGGAGCGAGTCAGACAGCTCGAGGCGAAGGGTCTGCTTTGTCCCCTGGACACCCACGGGCAATCGCTCCGTCGACCGCCGGCTCTCCGGTGGCGGCGGTGGCGCAGGGTAGTCCATCGTTCATGTCGGCGCGCAGCGGGCACATCTTGTCCCCTTTGGGGGCAGCCCGGGCAGTCGCACAATGGGGAAACCCGCTGGCCCGCCTTTTGGACAGGTCTCCCTTTTTCTTTCTCGCTCGGGACCTTTGTGGACACAGTGGCCGAGGAGGATCGGCAATCACCCGCCTCCCCATCCATTCGGCACAGCCAGACGCGCATGCCTCTTGGCTGGCGCCGCTGCTGTTCCGCTGGATGACTTTTTACCTGTCGCGTCTGCGTTCCTGTCGGGGTGCCCCCCTCGCGCCCTTTGCCGTCGCAGCATCCGCACTGGTAGACACGCTGTTGTGTTCCCTCCGCGACACAATGGTCGCAGTGGCAGCGTGCGACGAACGAGCCGTGATGCGGCGCCACGCTCACGCCGCCGAGACGGCGCGACGTGCATACCATAGTTGGAATCCGCAGCTCTCGACCGCTTAGTCCTTTATGTTCTGTTGGTTTGTGGGTGTTGTAGCCGGCTGGCCTCCGTTTCTTTTTTCCTCTGAAAAAAAAAAAAAAAAAAAAAAAAGAAAAGGTTCACATATGAGGGCGCACGCAATGGACATTGGGCATCGGGGAGGAGGGGAGGCGAAGGGGTCGATTGTTTGTTTAAGTGTCGCAGCATGCAGGGCGCTGGACGCCTGCCGCGAACTGCGGCGACGCCTCTTCAGGAGAGCGTGTCTCCGAACTTCGTCGTGCGGTCCGGGCGGTTTGTTTCTCTGACCCGTGTCCAGTTTTCTGGTTTACTTGTTGCCGCGGCGCCGAGTTTTCATCTCAGATTGACACATGGAGGGTGAGTTGGAATGCGGGGCTGAATTTGTGCGGAGACGAAGAAAGAAATAAAGCGGGGGCGCACGTAACAGTTATTGCAGAGACAGACCCCCGATGGCATCGAGGTCTCGAGACTGTTTCGCAGATACTCACCAGTCGTAATGCTACTACAGAAGGCGAAATGATGACGTTTATTGTGCAAACGATACGGCTGCCGGGTCATTTGTGCATCGGCGCTCCGGATGCGTGTGAAGTGTGGACACGCAGAGTTGAGATCTCACGAAGGGCAGTGTATTCTGGCAGCTGTCTACAGACAGTGTAATATGTGTCGCTCGTGGAAAATTTATGTACTGGTTATAATTTCAATAATTAAATCTAACTTTTCTTTCTTTTTTTTTTCAGTGGGAATTTAAAACGATGTCCCTATTTTATGGGCTTCAAAGCCGTGTTTGAACAATGCAGAATGCCGAACATTTTACGGAATAAACTGCAGAAGAAAAATTTGCTCCCATCGATAGTTTAAGCAGCGTGGCGTTACGTACTATATGCAGGGTTCAGCTGAAGCATGCAGAGGGACACGCATTACCTCTTTCGCGTCGTCTGATACAGATGATTCCCCTCTCGATCGATACCAGACAGTCTCAAATGTCCGGAGATCAAGTAATGTTCTGAACACATTTTATGTGGACGAAGAGTTTTATTTGCCTGCCCTTATTTTGCATGTGCTCCACTTTCCTCGGGGAGTACTTGGCTTCATTAGGGCTCAGTGAGTCACCAACGGGGCCGAGCAGAGTAATGTTTTTCTCTTCTCCTCATTCGCGCCCTTGACTTCTGTAGCGCATCAGGAAAGGAGCTTGCATTGGCATAAGCTTAATATGGTCCTTGATCTTCTGAATTTCCGAAGCCGTGTGCTCAAAAAGTGTGCTTGTTTCTGGATAGCTTTCAGTGCTTACGGAGAGAAGCAGCGTACGTATGATGAAACGAAAACGAGAGGTGCGAAGTACGACGTGATTTGCATGCACATCATTATTGAGTCCTCAGAGACTCTGGGGAACGATACAGCGCAAAAGGAAGTGACTTGACATACCTAAACCAGGAAGGCCATTAATGCCGATACTTTCCAAGCTGAAGGATGCCCCTGGAGAAAAGTTTTTTGAGCCCTCTCGCATCCCACAGGCGGTCGAATGGATGTGTACGGGAAGACCAATTTTCTTCGCAACTTAGCGGTTGTTATGAAGGAAGTGGTGCACTAGAAAAGCACTGGCGAACGAACGAACCGCAAAGAAGTGGGCTCAACATTTTGTGAAGAATTTCGTGCTTATAGAATTATAAGCTGCGTAGGCGTTTTTATTATGTTTGTTGCCACACATTGCGCGTCTGGTGCTCCGAGTTCGCGCTAAGATTTTTAATGTCAACGCCGCGTCAACGCTTCGCGGGATGAGTTTGCATTCACTGGGTCGACTATTGCTCCGAGTTATTAATTGGATTTACTGATCGAAATGGAAATGTGTCGAGTAATAGTTCCGTGCGTGGTGGTATTTGCCAAGAGAAGCTCTTTCGCGTTCGTTCTTATTGAAAGCATTTACCACTACCAATACCGAGTCTTGTGCGGTCCTCCTGATATCTTTCTATATCAATTAGTTGCATTCGGAAACCGCTCGCAAACTACCTTTTAGGGAGAACCTAACAGCACTGGCTAACGGAGATATATATTACTTCGAAGCACAACAAGCAGGGGAAAAAAAAAAAAAAAAAAACGTAACGTTCGTCTTCACTGGTGGCCCGATTGACGTAAGCGAGCGCATGCCATCCAACCACCCTGTGGCACGGCCTAACCTATCCAATACATTGTACAATGAACACACTACACCTCTTCCTTCTCCCCCCTCAAAACGCTTTCACTTAGCAATCACTCTGCTCCCCTCTGCCATCGAAGTTACCGCGGCGTTCAGGTGATGGGGCACAGGCACATTTGTCCGTTTTGCATTCACGGGAAGATATATATAGAGCTGCTCTATGCAGAGAACGACGACGCCTGGTCCATGAAAACGTAATTTTCCACTCGGGAGGTCCCCCTCGGCGCCAACGAATGGGCCCTCTTTAAGCGCAGTGGACCTTCTTGCCCTATTCCCGTATTCCCGTACATAGGCGTTTATATACGCAACACCTCGATGCCATGCGAGGTCGGGTCGCCTCTTTTTCGAGCAGCAAGACTGGCGAGGTGGTGGTCCTCGCAACAGCCCCGCCACCACGGGGCTTGGGTTACGGAATCGGCCCCAATAGCACAGGGATAGCACGAGGGAAGAAAGGAAGAAGCAAAAAAAAAAAAAAAAGAAAGAGGGATTTTCCGACCATGATTCTCGGAGCGGCGTCGGCCCGTTGTTGCAAAAGCGTCTATAATATATAATCGTTGGCGCGGCGCGACCCACCGCACGGTGTGCCTGTGCGATACTTCTCGCCAGCGCCGCGGCGACCGAGCCCATAAAGATGTGGCGCCCCACCTCGTAAACGGCTCTCTCCCCACTGCACCCCCCCCCCCCCCTCTCCCTGCTTTTGCCGTCTCGGAGCTCAAGGCTGGATGACCTTCCTTCTGCAGGAGAAATGGTGGGGAATATGCGATTTATCGGCACTGTTCCGGTAGGTGAACATGACGCTAACTCCTGGTGCTTTCAAACGACGATTAATAGTGAACCTCTGCCTGCCGATAGGCCAAAGAAAAAGTTGGGTTGGTTAATTTTTTTTTTGTTTTTCAGTATAATGGCAGTTACCTGTAAAACCAAATAGTGAATCAGTGATTGGAAATGTCGATTTATTTTTGTTTTGTTTTTAAAGCGGCCGTCAGAACCACGAAGATGTCTGAGGTCGCTGTCATGAATCCGATAGAGGTAACAAAATAGGAAACGCATTGATCACATTCAACCATTGGCTACTCGATAAGAATTTATGAGTGAAAATTTATACTCTTGCCAGGTTTCTCAATAGCTTTTATTTATATAGGTAATGCATAATACATGAAACTTATTAATTCACTTTAGTCTGCATTTGCCAGTTATCTGGAAAAAAGTAGTATTTCCTGCCGTATTATATGGAAACGTATTATATGGATACGTATTCAGGGCTGCTAAGAAGACTTGAAGGCCAATTTTCACTCCAGAAATATCTAGGGGAATGTGTTTGCAGTCGGTAAACTCTTTTTCCACTTCGAAAATAAAACTGCGTGCATAATAGGTGTTGTCCTGTTGACAACACCCTTTTCACTTGAAGTATCGAGGCATTTTATGCCCTTAAGGGCGTATACTAGTTTGCAGTGTATAGTGTATATAAGATGCTGTATAAGATGTTGATGATGAATACATACGCGGAGCATATATATACAACCCGTTCGGTCCAAAAGCCGTCGGCGGAGCCGGCATCGCGTGTCAGAAATAGTCGTGCGGAAAATCCTGATTGATCGACAGAGCTATGACGTCACATCCACATGACCTCATGCGGGAATTTCAAACACCCGATTTTCAAAACAAAGCTTTATAACGAATTGGAAGAGGATTCAAATGAAGTCAAAACTGGCGAGAAGGTTCCTCAACTTGAGGTATTTCAAAATTTAGAAACAATTCAATGAAATAAACGTGTTGACATTCGGGTTCGAACCCAGGTCCTCTGCATGCCAGACGGGCACGCAACGCATAGGTCACGAAGTGTTTTTTTTTCTTTTTTGCGCTTGAAATATATAATATTTACACAATAACTCTCAGGCCTATTTGGCTGAGGTAACATGACTAAAATGCATTCAATGACTTTAATGTTTCAATTGCGGGAGCCAGTTGTGGATCCAAAAGTTTGATAATTTTACAATACCTCGCAATGGCTTCCTTAAAGTATTCTCATACTGTCTGTGCGTCAAGATCTGCGTGACGCACCGCCATCTTACTTCTCCATTTACTGTATACAGGCCCAACGCCATTACAAGGTCATAAGGAATACCATCCTCATTTTGAATTGGGAGATACGTGGTACCGTGAGGGTTAAGCGGAAAATCTTTCTTAAAAGTCCTTTGGAGGACGTCCCAGAAGAAACCTGCGGTCAAGCAGTCTAAGACAAAATGCTTCATTGTTTCACCTTTCTGTAAGTAGACATCGGGCTCCCCAAGGCACAAAAATACCTTTCTCTTGCAACCACACTTTAACCGCAAAGTCGCACCATGATATCTGAAAAACAATGTTTTGGCTGCAGGAGTGACCCACTCACCCTTTTTCTTTTAACTCGTTTTAGAACATCTTACCCTGTGCCTGCGCTGTAAATGGTGTTCTAGGCTGAGAAAAACAGTGATTCGATCACATATACTGCTGCTAAGTTTTAAGGCGAAAACCTTTAACAGCGCATTAGTGGCGTCCGCAGA
The DNA here is from genome assembly GCF_055883805.1 of Amblyomma maculatum. Classification (NCBI taxonomy): domain Eukaryota; kingdom Metazoa; phylum Arthropoda; class Arachnida; order Ixodida; family Ixodidae; genus Amblyomma; species Amblyomma maculatum. The sequence continues at coordinate 395,953,582 of NC_139344.1, forward strand.
AACTGTGCGCGAGATGAGTCCGCGAGATTCAGCGCGATTCCGCAGGATATCTGGGGTTCTGGCATAAAGTGGCCGATAGTTAGTGATAGATAATGATAGTCAGTGATGAGAAAGAGGGAGAGAGAGTCTCTCTCCCCTCTGTAGTGAACCCGTTGTATTGCTTATGACTTACTAACTTGCGTTTAGGATGAGTACTGATATTAGGGTAATAATAATTTTTAAATTGAAATGATCTAAAAAGAAAAATTCTAAAGGACAAAGGTTAAGCGTTCATTTGATTTTTTATTTATTTTTCTTTTTTTTTTTGGGTTTTTGGGTGAACTATTCGTAGCAACGAGTGTTACGGCAAATACGGAGTAATTACCGCTCGTAACGCACTCTATACCGTCTGTTGCACCAAGAGGCAGGCCGTATTTGACCGGTAAGCGAATTAAAGCACCAGAGCAAAATAACTCTGCAAAATTTAAGTTTGTCGATCGAGTTCATAAAACCTTCGAACTTAAGAATTACCGAATAACGGGGATCACAATATCTTCGTCAAAGTGAGAGAGCTGTGAAGCTGTTTTTCTATAAAATTTGGCCTGAACTACAGAAATATGGAACTTATGTGTTGGGCGCAGAAACTGCTATCGCGTTTTTTGAACTGTATACCGCTGCTCTAACTACGGCAGTTCACAACATGCCTGTGCACTTCTTTCGAAGTACCGAAGAACGAAAAAGAAATCTGATGTATTGTGCCATTCACGCCTCTGCTGAATGTCATCCTGCCCACAGGCTACCCTGGTCTCGCCCATACAAGAGCGATTTTCCGAATTTCCCGCAAGCTCCTAAGTGCTCCTGCTGTTCATGCCTTTCCCAGTGCGGTTGGCCCGCAGGATCGAAGACCGACCAGTGTCGAGGTGAAAAATGAAAGGAGGGGGGACACCGGGGTGGAGCTCGGTGTTTGTGCCCCAGAACGGGGAGGCGGACCGAGGGGCGCGAGATGGGGTCACCGATACCGTCATTGGGCGGCCGACACACGCGGAGGGGGCCGTCGTGCAAGGGGACCACACAATCAGTCCGTCGCCCCGCGCGCCACACGTCCCGCGTGATGTGTGTACATAAAGCTGTTGTACACGTACGGGGTCACCCTTCTGAGCTCGGGGAGTTTTGGGTCGAGGGCTGGGCCCCCTCCTGGCTGAGATGCGTGCCGGTGGCGTCTGCTAGCCTGACCCGGCGCCCGCAGGAACGTCCAGCTGCTCACTCCCGCTCTTCGCGTGGGCGCTCATAGCTTGCTTATATTGGAAGACGTACAGTTTGACGACGGCGCCGTTCCTAAGGCGGTAAAAAGAAAAAAAAAGAAAAAGAAAAGCTCAGTCTCTCGGGTCGTTTACTTCTAAGTCCCGAACCTAATCAGGACATAGGCGTATAACAGTCCAGTTACCAAGGTTCTGTGCCCGTGCACGGTCATAGTGTCCAGCAATTGTGCTGACATTATCACTCCACTGGAGCATCTGCGTTTCCTTTTCTTTCGTATCAGGTCATCAAAGAGAAAAAGGAGCAAATACTTTGCTTTTGCTTGCCCATTCCGCGAGCACGTTACTTGTCTGATGAAAGTGCATTTTTGTATACCTTAATTATCAGTCGAGGTATTGGTAATATTTATTTGTATTCTGTGTATGCGCCCTTGATCCTCCGTCTCTGAATGACCTATTATGTTTGCTCCGCCAACAAAAGTTCGGTTGGGGCTAGTTGGTGCATTATTCCTAAGGTAAAATTGAAGCGCTAACGATAGACGGTCCACAAAGAAAAGACAAACACAAAGACAGGCGCTAACTATAACAACTGCTTTCTTCTTCTCGATAACGCATATATATGCCTTCAACCACCATGTCACAAGCAAAGCAGAACAAGCAAAAATCAACAACTTATTCAATGCAGGACAACAAGTCATTCAATGCTAGTCAACAACGCCGCGAGCACATGAACTTATATTCGACTGCATAAAGTGAAGTGGAAGTATTGCCAATGCAGCCTTTTGCTTTTTTCTTTATGTCATAGGCTTTCAGTGCCAACCTTACGCGATCATTTCTCCGCCGTTTGCTGCTGTCCCCCCAGACATTAGTTCAAAGCTTCGAAGCTAAGGCCGCACAGGTGAATGGCTATAGCAGTGCGCGTTTGTTACGTATACTTTCTGCACGAGAGACGAAGTCTCATTTCTTGCAGATTTATGAGCCAGATTTATATACCAGATTCAGAAACAGACCCTCTCCGCGGAGGGTGCTGTTCGGGAATCGTGCGCAGTTTTTCATTAACAATAATCCGTTGTTGCTTTCATTCTGGTGTTAAGGCTATCTCGTTAAAGACATATACCCTATCCTCGAGAAAATCCGGAGTCAGCGTTGTCGTCTTCGTGAACACACCTGTGGCAGGTGGTGCAGTTGGCAGGTGGCTTGAGATTGGACGACGTGCAACCTCACAAGGCCACGTGGCATGGCCGAGTAGGCAGGAGCTGCCAATTCGAGTTTCTGGGACACTTAAATCCCGAGTCAGACACGTGGTATAATCCTAGGACATATAGGCACGACATTACAGCTCGCAAAGCCGGGATTTATATCTATATGTCAGGTGGTTCTTCAAATTAAGTGGCAGTTCATGACTGCATGCTAGGGAGTATGTCGGAGGTAATAGAGGCTCAAAAAAGCGAGTAGCTAAAAGCATCGCAAGCATGTCTGTCTCATTCTTATTCTGACAGACAGAGCTTAACTAGGATTAAATTGAAGTACCTATGGTTAAATTCTGTAAAACTAGAGCAAAGCGCTCTTAATCGTACGTTTACAGCGGTCGAGCTCTTTATTTTTCTTCATATATCGAATTACCGATATAAAGAACTACTTCTCTTTCCTTTTCGAGTTCGCATGCAATGTTCACGCGGGTTTCACTGTATGTACCTTCAATTTTTTTACGTTCGCTCTCCTGAACACTTACTGTGTATGTGTAACCGTGGAGTGAATAAGGATGAATGTGTTTGATTATCTGGGCCTGCCTGAGCTTGCTCTTTTATGTCTGGTCTTACAATTCTTTTGGGGGCGGCCGTGATAACCATACCTGTGTGGTTCCTACACATATTTTCTTGCTCGCTGCTGTTGTTTATCGGCCGGCGGGACATTCTTATAATTAAGACACAGTGTAGTGAACTCCATGTATACAATAGTGAGAAGCGGGCTAGTTGGTGACTAGTTTTGAAATGCATCATGAAACCGCGCAAAAAGACAAGGGACGGGGAACAAGGCAACATGACAAAGCGCGGAACTTCAACTAGTTTATTACAACGGTGCGTCACATTTTATACAGTCATCGCAATCACAATATAACCTGACAAACGATCATCACGTAACACACGGTGCGCAGACGTGTACGGGCCATCATATTATCTAGATATGCAAACTCTTTATCTGACAAGTTAACCGAGGTTTTGCTGACACATGAGCCGGATCATCCTTTGACGCGAACTTTTTCAGGATTATTTTCTCGCGGAACCGAGGCGGGCAACCACAGCAGTGGCGACAATGGTCAGCCACAAACCCTCCTCCCGCCAATGCGCCAACTCCTGCGTGGTGCTCAAGTCTGACGTTAATACAATGCACAGTTTTTCCAATGTAGCTTTTGCCACTGGGGTATTTTGTTAACTACCCCAGTTTAGCACGGGACAAATCTGGTGCCCATGCACCTTATTGCATAGGCCAGCCAGTTTATTTGGGTGCGGTGAAGACCACCGGCACATCGCCTTTCTGAGCACCGTTGTAATTAACTATAGTTGAAGTTCCGCGCTTTTTGCTGTTCATCTCACAATACTTTCAAGTGGCCCCGCCGGGGTGGCGCAGTGGTTACGGCGCTCGACTACTGTTCCCAAGGATGCGGGATCGAATCCCGGCCTCGGCGGCCGCTTTTCGGTGGAGGCGAAAAGCAAGGCGTCCGTGTGCTGTGCGATGTCAGTGCACGTTAAAGAACCCCAGGTGGTCGAAATTTCCGGAGTCCTCCACTACGGCGTCTCTCATAGCCTGAGTCGCTTTGGGACGTTAAACCCCACAAACCAACCAACCATACTTTCAAGTGCACAGCTTTCTTTCCTGCGTGCGTGCGTGTTAACAGGACTGCGTGGGCGAGCATATCGAAGAATCCTGTACACTTCAGCATTAGTAATAACCAGTAGCGTCGCGATATACCGTTGTCTTCTGCGAGCGGGCCAGTTGCTCAAGAAGTATGTATTGTCACGTGGAATGTCTTACGCGAGAAACGAGGCGACTAGCATTGCACTGAAAGAAACTGTTTATTGGGTTGGCTTGTGCACGCAAAATATAAGCAACACCGGGTAGCGTCGAAAGCAGCAATCGTGCTCATCGGTTATCGAACTATGGACGCCGGTGCACACCATTCGGCTGCCCTCAGTTTTAAAGTCTGCGAAGATTAACATCTAGATAAAGGCGCAAAGAAAATGATAAAGCGCCATCTCGCGATACTGAGCGCAAAAAACAAAGGCCACAAGATCGTTTCCTGTGCTACCATAGCGTTGACAAGGCTGCTTGACAGGGGCCGCTGAAAAGAACAACAGAATAAAGCTTTCAATGGTTTGCAGCGATATAGGGCCCACTGCAAGTAGACCGACAGATAGTAGATTTTGACTGTGACGATGAAACAAGCAGTGTCGTTGCTGAAAAAAAAAAAAAAAAAACTGTGAGACATTAGAAAAGTTTTTCACCTGCATTATAACAAAGTAAACGAAAGCAACATTATAATGGTTATAATATATATAAAACAACACAAGAATAATAAATATGTTTTACCTGGTTTTGTAAAATAGGCAAGCTGTTTTAATAAAACACCTCATTTTCTTTTTAATTTTACAACACTCTTGTTGCGTCGCCTTTTAATACTGCATCGGCATTGATCCTGCAGGCATTGCTTGCGAAGGCGCCGCACGAGGCAACGAAGCAGTTTCTTGTTTCTTGTCGCTGTCTGCGATGGTGCTCCCGAGAATGGTATACGAAGTTAGCTCGCTTGTCTAAAATTGTGCCGGTTGTGAAGTTCTCGCCTTGCATGCGAGTTGATTCTCAGTCATTGCTATTAGGTAGGATGCTTCCCAGTTTTGTAAGTCCATCGTTTTCTCCTTATACGTGAGGCCAGCGCCAAGCCTTGTTGTACCTTTGTCACGCTTTTCGTCTCTTTCAAAGCTCTTAAATTGGCGCCTATAAAACTCAGCTCGCGACGGACTGGCGCATTGTGCAACAGCGATGACTCTGTTTACTGTCGTTGTCACCTATACATTATTTTAGTCAGGATTTTCACACGTGAACTCCCGTCTCCACGCTTAGTCTGCCTTACGTGTGCGCATTGGTTAACTTACACATGTTGGTCAGTGCTGGCTTTGTTGTACACTTTTCTGGTATGCTTTATCGCTGTATTTGTGGGCTTCATATAATAAAGCACGGATACAGAGCCATATACTTGTTCGACACTCTATTGAGGACTGTGCTGTTACGCCAGCGCTTGACAAGTCATACTGTAAAATTATGCTGAGGCTGTCTTCTTGGAGAGATGCTGGTTCGCTCCCTTTTCGTGCCATATTCTAGTCGCTGGGTTTAATTGTCAACTGCACTCAAACAGCAGAATTCGAGTCCAGTAGAAAGGATGGAGAGCGTCGAAAGGCACCCTTCAAAAGGACTGCCTCGAAAATACAGCACGGTGCATCCAGAAAAATGGCGCTTTATAATTCGCGCCAATGTTATACGTACACTTGACGTCATTCAACGTCACTAACTTTAGTTGGCCCCACAATTCTAAGGGGGCGCCCATGAGCCGCCATGTTTTGAACTGGGCGTCTATGGAGCGCTCGTTACCAGTGTACATAAGCCTTGCCTTCTCTGGCAAGATAGATTGTCCACCTGCAAAGTAAAGGAGCCCTTTATGTGGTCAGTGAAAGTCGACACACCTTGATGCTGCCGTTGGACGTATACGATTGCCGGAGATGGGTACAGGTAAAGCGTTTCTTTTGATCACCTTGGATGCATTGCCTGTGCTCGTATCATGTTCTTGCATTCTTGTACAATTCGCGTTTTGTCAACCTGTCCACACTCTGTTCTGCTTTAGTTAAGAGCAACAAATGGCACCGTCAACTGGCGCTTACAAGTGCTGCTATTTCAGTACAAACTCCTCAAATAAAGCGCCAGGACAAACTTAAACTATACTTGTTATTTTACCCGTTGCGACAGTCTGCCATGTGCTCCGCGCAACACTGTGTATAAAAGATGAAGGGGGGGGGGGGGGGGGGGGGGCTGCATGTAGCCCCTGACGGGGCTTCAGTGTATGTAAATAAATAAAATAAATAAATAATAATCGCCTGTGCACGGCTGTGGGGCTAACCCTTGCTCTGCGAAACACTTGCCGCGAGGCCGTATACGAAGCGAGCGCAGGCGCGGTTGCTGGCGCGCGGTGTGCCGCACGGCTCGAAGCTTAACCATACCGTATACACACTCCGAAAAGCCGACACCGGCTACCCGCATATCAAAGGAGCCATAATCACGCACGCCCGAGCGTTTTTCGCCTTCGTAACGACGTTCCACTGCGGGCACAGCCTGCACCGCTTGTATATAAAACAAGGCGAAACACAAAGCAACAAATATAAAAGGGAACAAACCCGCAACTATAAGAAGCGAATAACAGGGCGTCGTCCACTCTACGCTTATGTAACACTTGTAATGCCGTTGTCCCCAGGGCTATGCAAACATGCGGCGGCAAGGCGAAAAAGGCAAGTCCTCTGGGTCGCGGTCGAGGGTGCTCAAGAAGAACGTGGATGAGGGTGTACCGCATCGTATGTGCGGCATCTGCACGTCCAAAGCTCGGGCAGCGGCGGGGAAAGAAAGCTGAAGTCGACAAGGGGAAAGAAGGCGGGTGTGTGAGAGAGGCGAGAAAGGAGGACGAGGGGGTTGCCCTCACGATTCCCCGCCGCGGCCCGTAGGCGCGCATTAATCTCGGCGCAAACGACGCGTCAATTATGGAATGCAACCCGTCATTAGGTATCGTTAACCGGCGTCGACGCGCAGTATTTGTGCAGACAGCGACCAAATAGCTGCCGCGTGTGTGTGCTTGTATACGCGCACTGCGTGTGCGTCCGAACGCAGCCGCACAGGCCGGAGATGAACGTTTACGAACAGCGCCGAACCGGCTATTGCGCCGCCTCGATTATTGTGTCGTGCCTCACTTTTTAGAACACTCGAGGAAGGCCGAATAGAGCGTTTGCTTCCCTTTCAAAATGTGTCAGCGACCGATTCCGTTGCGTAACTCTTCTTCGCGAGAGCAACGTTTCTTTATCTGTGAATCGCCTTGCGTCCGCAATTCCGACACCGTTTTATGCGGTTTCTTCTGCAGGCCGTTATTTCGCTTTAAGGAACACTCCGTTTTATGAAAGCACGTTAATCGGAGCCAGCTAACTCCGGGTTTCCATAACGCGTATACGGACACTGTACGTGTACTGTGACTGCGATTAATGTAAGAGCGGGCGATTATATATACGCGCGAGCGAGTGCGCGACTCGCAGGCTGCAGCTTTCTCGATCGGCGTTCGCGCGCCTGTTCCTGCGCATAAACCTCACAAATGCCATCGCCGCATCCGTACTGGACGTGCACCGAGGAAGTATAGTGGAAGGAAGGTTTGCCGGTTACGGCTTTAATTGGAGCCCCAACGAGGAACGGCCGATGCTAGGGATCGCGGATACGAGAACGGTGCACCTCGTTGTGTTTGCTTTTCTCCGGTTCCGGATGCGGAATATTAGTCTGCGTCACATCGCGAAAGAAAAACACTGTGAACACTGCGAGCTAGTTTCGTGATCCGGCTGCATCCTGCATGCCCTTGTTTTCATATTATCCTAACGTGAAGCCGTATTTGTATAGTAAACTCTGATTAGAGTTGCTTCAACTCTTAAGGTGTGGAAGGCCACACAATTAGAATTTAGCACGTGTGAAAAGCTCACGGAATGCGGCAATGATTGTTTGTAGTGCCGGCCCGATCGCCTATGCTGCTGATACAAGAGGGTATCAAACACCCACGTCTTCCAATACTTGCAATTATTTCACGCGATTGGCTTCTGTGTTTTAACTGACATAAAATTTTAAGCGTGAAGTGCTTTTACCTCCCATTCTCGAAAAAATAAGGCGAACATAGCACATTATAAATTTATAACTGTAATGAAGGGAAGCTTATAGCATAAAGCTGAACTTTATCAACAACTTCCGAAGTATCGAACTTCCCTTTTCGTTGCTACAGACGCCAGTGAAAATTTTGTCGCATAATGATCTCGACTTGGATTAGGTTCATCGAAAGCGCAGTCTAAGTAGCTTCCTTTTTCGTTGCCCCATATATGCCATTCGGCCACCGCCACAGCCTCTCGGGCAAGGTGTTCTATATGCTCGTGTTCTCGTATTCCTCGTGGTTCCTTCGTTTGATTTGTGCTTCCCGACGCACTCAAAGGTGGGAAAGGGGCCGTAGCGGCCGAACATTGAGTGCATCGGAACGTATGGCCCGTCAAAAGGCGACAGCAGCCAGTTACTGCGATCATGTTTCCGATGACGAAAAGCAGAATTAAGCGCTTGAATGCGGTGAACGTGAAGCGCCAGTACATCAACCGGATCATATATGCTTCGCCTGATGCTAATGGCGGCCCGTGCGCTGAAAAGGGCGAAAATCATGCCAGGCTCAGAGTGGTACAGCTATAGTTTTTCTGTTGAATGAGTGCGCTATTCGCTATTTCAATATACCTGTAAATTATAACTTTAACATGTGCTGCTCGTATGTGTTGATGGATGCTTTCTTGCGCATATACGGGCTGTTTTTAGCCCGAATTGTCTTGTCCGGAGAATAATAGGTTCGCCGAGGCAACGGCAAGCCCCACAGTATGGCGCTACATTCACGCAGCCAATCAATAACAAAGACGTAATTGGTGACTTATGTGTGTCTCACATACTAGACAACTGCATAAAGACGAAAAGAGCAAAACGCGTGCAATTGCTTTCCTACCGTAATTCCAGCCAAAATTATCTGCCTTGTTCTTTTTTTTTTTTTTTTTTTTTTTTTTTTTTTGCGACATTGTCGTTAGAGCCCCCAAGAAGCGGATTTTTCTGGTTCCCATACCTTTTGGATCAATTCCAGCTAAATGAGCTGATCTACGTATTGCTGCCACGGTGGCTCAGTGTGAAGGCGGTGACTTCTGAGCCGAGACCCGGCGGTTTCGATCCCGGCTACGACTTCTACGTTTCTTTGAAAGGTTGACGCAAGGCAGCGTACTTTGACGAGCGTACCTCAAGTGAATGAAACCATGCATGTATTACGAGCCTTTCACTATACGGCGTCAATCACAGTCGGAGTCGCTTCGGAACGTGTAATTGACCACATAACACCAAAAAATCTACGTGTTGCTGCTGAATATAAATAGCAAGCATTTTGGCTTTTCCCCTTACATACACAATCTGATTACGAACTATATGACATGTTTTTCCTTATTGGACTTCATAGCTTGTGGAAGACACGCACGTTAATGGATCGCAACGTTGAACTTGTTGTTCCACCTAGACTCCGTTTTAGCAGAATGATCCTGCAACTGAAGGACATTTAAGATGAAAATGACTTTCAACCTGATTGGTTTCTGCTGGTGACACGGTGTTTATCTTTGCCTGCCTTTTCAATGTGTTTTCTGTTGTGCAGCTCAACAACGGCTGAGTGCTTTGTAAATAGCCTGTGTACATAACCTTTTCTGTACATAACCACGTGTAACAAATACCATGTCAGAAAAAAAAAAATGCAGAACTATCGGTCGTCAGTCGAGCTGAGGTTTACGCAGGCGGTTCAAATCTAGCACAAGTCGCTTTTTTTTTTCTTTTTTGTCGCTGAAGTACCTCTTAGGACGATAATTCTGCGCAAAGGTTTAGGTATAGATGCGCGACCGTGAGTGCTAAGACTCAAGAGAGGCAGCTGTTAATACTGAACGTATAGCTGCTGAATTTGTGCAATTGCATTGTGTTTTCCTGGAAACCATACCACTCGTTTAGGTCGCAAACGTAATAATCAAACGATGAAAGTAAGAGAAAAGTCTGTATAGGAAGCAGACCGCGCAGAAACCATTTACGTAACTGCTTGTACAGGGTGCGGTCTATCTCCAACCATTGCGTGCCAGCCTCTCCGGCTCGGGATCATCGGTTTCGTCAGGGTGTGCTGGTTATCGCTTACGCGCGCCTTTCGTTAAGTACGGAGAGTACACAGGGAGCAACCGGCCAGGACTAGTCAGCGGCACGCATGAGCCACTAGGGACAACGACCGACCCACGTCCACCGCACGCATGTATACAGCGCGCAAGAAATGATTATGAGGACGCACACGTCCGCAGATCTCTGACAAGATACAAGTATGTTTTGTTGCTTGCTCATTGGTGGTTACGAACGGTGACGTATGCATAACGACTGGTTTGCTCCCACTTTGAGATGTATATGCTCAAGGGTTGGAAACAAACAAACAAACAAACAAAAAAAAACAATCATTACATCTCTGCGAATGTTATATGATGCGCAGTCCTTGATCGACACTGGCTCTGGCTGCGGCTATGGTCAAACATGCGCGTTTTTATGAGCCTGTACTACCAAGGTGCACCTCATAGGTGCGTCCTGCCAGGGTCTCACCCATTGCTAGCGGCGGCGCTGCCAATGGTCTCTGTGGCCGCTATTACAGGCCACGCATATCTCAACCGAGGGGGGGGGGGGGGGGGGGGGGGGGGGGGTATAGTGCATGGAGGTTCTATAGCGGAATAGGGGCAGATGAATGAAGGGAGGTTAGGGAGAGGGGAGGCGTTCTGCTGTGCAGAATAAGCGATCAACGACATGAAGGTGGAATCACACTCAGAGACCCGCACGCTCTCTCAACCATTCTGCACAGTGAGCCGGCGGTTCTCATTTGCCAGATAGACATCGGCGCTGGATACGTGGCCATCGCCATCCTCTCTCCGCTCTGTATAATGGCCTGAGTTCGGGTTTGCTTTTGGGAATGAGGCATGTGTAGTCAAGCATACGCCCTCTCCTCGCAAATAAAGGTAACCCACAGGTGGAATGAGACAAAGACGGCCTCTCCACGTTCTGGGATTGCAATACTGCTGGTGTCCGAGGAACCCACTACCATGGACATAGTACGCGCAGCCCACACTATTGGCTGTCCTCCAGTGTCCATACACCGGGCCCGCATGTCCATAAAGCATCGCTATACGCGCACAGATTCGTTTATGTATGATGCCACTTTGACTGTAGTGAACCTGCCGAAGCTCTATGGGTTTTTTTATGACGTTGTCTTCAGAGGGCAGTCTCTGAACCTGAGGGGATACCTCTGTGCTAAAGGAGGCTCTCGGGCGTGCGCACGCGTTAACGGTTATGACCGTACGCCGTCTATTTGTTCACAGAAGGGTGGCCAACTCGTAACGAACACCACGGAGCGCCCAGCGCGGATGGGGTGCGTCTTTATGCGCTGGGCGTGAATGGCGGGATGGTTGCGACTCACAGGCTGCAGCTCCCCATTTTCGCAATGGCCATTCTTTCTCGCTCGGGCAGCGATGCAATCGCGATGGCCTGTCGGCACGTCGGCAGCGCCGCGGAGATATCTGTATACGCGCCGAACGCACGGGTACCGCTCCGATCGTAGTTACTTTTCGCCTTTCTGCCTAGGTGGTGGCGATGACCGCGGGCCGGTGTGCAGGTACGCATCATACGAGCACTCACGTGTCCAGCGCATAAACTTCGCTGAGGCCATTTGAATGAAGTTCACGGTACGGTATCCTGTACGCACGTTCAGGTTGATGAGGGAGCCGTCATCGTCTTTCTTGGCCAACTTCAACCGTACTGGCTGTCCCAGAAACAAATATTTTCTCGCTATTCAGCACGTGCCTATAAATATGAATGCACTGTTAGCCTGTTGCGTATTCAAATATGGGCAAGGAATTTTGGAAGGGTGGCTTCAAGGATCAGATGATTCCGCGTTGACCCGCCGGAATCCGTTGTGTCGCGAAGATCCTGCTTGGTCGACAGGGTCTTGGAGTCACAGCCACTTGGCCCCGCTTGAAAATTTCAAACACCCCACTATGCTCACGTGAAGCGTGACGTCATGGGTGGAATGAGAGAGATTTAAACGTATGTACATGCGAAGTAAAAGTCGCCGCATGTCTCAAATTATTTACCTTTTAAATAAATTCACTTTACAGTGAAAAAGAAATGTCAAGAATTTTAGGCTATTAGGCGGGATTCGAACCTACGATCCTGATTGTGGGTCAGACGTTATACAGAAAACTGGTTTGAGGGGTTTTCTAGTTCTAAAGAATGGTACTGAAGCTGTGCCGGGTAACATCGTGAAGCTTTCTTCGTTCTGTTTTCTTTATTAGGCCTGGGGCTTGAAATTTCAATCAACAATACAGTTGGAAATCGATGTTAGGCTATCGTGGGTGACGTCGGGAATTTCGTAAACTTTAGTAAAAACCGGGAATCTCGCAAAATCGACTAACTCAGTGCAGCAAGTGGGCGAAAAGGTTGTGGAGATATCTACGATATTACACCTTGGACGATATGTACACTTTTAAATACAATTAAATTTCCTTCCTAAACTATGTATATCGCATTGCTCATGTGTCGTGTATACGCGCGAGGCACTTCAGCACAGAACTAGGATAATCTGCTTTCATCGTCATCATCATCATCATTCTGCTTAAGCTCTATCTTGTGACTTAACAATTTGCCTGGAGTTATTTCTGTCCGGTTTGAGTATTGGTGCTTATATAGGTTGTCCGTATCTTAGATGACCTTAAAATTTTAATAGCCTATCCAAGGCAGCGGATAGTATGTTTTAATTGCACGGATATTTGAACAATTAGTCGACATAAACTAATTAACGTTTTTAAATATGCATATCTTTCAACGCTTAGGTGTGAATAGGAAAATTGTCGACCGCCACGAAAACGGTCCGACCCAGGTGGTTCCGACGAGGCAGCCTTTGCATATAGCTCTTTTCATTCGGGGAAAAAAAAAAATTATGGGGACACTTAAGCTCCGCCTTTAAGGGTATGACGCGATAACGTAGGCTACCAGCCCACATATAAAGCCTCGCTTTAACCAAGCATATGACGTGTCTGCGTGGCCTATAGGAATAGCGCATGCCTTACTCGGCATTCAAGAGAAGTGGAAGGTTGATGCTTACTCCACCTTCCCACCCTAAATGAGCAACCCTAGTCTGCAGCTCCTTTTAACTTTACAATACCACGTGGTCTCGTTGAAGTCCCACGAAGAAACCGTACTCGGCCATGTCGGCTCCAGCTATCCTGCCAGCGCATTGCTCGTGTGAGTTTTAGTTCCCAACGCCGCGCCGCGGCGCGGACAGCGTCGACGTGGACAATGCCGATGCCCGGACGGTGCATTTGACGTTTTCGCGTTAAAATAAAAGCCCACAAGTTTAATAAAAAAAAAGAAGCCACGTGACAGCGTGCTCCGTGCGCCCAAATACTTCGCGATCACAGCACTTTCATCCACGACTTGGTAAAACATTGTCAGAGCGCTGTTCACGGTATATGGACTTCGCTTTGCTGTTCGTTGCGAGGTAAGCGTGTCAGCGGCTGCTGAGAGTACGCTTTTCAGGCGCACCGGCTACAGCCGCTGGCGCTTATCTCGGAACCTGCAGCAACGCAAAGTTCTTCTGTGGGCATCGCAGGAGACCCGATTCTGGAAGCGCTTAAACAAGTCACGAATCGGAGCGCTGTAACCGCGGAGCATTGAGGCTCACAGAGTGCGCAATATACATTAACTAATTATATTGAGAGCCAATCTCGACTAATTATTAGGTAGGCGGAACGAAAAAAAAAAATGCACAGGTCTAGCGTGGCTAAACTTATTATAACTAATAAAAGCACTAGTTCGGCGTAGTTTATCACGGTAGATGTATATTTTGCTGTTCTCTCGCCCCGCTGTTGTTCACGCAGCGAAGAACCTGACTGGCTACCATTCAAAAGCAGCCTGAATTCACCCGGCTGATCAGGCGAGTTTGTACATTTAAGCAACTTGGAGATCTCGCTGACATCATACACACGTTTAATGCAAGCAAACGCAAAGACAGGTACGTATCACAGAAACCATCGACGAGTCAGGTATGCTGGTTTCAATTGCATAGATCGGGCGCAATTTTCTTTTGTGTGTGTTTCCTTTATAATGTAGCTGTGTTGTTTTCCAGCACTGAACTTTTTTTCAGCCTCAGTCCAAGGCGGCGATCCTGTATGATAGCTCAACTTGGTGTCATGCTGATCCAGCCATTACAATAAACGGGCATACGAATCATGTATGAAATGCATGCCAGGTTTTTCAGTAGGGATGCAAAGGTGCAGTTTCTTTTTTTGCAGTCGGGAAATTCTTTCTGGATATATTCCGACAGTTTCTAGTGAAAAATAAAGCGATTTTTTTTTTTGTGATAGCCGCAAAGCACTGCCATTCGTACTGAAAAATTCGGTGTCATTTTTATGCAGGATTCGTATGACGAGCGATTTAAGAGGATAGACAGGAATGAGACCGCTTTGAGCTGTCATATAGAATCGCACTGTACACGAAATAGCGACTGGGAATTCTGAAAAAAAAAAAAAAAAAAAAAAACGAACTGGGGTTGGGAAAACTTCGGTGGTGTAAAAAAACAAAAAAGAAACACAGCTGCATTAAAAAGAAGGAAAAGATAGCACCCACTCTAGGATTCTAGCCAGCGCACTTCGCAACACTACACCACACGATTACGCTATGACCAGTACTCTATACTGTCTTTTATTTATTTATTTGTTGTTGGCGTTACAACACAACAATCACTGCACCGATAACTGAGACACCAGTTGACATTCTTCCTTACCTAACTGCGATATTTCGCACCTTCTCCTTTCTCAAATATAGAAACCGCGGTTGTTAGATAGAACCTTCGAAGCATGCTGAGGGGATATCGTCGATGTCCCGCATCTTCGTTCACCATTTCTTTCTTTCTTTCTTTCTTTCTTTCTTTCTTTCTTTCTTTCTTTCTTTCTTTCTTTCTTTCTTTCTTTCTTTCTTTCTTTCTTTCTTTCTTTCTTTCTTTCTTTCTTTCTTTCTTTCTTTCTTTCTTTCTTTCTTTCTTTCTTTCTTCGAAGCATGCTGAGGGGGTATCGTCGATGTCCCGCATCTTCGTTCACCATTTCTTTCTTTCTTCGCAACACTACACCACACGATTACGCTATGAACAGTACTCTATACTGTCTTTTATTTATTTTATTTATTTATTTTATTTATTTATTTATTTATTTATATATTTTATTCATTTTTCTTTCTTTCTTTCTTTCTTTCTTTCTTTCTTTCTTTCTTTCTTTCTTTCTTTCTTTCTTTCTTTCTTTCTTTCTTTCTTTCTTTCTTTCTTTCTTTCTTTCTTTCTTTCTTTCTTTCTTTCTTTCTTTCTCCTTTTTATGCCCAGTTGCATCTCAGAATATCCAATAAACCGTCGTCAGTCGCACCTTTGAGCCGCTTCTTCTCGTGTAATGATACCGGTATCTAAGAGCCAGAAGAAGACGATTTCGAAATATCTGTTTACACGCCGGACAATGAAACCGTGACACAGGGGCAGAACGACCTGGACGGCTAACGTCTGGCCAAATTTGAGCAAATTTTCAGTTTCCGTTCGATCTGCAGGAGGGGCCCATGCATGACCGCTACATGTTTCCACTGCGTTATCTCTATTTAGTAGGGCTTCCACAACCTATGGTAATAGAATCTCCTGCCGGCAGTGAAAAAGCTAGTAGAGTTATTTGCCGGGACAGGAATCTGGCATGCACCTGGGCGAAGGTGACGGCGTGTCACTCAGAATTGGATCAGAGAAGCTTCTGACCTACTCTGACTGGTTTGAGTATCTTTGTCACATATTTTCTTGTTCGAAGTGATATACGGTTGCAAAAAATGAAACTAAATGTTCCTAGACGAGGATCTCGGTTTCTCATTATTGATCAACCAATCTTACGCCCCTCCACTGCCAGGCCTCAAGACCCGCTCCACGAACCGCAAAAGATTCAAGCAGTGCTACGAACAAAAGAAAATCCAGGTCCAATCTAATATTTCTTGCTCTAAACGCAAGGCAAAGTTGCATCCCAACGCTCTTCAGAATTGCTTCTACGAGTGGAATGAACACCTGTCACAGAAATGAGTGGACAACACCGCAGGACGAAAAAAAAAAGTTCTAAATAAGCCTACCTATTTTTGTTTTGCCCCGGAGTTAGATAAGAGAGAGCCTACCACTCTTTGTGTATCCTGGAATTCTTCACTGTGGTTTCTGATTGCCATACTAAACATTTCCAACTTTTTGTGTGTTTGATTTAGGAAAATTTGTATTCGCGTTATTTTTTTATATCTTATGTATTAAGTTGCAGCCTCCTATTTACAAAGCCCGTTTATTTGGCTGCAGTCCAACATATCTTATTAGGAGATTGTGCAGAAAATGGTGTATTAGAACATATTTTCTAATGCCTATTGGAAATACCATCTGTCTGTGCAAAAGTTTTGACATAAAAATGAAACCTATAGGTAGCCGTTCTAAATTTGCTCAGGAAAAGGGGAAATTTAGTCCATTTTGTATGTTTGGAAATTTTCGTATTCTGGTTTCTTACGTCCATATGTCCATATGTTAGAATTTCCAACTCTTAAAGCTACCTTTTATTTTTCAGAAAAGAAGTTACGATTTGAGACTTTTTACAAAATTAATTTTGTACAATTCAATGTCTCTCACACACACACACACACACACACACACACACACACACACACACACACACACACACACACACACACACACACACACACACACACACACACACACACACACACACACACACACACACACACACACACACACACACACACACACACGCACACACACACACACACACACACGCACGCACGCACGCACGCACGCACGCACGCACGCACGCACGCACGCACGCACGCACGCACGCACGCACGCACGCACACACACACACACACACACACACACACACACACACACACACACACACACACACACACACACACACACACACACACACACACACACACACACACACACACACACACACACACACACACACACACACACACACACACACACACACACACACACACACACACACACACACACACACACACACACACACACACACACACACACACACACACACACACACATACATACATACATACATACATACACATACATACATACATACATACATACATACACATACATACACATACATACATACACACACACACACATACATACATACATACATACATACATACATACATACACACACATACATACATACATACACATACATACATACATACATACATACATACATACATACATACATGTATATATAGCCCAGTTATTCAGGTTCATTTTGGTATAGTTGTGCAAAAATAGCGCAAGAACTTCGCTTATTAAAAGGTTTTCCTAATGCCTATAAATATTGAATGCCTATTTTCTTTGTTTATTGTTCTTTTTTTCTTTTTCTTTTTTTCCGAAACGGTCAAAACCCCAGTTCTTTTCAGATATGCTATCTCGCTGCAGGGGCTTGGTGATTACGGCTCTGAATTGCTGATCGCAAGGATGCTTGTTAGATACCGGCCGCGGTAGCCGCTTTTTAATGGAGGCGGAAGACAAGGTGCCCGTGTATTATGCGATGTCGGTGCACTTTAAAGAAGCTTAAGCGGTCGAAATATGCGGGAATCCACCACAACGCCCCTCATGCCCCGAGTCGCTTTGGGGTGCTAAACCTTTGTAAACCAAACCAAGTTGTCGGGTTGGTTTAGGCATAAACTAACTCTATATTTGGTTTTACGTCTCAACGCGACTCAGGCAATGTGAGACGCCGTATAGCGGAGGAGTTTTCGACCACCTGAAGTTCTTTAACGTTCACTGGTATCGCGGCGGTACAAGGACGTCATCTTTGCGTCTCCGTCGAAAAGCGGCGACCGCAGCCAGGAATTTAATCTCGCATCCAAACTAAGCAACCAATCCAAAGGATAACAAACCAAGTATATCAAGATGTCAAAATTGTAAAAAAAAAAAAAAGAACTTTAGCGAACGCTTTTCGTGATTTCAGTAAGTCTTCTTAGAAAGGTGGGAGATTTCATGAGTGCCGCTTTCTGATAATATCCTGCTGGACGTACTGTCCGAAATGTAAACTTTATAAATTTTATTAGCAGGGTATACTGTCCCAAAAAGACTTAAGGCGCCATACAACAAATCTGTATATGAGGGTGATTTTCAAATATAAAAAAAAAAAAAAGATGTTGCTGATACTTTTAAACATTGCCCAGGTATGCCGCGTTCTTATACGGTTGTTAATCAGTTTCAAAATCACGCTGCATAACACCGAATTTCTTTTCAGTACATAAACCGATATTCAAATAAAAGAATAACGTAACGTGAGTAAACCTGAAACTATATGACATGCGCGAAGACCAAAATCATGCAGCGCTTGGCATTCACATATTTTCTGTATACGTTGAAAAAGCTCTCGGTGGTGCACTATATTTTGCGAGAGTTGAAGCGCAATTGTTTGGCACAGTCAAGGGGGGGGGGGGGGGGGGGGGGGGGGGGAGTACAGAGAGGAGCAATGACGTCATGCTCGGAGGCCTATCCGCTTTTTCCCTCTTTCCTTCCCCTAAACAAAAAAATCCCACACAGGCACCGCGTACGTTTTGGGGCTAACGGTCTCCATGACGTAGACACGCCTACGTTTCGTGGCTGGCGCGTACACACTGCATGCTGCTTTCATTGTTCGCCACTCACAATGCCCCGTCATATGCCCGCGCGGCCCCGCCGCAGCATTCGAGAAGAAGAAAAAAAAAAAGGAGGGTAATATTAATGCGCACACACATACACAAAACAAGAACGCGCCAGCGCACCTCTTCCTGCCTGAGATGGACCAGAGGTGTTTGTTCACATAGCTCGCGACACACACACGCACTTGGCGCGGCTTGCGTTGATTTATTCACACCTCGATATGCCATTAGCACGGCTGCGGCTGATGCGAGGACCTGATTACGGCCGAGGGTAGCGCTCTTCTTGGCGCCTGCCCCGACGCCATGGACACCCGCCTTCATTGTGCAGTAGTCGGACGGCCGAAAATAGCAGCGTATACCTGCCACGAGGACAGTGCACCCTCGACTCGATCTGCTGTGGCGTGCTTGCAAGGCTGTTTGCATCATCTGAACTATATATATATATATATATATATATATATATATATATATATATATATATATATATATATATATATATATATATATATATATATATATATATATATATATATATATGACGATGCTGGAAATACGTACACTTGCATTTTTGTCGTCAGCATTAAAGCCACATGTCTGATCATATATCATTCTTTTCACACGGAATATGTGACATTCATCGTCATCGCGACCACCAACACCGTCATCGTCAGTCGAGTTCAGTCCATAATGCAGTCTATACGAATATGTGTAAATTTGTCACATAGAGACATGATAAATGTGAGGATTCGTGTGTTTGTGCTATACGAAAGAGCTGTCCACGCAGCTGGCCATGAGCTTCGATCTCCCTCGCAACTCTTTTAACAGTCCTTAACTCAAGATCTCCCTTAATTAGAAATTCTCGTTTGTTCTCGAGCTAAAGCGTTAGTCTCGTATGAAACACACTGCTGGGCAAAAGTGGAGATACCACGCGATTTGACAAAACTGTATGCCAGTGTTTCCTGACGGCGCAGCGGCTTTTTTCACGATTTGCATAAGGTATACCACCCATGCTATGCTTGCCCGCTTGCCCAAGTACTTTTGTCAGCTAGCTATAGGTGCGCATTTTTGTACAGAAAATCAGCAATCAAAGTGGATAGCGTGGTCTCTACGCTTTTGCTCAGCACTCTACATGAAAAAGGCTTCCCTTGAATCAAAATCTGAATACTCAAAACAAATGGTTGGTCCACTTTCAGTTCGACAAGTATATATGGTAGTTTATTGCACATAACACTTCTTTAGCTGGCAGCCAACTGACTTAAACATTATTTTTGCAATTGAAAGTCACCTGACCGCAGGAATAGCCTTTTAGTCAAGTTGCTCTATACGTCACCGCTGCGCATCGTGTGGGAGAAGACCGTGGTTCGAATTCCGGTGCGACGCAATGCTCCACCGGAATAAAAAAAAAAAAAAAAGAAACGCATGCCGATTGAATTGCATAAATGGGTTTGGGGTGCGACCTGATGCGGGTGAACACCCCCGAAAACGCACAACCTCACCAGAAGAGGATTTGGCCACCTTGGTACAGTAATTGGCCGCAACCGTCCTACGGATATACGGCAATAATTGGAGGGGCCCCTTCGCCCTGCAGTGGGTATAGTCGGGATGCTGTTTCTACTGATGATTAAATTTGTGCCTAATTATGAGGGATAATAGTATTGACTTGGATAGCTGTGTGATATAGTATATAAACACGAAAGAATACAGCGCGCACAGGCAGGACGATAAGGGTCCACTCATGCGAAGTGTTTTGTGTGTGTCGACTCTTCAAAGTCATGTGATCTTTGGTCCGTTTTTACCACTGAAGCCGAAGTATGGCATCTCATTCTCATTCTAAGTCTTAGTAGCCCGTACCCTGCTATGTCATCATTTATATTATCTTCATTTCGTATTGAATGTCTAATCGAAAATCTGAACTCATCTGCATCAACCGGGCCAGATGAAATTAACCCGATCCCAAAGAACGCTAAATGTATCAGTACTGCTGAATAACTACGTTTGCTGTTCAAGCAGTCACTTCATACACGCTCACTATCCTATAGGCGGTGTGAAGACGGGGAAGGTCGTTCCCAAATCAGGTATATACCAAGGATTGCCCTCTCAACTACCGCTCTGTTTCCCTTGCAAGCTCAAAGAACAGTGTCATTTATGTGCTAGCCATGAACTGCCTATAGGTCCAAATAATTTATTCCATCATCACAACATGGATTTTCTAAAACCTTCCAATGCGAGACTCGGCTGGCTTTATCAGTCTATACATTCCTTCTTCTTTCTCTCACATCCCCTCTCCATTTCTCACTATGCCAATGGTAACACGCTCGAATAAAAAAAATTAAAAAAATGTCTCAGCTGGACATTTTGCTTCATAGTTTGCACACCAATATCGCTATTCACATTATAACTGACGCCATCTACACATTCGATAAGGTTGCCCATGACTGTTTGTTCCTGTAAATTTCCAATGTGAACTTGCATCCAAATATACTTCTAATCAGTCTCATTTCGTTTGAGCTAATGATGCCAAATCAAATAAATTACAGTAACACCAGGCGTTCCACAAGTG
The DNA here is from genome assembly GCF_055883805.1 of Amblyomma maculatum. Lineage (NCBI taxonomy): Eukaryota > Metazoa > Arthropoda > Arachnida > Ixodida > Ixodidae > Amblyomma > Amblyomma maculatum. Next base: position 395,975,026 of record NC_139344.1, read on the forward strand.
TCAGTCCTCAATTGGGGCCTTGCTGTTTTCTTTTTATTTATATTGTTACGTGGTGGCATGACAAGCGATGGAACATGGCGACACAACAGAAACAGAACGACGTGATGACATGAAGATGAAATATGCTTTTTAATGGCCAGCGGGCCTGGCGCGAGCGCTCCGCTCCGCCCCGCGCCACTGCCCGCTTCGTCATATTCGTAGCATTACCCGGGGCCACCGAGCGATCGTCCCGATCGATTGCTAGAAATCCAATGCATGACGTGACGATGAGCACATACACAGGATTGGGACATGAAACTCTGGACAACACAATGAATGCGAAGATGGGAGGAATGCTTGCACCGGAGCATCAAGTCCATTCTTCACCGTTTGCCGAAGGCCAAAAGGCTAATGGACACGCCGAAAGGCTTGGGCGGGGGTGCTGTCTTCGCTCGAGTGGTCGTGAGGTCGCTTCGTCGTGGGGTCGGTAGGGTGATGAGATTGCAAGACAGAGAGGACAGTGATAGGTGAATAAAAAAACAAAAGAAAACCGTGCTGGCAAGGCGCGTGCACCTCAACGACTGGCGCGCAGTTACGTATACGTATGGGGCATCATACACGCATCATCAGCACCAGCATCATGTACGTGCATCGCGGTCTTATACAAACTTTATCATGTTATTTTTACCATACATAACCATGCTTTTTATTGGCACAGGGTCACTCACATTGCACCGCTATGGTTCGCGCGTTTTTGCGAATTGACAGCAAGCAAAACAACAACAGCAAACGGGCAATGTCGTCAGCATAGATCCAGGTTCCAAAGAGACGGATCGTCTCAGCCTTGCAACGAGATCTCGATAGTGTTTAGCACTTCCCAGCATCCAAGGGATTGACCCTCTCGGCTACCAATTCCGAGGCCCTGGTCTGCCATCCGAGAAGATCAAGGAACACCCGCCGACTTGCAACTTTGCATGTCAGAGGAACCACCCTGCCGTGGAAATGCAGGTGAAATATCTAGGTCTCACAATTGATGACTGGCTCACCTGGATCCCAGCAGACAAAGTCATCATGCCTCATCAGGGCCATGTCGGCATAGCAGTCCAGCGCCGCCTCGCAAGAGGCAATGGTTGCTCGACCACCTGGTCAGTCAGTCTCTTCGAAGCAGCGGTGATATCGGTTATCATTTACGCCCTGCCCTTCGTCTCCCTCCGGTCTACTCGAGTCTCTTGACTCGATACGATTCGAAGGCGCTGGATCTGACGATTTCTCGGCGTTCCTCAGTCATAACAAATTCCTGCTCTCCTTGCCCATGGGACTGACCCACATGGACCGTCTCAGCCATGGCCAATATGGTGCCGCACTCCTAGCACAGCTGCACAGCAAATCCCATTCTCAAATGGGAAAGCTGTCAGCAGTGTACAGTGAAATCATCGGAACAGCTGCAGGTTCCTCCGCGTTGCCCCTCCACCCAATCTACTTCCTTTGCAGGTCTTCCTGGGTACGGACAGCAACACCAAGCGTCACACCCATCCTGCTGCCTTTCAGCGGGCAACCGCAGCTCTCCTTGAGGAGTGCAGGGGATCTAACCTCCTCTTCACGGATGGCTCGGTTCATCCTGCTACTGGGCAAGCGCCTGCAGCCATGATAGCACCACAGCTGGACCAGTCCAGGTCTTGCCGCTTGTCATTCCCAACTCGTTCAACTGCTGCGGAGCTCACTGGTCTCCATCTAGCCACATAGTTAATCGAATCTAGCGTTCCACCTGAATTTTCTGTGTTACTTGAGATCTACTCTGCAGTTGTTGACTATCGGTGAACATCCTCCGAGCCCGGTTACTAGCCATTCAGGACTCAGGGTGTCAAGTGGCCCTACATTGGGTTCCAGGACGTACTGGATGCCCTGGCCAAAACGGCGCACGACAACCGTGCCCCGGTCACCAAGGATGTCACACCTATAGAGTTCTCAAGATCCCTCTTGAGTAGGGCGGTGAGGTCTTTCCGTCCAGACCGTAGTATTGCCGCTGGAGAGCATATCTCCAACGGCTCTCGGAAAAACTTCCCCGGTGGTACAAATCCCTCCTCTTGCGCCTGCGCATATAAGCTATACATGGACTGCTCGCATGTGTGCCTACAGCCGTGCTCTTAGCCCAGCCTGCCCCTCTTACGGCAACACCGGCACACTGTAGCACTTGCTCCTGGTATGTCCATCCACTGCTAGCCTCCAACAGCAACGTCTGGCTGGCTACCGGAATCTTGGACTCTCTGCCGATATGGAAATACAATTGGTCTTCACGGCTCGGAACCAACTTTCCGCACAGCGATTCCTCCTGAATTTTCTAGAGAAGTCCGGCCTCAGTTGTATCCTGTAGGCCTGCATGGGTCTATAGTGCCAGGTGCTACAAAAGGCGGCATCAGCCAGCTCCCTCCCTCCCCCATCCGCTCCCCTACATCTTCTTCCCCCAACCCCTAGTCGCCAAGGGTGATGCCGCAAAGATGGCCAGCATAAAACGCGACCAGTGTCCCTTCCCCAAAACATCCCATAGTTACCACCACCACCAGCACCCCCACCACCATGCACCGCCACAACACAAAGTGAGAAAGACTTGAGGCGTACAGTACGTTTCATATACTTAGCGGGGACCAGAGAAATACTTCAACTTGCTCTTAAAGGGGTCGTGAAACGTTTTCCGGAAATTTTGCACGGCTTGGTTAAATGGAATCCTTGTCCTGCATCATATAATATACCTCGATTCGTTTCATCGCCCGCGTTGATTTAATAGCGACAAAAACAGAATTTCGGTTTCCTAGCGCGCGTCCTCCTCAACTCAACAGATACGTCATAGCGCTAAGCCAATGAGAAGCTCCCGTTGCCGGAGCCTGCTGAGCCAAAGTTGACCAAGCTCGGTGCATTTTAGAGGTTCTAATTGTGCCCTACTCTACGCTCACACAGGGTTTTTTAATATGGCCGACGCCAAGGTTCCTCCGTGGTACCGTGGTACAGTGCCTAGAATATCCGTGGGTTCCAGCGTCGCTGTGCTGCTATAGTGAACTAGAATATAGATGCTACTGTTAAAACATGGTTACATCGTGGGTTTTGAGCCTTACGCCGATGCAACTTTTCGGGTGCCAGGTCGGAGAAGATGGAGCATGCGAGCGACCGGTGGCCGCGGTAACCGCGGCACAACTCCGGCTTGCAGAAGCCCCGACCGTCAGCCTCCCGATCCCAGCTGTTTCGGAACTACGCATTGGTATGTATGTCTGAGTCTTGCAGCCTAGCCTACGTTTGACCGTTGCGAGAGCGCGCAATCGCTAACCGAAGCTTTCGAACAGGTGCAGCTGCGGGCGGTGCGTGCCGATGCCGACTGCTCTTGAGAGCATCTGGCAAGATCCCGGCGGCGACTACATAGTTGAAGCAGCCGTCTGGGTGTTACAGATCATCCGCATTTACTCCAAATGCTTCTTGATCATGGACTGCTAGTCGAGAACACAAGGTAAGAACCTTGAGCGAAAGGCGACATAACTTGAACAAGCGGCCACCTGTTTTTCATTTTCTCAAGCAAGAAATGCTGTAATGAAATCTATTGCGGAAGGCAGTGTTAATAAAAGAAAGCTCCCCCTTTAACGTTACTTGCGATCATCTACACTGTCTACAGTGTCGATATTGCGCCACGTTAGCGCGAACACAACATCGCTGGTTTTCATATTTTTCTTGTTTTCGTAGAAGGTGCGCATGAGTATCACGTTTCACCATGCAAATTACTGGTTTGCTTAATTCCATGCACGAGTAAATAAAAAAACACGCATCATCTGATAGTGTGAACTTGCTAAATGGAAAGGGCATGCACATTGATGTGAAGTAACGGCAAAAAAAGAAAAGAAAAAAAAAAAAGAAAACGTTGTCCGGACACATTTGCTTGTTCCAGGTATGACCTTCAGCAAGTGCAGCACTTCAAAACATGAATACTTATGGAATGCCACAAGAAATGCAGTAAATAAGTACAAAAGCAATCTCATTTCGGAGGACTCTGTGCTAAGTGAAATTGCACGCAGTGAAGTAGCCTGTCTCCTGCAGAAGCCGTGGGAAAATGCACTAAAAAACGACACAGAAGAGAAAAACACACAGAGCAGGACTGGCTTCTGCAGACGATCACTAACTAGCCCGACAACTCTTGTTATAGCCTGTCCCCTTTTGCTGCCAGAACAATCGCCATACCAGCACTCAAAGTTTTATTTGCTAGTTTTTTTTTTTCACGCACTTGCATTAGGTAAGTGTTGTATAGTGTGCAAATATAATTAAAAAAATTGTCTGACTTCACCATCATCAACACCTCCACACAGTAAACCTCTCCAAAATGCTTTGACACTGACATTTTACATGTGCTGAAATGTGACAACAAAAAAAAAAAAAAAAAAGAAAGAAAGACGTTCTTCCAAAGGCCAGTACACCGAAACTTACACAGCTTGAGTAAGTGTTGAAAATTTTACAGTTAGCAAATGAAGTTATAGAGTAGTTTTGCGGCACTTGCAGAAAGTTTGGCACGTGGCGTGTTGTGGGAAAACAACTGAGAGCCGTTGACAGAAATGGACTTGTAGTTTATGGCTCCTTCGAATAGAATGACTCCATGCACAGAGCTGCTTAATGCATAAGTCGCATACTTAACATCTTCATGCTATGCGGATGATATCAGCGTGGACATTGACATCGGCCACAACACTAGTATATAGAGGGTGTAAGACGACTATCAGGTTTTGTCAGTCAAAAGCTGCATTGCCTTCAGGCATTATTTTGCTGCAGTAGCAAATTGTGATTGCACTGGAGTTCTAATATTGGATGGGTCTCATTCTCTCTCAATCACCTGCAGCAGAATTCAAAGTTTGCCGTACTTCCAGGGAGAATAAATGACAGTGAAAGTTACACTGTACAGCTTCTGTTAGACGGGAATTAATTGTACAGATGCATGAATAACTTTCAAATTCGTAAAAGACCTAAACCATATTTTCATTTTGCTATGCTGAAAAGTGAATATTGCTTTTTCTCTTGTCATCAGGAGGCACCACTACATCTGCTACAGCCAGCTTGCGCACTGGCTTTGGGGATGCCTCGGCAGACATCACAGTAAAGTCCTCCCTATTTGTGATGCAAGCCAAATAAGGGAAAGGTTTCCATCTGACAGTTACACTGGTTTCCAGTTTGCACAAGGTTTGTAGAGTCATCACCTTATTCATTCTGAAACAAGCCGAAAAACATGAGAAGAGAGAATTGCAGGACAGCTGGACTAATAACTGGAATTTTACTAAAGGATAGAGAAGACTTGCACAGAGACGCACATGTAAAAAAGGCCCCAAAAGACTGTTGACTGATTTCTTAGCCACACACACGTCCTTAGCCTTTGCAGTATAGTGTGCCTTTGGATTTGGATCTGTGGCTTCCCTTTTGTAACGAGTGGTTCTTGACCATAAGGAATTTGCTGTTTTTAGATGATTTTTTAGACCCTTTCTGCTTTCCACGCTTTCACTGCTTTGGGGGTTTTTCGTGCACGTGCATTTCTATGCGAATCTTCTTTTGCCTCTTTCCTTCAGTAACATTTCAGTTGTTAGTCAAACTTTGTCTTGTGCTCCTCTCACGTGTTTTGTCTTCTGGCTGGTTTTAAGATGAATCAATACCAACTCATCCAGTTGTTAGTCTTGTTGATATCACTATAGCCTGACTGCACCCACTGCTGGGCAAATGCCTCTCCCATATCCATCCGAATAACCCGATCCTGTGCCAGGTGCATGATTCTTGCAAACTTCCTAATTTCATCTGCTTGCCCGAGTTTCTGCCGCCCCCTGCTACCCTTGCCTTCCCTAGGAATCTAAAAGACATATATAAGCTCACTTAGAATTAATTTTGTGTACTCACTCCCTTCCTTTACCTTTGACGGGTAGAATTTTTCTTTTTTTGGAACTGACTGCAGATACATCATAATGGGGGAGGCATCATAATAGATGCCTCTCCCATATCCATTCAAATAACCCGATCCTCTGTCAGCTGCATCCATATGATTCCCGCAGACTTCCTAATCTCATCTGTCTGCCCGAATTTCTGCCGCCCCCCGATACGCTTGCCTTCCCTTGGAATCTACAAGACATATATAGGCTCACTTAGAATGAATTTTGTGTACTCACTCCCCACCTATACCTTTGATCGGTGGAATTTTTTTTAGCACTGACCGCAAATGCATCATAATTGTGCAGTTGTGTGTATACCTTCTTGTATAGATGCCTCTCCCATATCTATCCAAATAACCCGATCCTCTTTCAGCTGCATCCATCTGATCCCCGCAAACTTTTTAATCTCATCTGCCTGCCTGAGTTTCTGCTGCCCCCTGCTATACTTGCCTTCCCTTGGAATCTGCAAGACATATATAGGCTCACTTAGAATGAATTTTGTGTACTGAATCTCTAACTATACGTTTATCGGATGCATTTTTTTTTATTTAGCACTGACCTCAACACATCATGATTGTGAAGCTGTATATACACATTTGTATATTTAGGAGAGAGGAAGACAGCGAAGAAGCATGAATAAAAGATGTCTTGTTCTAGGTCAACTTCCTTCTAGCCTAAAAATTTTGTATGCACTGATGAACCTGCGGCCAACCAATAAATTATTTTGAAAGCAACATGTCTCTCTTCAACACTCATTTGGTAACATTAGATAATGCCCAAATGTACTACAAAGTGGTGGTCCTTGTGGCACTGACAAACCTAGATTTTCTAGTTGCCATGCTCACCTTTACACGGCCTCGAAAAATAGTGGCTCATGGAGAATAGAAAAGACAAACGGTTTTCTGCAAAAGCTGCTTTGAAAGGTGGCCACTGTTTGCAGCATTTTGCAGTCTCATTCAGAAGCAAGCCAACATAATCTGCAATCTGTAGACATGCATACAATAATATGTGCCTTATACTTTGAAATGTACCAGACTTTAACCAGTCATAAAACATCGTGCTGAAAAGGTATGTATAGTGAAGCCTCCTTCTTTGATGATACCCATAGTTTGCATGGAAACATCTACACTAGAAGCTGCATGACGTTGAGTTAATTGGCCTGCTGGTTGAATATGCCACCAAAATGCTGGTAATACAATGAACTTCGTCGGTGCTGGGGTCAAGTCTGGAAATATAAAGTTGGGATGATTTAATTGTGAAATCTTTTGCTGCTGAATTCACTGCAGGCTAGAATGTAACAGGATTAAAGGGCAGCTGTAGACATAAGGGCAGCCCACATTGTCACGGCATCTTCTGCGTCCTAGTGCACATATGTGCCTGCCCAATGTCTACATAAATGTCACACGAACCACTTTGTGTGTATTATCACTTTGTGTGTATTTACGACTACTTGCACAACACCGTTGCCACCCACTGATGACAAGCAGCTGAACAGCAGTTTTTCACGTACACTCCACTGCCATCAATTACAAATGCTATCACGCTACGACTTCCCATACCACCCCACCCAACCTCTGTGTGTAATGACTCAACCTTTGGTGCGTTTGCATGTTCTCGGGATACTGAAGAAATCCATGGTACCAATTAGTAGATTCAAGCAACTTAATCTGACACACATCTGGTGAGAATATTACAACTCTATCCATGTATACACAGATCTGTATCACCACAAGTGTCACCTACGATTGTGGTGATGCCGCTCAGAACACGACTCATTTTTTTTTTAGGGCATAATTCTCCACAAACCGCTGCTGAGCTTGTGGCCCCTTGGTAAGAGGCTTTCCACATCTGTGGGAAACCACTTCAGAAGTGGTGTGCATTCACAGTTTCAAAGCCTGCGTTACAAATTTTTGGAAGTTTTCAACACCACACCCTTACCAGCCTTTGACCTTTGGCACTACACATCACTGAGTTCCTGAGGCCTTGTGCTCAAGGCCACAAGGTAGTGCTTTAGTGGATCCATACCCACTTGCCAATTATATGCCATTACGTATGTTTTCTCCATAGACTGCATCTAAATGTGGTTTCACACACATTTATACTTAATTGGACAGGCGGACTGCCCAGAATGTTCCACATATGACATTACGGAGACTGTGGAGCGTGTACTAGTGGTGTGTCCCAGTATATGCGTGCAAAACAATAACTCGAGTTGCTTCTTCGAAGTGTTTTGGCAACAGGCCTCTCTCAGAGGACATATTGGCCGGTTGGCCAGAAATGGAAAGCTCTACAGGCAGTGCAGGCTTTCTGCTGCTTCTTGCATGACACAGGACTTGACTCGTGACTGTGGTGCAAGTTACTATTCCTGTATATATTTTAATCAAGTCACGACCCTCTTTGTTCTTCTCTTTCCCTGTACAGAGCATAGCAGGTCAGATATTAAACTTTTAAGCCAATCTATCCGCCTTTACAATCAATAACACTTGCGTGAATGCATTAATGCAAGGACATGGGGCGTATGAGCTTTTGAGGTGAACAATTTTTACCCTAGAAATGTCTTTTAAATGATGTGAAGGATTCTGAGCTCTGCTCAACATGATCCTCCTCTTTGGAGTCTTCATCAGGTTCTATGGGACTAGATGAGTGCTGTGGAAAGAATGTGATCAAAGTGGAACCAAGGGGCCTGTTCTGGGTGGTACGATATGCTGGTAGGGGCACCTGTTGTGCTGGCCTCACGGTATCGTTCAAAATAAAAAAAAAAGTCCAAAATGCGCATTATTACTTCTATGAGGGCAGTCTGGCAGGAAACAAATAGAACTGGTGGCTTCTGCGAGTCGAGTAGTTCTCAAATAGGCATATCTGTAAGGCTACAAATCGCAACTACTTTTACTGCCTTTATCACGCGACCTACACTTTTTTTGCCAATGCACTGGGCCAGCGGTTTTGCTTCGGTACGACGCATCGTTTGAGGCGAGCTTTCTTCGTTTCCGGTCCATGCCGAGGCTTCGAATGACGCCGAGGTTCATTTAAGACTTCCAGTAGAAAGTAGTACGAACACATGAACCCAATCGGTGTGCCAAAACTTGCGAAAGCGAACGTTATTTCCACTCGGAGAAGCCGCGCTGCAATCTCGCGACGCACACGGTTGGCATAGCGAGCACTCAAACCCGCACAACACGCCTAAACCCAGAACCTAACGTTGTCAGGAAAAATAGGCGAAGTCTGAGCACTGCAGACGTTGTAGGAAGTATGCTTCCTCCTTTTTTTTTTTCTTTTAGAAAGGTTACGAAAGAGGAGTCGGGAAGGTGGGGGAGCAAAGCTGCGACAACGCGTTGGGTGAAAGGGCCACCCAAGTACATTGTACCAACCTTTTTTTTTTTTTCTGTTTACGGCTTTCCGTGTAGTGCCATCGTTCAGGTCATCCAGCCGAAATAAAGGAAGCGAAGCTCGACACGCTATTCTCAATGATGCAGCGCGGAGGCGAGCAATTAATATGCGAGTACGCGCCGCGGCGCCCGCTCCTGAAACACTCCACCCACCACTCGGATTGAACACACTTGTCGATTTCTTTGACCTGAAACCGTATTTACATCGTATCTTTAATGACGCCAATAATTAAAAAAAAAACAAAAAACAAAAAAAACATTTACAGCAGCGGCCGCACAACCAAGTTGTACCGGTGGTATGAGACTGCTCAAGACGTTGTGCTCCATCACGAATGTTCACACACACACACACACACAAAAAAAAAAAAAAAAAGAAAACAACAACAACAAATAAGATTGGAAACATTGTCATTTGGAGTACCCGGCGGAGCGAGGTATAGTCGCCGTTACCGAAAACCTGAACTTGAGCGTCACCGCGTCACCTCTCGCTCTGTTCCAGAGCGCAGCGAGAAGCAGACACCACCTGTCCTCCTCCGCCGCCGCCACCGACCGCGCGTCACGTGACAGTATTGCCTTGGTACATATTGTTGAAGAAATGCGTTTACGTGAGCGAATAATTGATATACTATATTTTTATTCGCTAACTTTAACAGAAACCTATTATTTTATGGGAAATAATGATTATATCTGCGTTTCCAAACGGCTAAACATGACGTAGGCGAGTACTTGTAATTACGGCCTACAGGGTCGCATGGTCGCTTCAGGAACGCAAAAATGCTGTGATTTCAGAATGGTATTATTAAATGCAGAAGCAATATTTCGACGAGATATTTTGGAATCGGCATGGCTAATGTTTACTGAAGCAAGGAAAATTGCAACTGGGCAGCTACATTTTCGTTTCACGACCCCTTTAACGCGCAAAAAGGTAGGTTTCACCGCGATGCAGGAAAGCGGTTTGTGTCGCTTCACGGTAAAGCCAGCATGCTGTTCTTAGAGGGCAACTCCGGGTTTTTTCATCATTTTGTGTTTTTGGTTGAGTTACATTCCTCGGCACGTCCTGACTCCAACACAAAAAACCGTTTTTCGAAATTCCAATTAGAAGTATTTTTAAAGAGGAAAAACAGCAAATCTAAACCGAAACTGCTGTCACGGTCAGAAACGACGTCCCAGTTGACGAAATGGTGACGCCACATTAAGTATTATAAAAACACTCGTACGGGCGTTGGATGGTGAAAATAAAGTATGGAAATCATGACGCACTGCATAAAATGTCTGAGGTAGTTCAATATAAGCCTCACAATTTCATAATCACGCGGGAAGTGGACAGTAACGCCGGTATACTGTTTGTGACGTCAGAAAATCAGTGTTGCCAACTTAAGCCACGAAAACAGCGTATTTTAAAGTCTTGTTGTGCGCGAACGGATTTTCGTACGGCGCCCAAATTTTGTAGAATGCGGAGACGAGGAAGTATACAGTAAAAAGTTTACTAGAATATCCGAATGTCAAAAAAACTTCCAAAGTTGCCCTTTAATTAAGACCATCTCTCATATTCGGCTCAAGTATGGCACATACTACGCGCACACACGTTGACTAGTGCATAGCTTAACGGATGAAACCAGGATTATGGAATCATGTGCAATCGTCTCCGGTAATGATATATGTAGACCCATACTCATACCAGGCTAGTTTGTACCTGTTCGAAACCTACTATTTACCTCTCTTTTCTTTTTTCCTCTCTTTCTCTTTCTAGAAGCAATATGCTCTTGATCCGGTCAATGGTCCCAGTTCGAGGTGTGTCAGCGTAGTTTGTTACCGATCGTGGTCAACGCGCCCAGCAATGGTGTGCAATGCAGACTTAAAGATTGTCCCTGCTTTAGGAAAGAAAAATCAACCAAGGGCTGCCTGTCGCCGAAGTGCTCGCGTGCTCATATTTTTCGAGGACGTGGGTAATTTATAGCTCACTGCAGCTACATATTAAGCTTCAAAACTGTAAGGGCATGCCGCTCAACTGCTTGTAATGCAAGCAGTTAAGCCCGCGGCTTATGCATGTAGACACATAGTTGCCTGCTTCTTGCTTCTTATTCCGCAGTTTCCTGTACGTAATAAAGGTAGCTAACCTGAAGAAAGACAAACTAGCAAGAGGAGAAACTTGTTTTCTACTATATAGCGCAAGATCGGACAGCAAGAGCGCCCAAAGCATTTCCGACATGCGCTTCAAGACCCAACCTCACATATAAGGCTCGAGCCGTTTAGTACCGCAGAGTTCATTCATCAGCGAAATGACTCAAACTTTCGGAAGATACAGAAACAAGTTGTGAATGAAGCAAGCAAATAGAAAAATCCTGAGGCGGCCGGCACACATATATCATGACTGCCCAACAGTTTATCTCAATTTCGTACCGCGCAAAGAAGTAGCCGCCCGAAGCCCATTTCTCTCTCTCTCTTTCTCTCTCTTATAAACGCTACCGCACACAAAAGCACACGCACGCACAAAGTCAATCGCATCCGTTGAATTCGGAACAAGTGAGGGGAAAAGTGAGCTGTCTAAACGTATATGCGTGCAAGCTAGCCTGACTCCTTCTCGAACGCGATCGCAATCCTAAGAGAAGTCGCAAGCTTCAAAATATGAAGAAACCATGGCGAACTCACAAAACGAAATATAAAACTCATGAACATGTAAAATACAAAGAAAACTACGCACAACGCCGACTGCAGCGCAGCGCACGCTGCCTTGCTAGCGGCAGCAGGCGCGCGCACAGCTCGATGCAACATAAATTGGCGGCACGGCTCAAAAGAAAGCGGGGCGCTGAGCTGCAGAGCGCCTCGGCCTTTTTCTCTCACGCTCTCACGGTGGCGACAACCGCGAACGGAGCAGTGCGCAGCATCAAAAATAAAAAATAAAAAGGAAATAAACGACTACACCGCAGCACCCGCAACCTCACCGGCGTACACGAAGAAAAAAAGACTGTGGACGAACTTCGCGGTATAGTGTATACACCGAGCGCGCGGCGGCCGGCAAAAGAAAAGCGCGCGTTTCTCGAAATTAATGTGTCTCTCCATGACGGAGGAGAAGATGGAGACATTCCTGAAGGAGCGTCATTAATTCCGTTCGCTGCCTGCGTCTTCTCTGGCGCCCTAGGAAACCCGTAAAAACGGTAGGTACGACCCCCCACCCTCCCTCCTTCTTCCCTTTCCTCTCTCTTTTCAAAAGGAGCTGCAAGTTCTCGATCTTTCGCTCTGTTCTTGCCGAAGCTGTGTGTGCAAGGGGGCAGGAGCCACTGCCGTGCACCCAGCAGGGCCAGCACTGCATGACGGAGACCCTCGGTGGGCCGGGCTTGTCGAAGCCCTATATGCTAACGCCCTTATCGACGCCAGCCATCGTCTGTGGCGGCAGCGGTTGCTACAAGCCGACGGCGGTTGGGGACGGGCGTTGAAAACAGAGTGCACGTTGGGGGTCCGCGCGGCATCGCCGTTCGATGCTTGACGTACGCACGGGGGCCTCGATCGGCTACGCTTCTTGTCCAGTTTAGCGCGCGCTTTCCTTTGTGCACGTCTCGCGTCCGTCTCTTGCTATACTCTCTTGCACCGACCCTCCCCTCACACCCACCTCCTCCTTAGACCTTCTTAGCTCCTCGAGGAGTGTTATTGCAGGCAAAGAGCTGAAACGGCGCAGCGAAAGGAATCGTGGGAGAAAGTTGTGTTCCCGAAAGGCACTCTGCGGAAATGGAGATGGAGAAAACGTGTCCGGCATTGCTATAGACGCGTATGTCAGGTATGTGATGAGCACGCGGCGGCCGAGCTGAAAATTTTGGATTCAAGGCCACGACAATCACTGTAGCTTTACGTGGCGGTCAATGCGTCACGCTGAGAAGCGGAGAGGGGTTTTCCGGGGGGAAATTTAGCGCTGTTTGCGTGGGGGTTACAAAGAGCGCAGAGAGTAGTGAAGGCCGAATCCTTTGTCCCCGTCACTGCCGTTTTCCACCTCGCCATGAACCGATCGGCTTAAACCCTTTAAGTGCCGAGAAGTCCGTTCCCTTTCTCACTCCTATGCCTTCTTTCATGTTAGCAAATGCTTTCCACAGTTTACGTGGCATTTTAACGACGAGTAGTTCCCGATCGATATATCATGTTCGTGACGGGAACGCTATAAATCGACGGCTGCTCTGCACATATAGTCAAATAAGCCTGGAGTGTATATACATACCCTCTCCACCGCGCGAGCAACAGGCGTCAGTACTTCATCTTATCAGCCTCGGGGGGTCGCTCCGTTAATTTTTCATTGGACTGAGTTCAATCCGAAGATGTGATCAGGGCAGGGCGCCGGGGCCTTTGCCGCAGCCAGCCCCTATCCCCTAGCTGCGAAAAAAAAAGTGAAGAAGAAAAAAAGAAAAAAAAGGAGAGGGAGAGCGGCGTCATCATCAGTCCCAGCGGCATCATCAGTCCCGGCGCTTGCGCGCCGATGAAGCGAGGCTAAGCGCTGCAACAGTCCGACGCCGCGTCTCGTATCGCCTTACATGCTATGAAGGCGTGCGAGGCGCGCCGGCGTCCACCGAGGCGTTGATCAATGTGCGCGCCATGCGTGGACTCGTGACCGTGCGCGTCCCTTGTGTGAGAAAAGAAGCCGCCGCGGCGGCGGCAGCGGAGGAGCAGTGGTCCCTTCATCAGCGCAGCTCCGCCCGCGGCCGCTGATCGAGGCCCCGCATCAAGCCGCCGTCGGCCCGCGCGCGCTCGGAGTCGTGATCGGCGGCGCCGCTTTCATCCAATATTTGCCAGAGAGTCTCCCTCGCTCTCGTCGGCACACATTAGGCAGGGGACGACGGGCGCGCTCTCCCAGATGTACTTCTTGACCGCCACCCCACTGGCGCCCGCCTCTGTTCCTTCCAGGTTGCCGTTGCAGGCTAACCCTCGTGTTAGCACCTTGCGCGAGCGTGTGGGATCGCGCGCGGTGATCAGCGCGTCGGATATGTGCGTGCTCTGTGTGTGTGCACGCGCGCGCAGCACATCGGTCCGCCGACGCCTTCGAAGCAGGGCGCCGCGCCGAGCTCTGGTGGCGTCTAAGAATGTTTGTGAGTGTGTTTGTGCATCTTGGAAAGAAGGGGAGAACGTGCCGCGGCCGTCAGCGACCTGTGCTCGTCGTGAGCGTGCGATGGGAGTGAATCTGAGAGCCTGCCTTCTTCCCGGACATTTGTCTCGGCTAATATATATACGACGCCTGCGCCCTCGCGCTCCTCTTTTCCGCAGAGGCTTGCCAAAGTGGCGCGGCTGCTGTTTTGTTGCCCACGCCCCTAATGGACACATCCGTTTTGCCGACAAATTTTCCCTACCACCTCCCCTTCTTCTTTATTGCCAGTTTTCCGGTGGTCGGAGTGAGGTACGAAGGAAGTGGTGTGTATTATTGAACTATGAGGTTCGAAGGCGGCAAGAGGCTGATGACATTTTCGGCAACTGGGGTCCCTTTGTGTATAAATTACCGCGGGCCATGTTTACAAAACCAGCACGGGGCGTGGGAACAGGACGATGTCTTGTATGTTCATTGCTTTTATAGCCATGACGTCATCGATTGCGGCCCAACATCAGCATGCAGGCGCAAGCATGTAAACACGCGTGCTTGCCGCTTTTGAAACGAGCATTACCCTCAAGAAGCCAGCGAACGCGCATTTACTCTCTCTCTATAGTTATCTTCTAGTAAAAACAATGATTGTTTTAAACGTTGGAGTAAAGTTTGGAAACTACGAAGTGTCTGCGCCTCCCATCGCAGGTGATGAGAGTGGGCCTAAGAATTTGTGGGCAGATATTACTGGGCTCGCAGTATATAGTATGTTGCGGAACTAAGAAGTGATCCTATCTATAAGAGTGGCGTAGTATTGGGGGGGGGGGGGGGGGGGGGGGGGGGGGTAAGGACGCAGGTGGCATCTGAAGGCGAACAGGTTTTCTTTCCACAGCCCGCAAAGAAATGCGACAGGAAAGGGATGCAGTAATATTCCATTCTTTGTCCGTTACACATGAGTGGTCTTGCTGCGTGGCCCCTCCATTCAGGAGCGGCACCACGCATATCTCCGACAAATATACGTCACTGATCGAGATAGGTTGCGTGATCACATGAGTCGCACACCAAACCGCGTCTTATCACTGTTTGACCAGGTTACCTGGCATTGTAATACGGGATTAACGTCTCGATAAATTAGGAGTTGACAGGTTCCCTGTCAGATGGCTGTTGGTAGGTGACATGATCGAACACATATTGGTCGGCGGCATATGTGACTTCACACGGCTGAGTCGGCAGGTGTTCTGGAAGGGGGCTTAAGTTCTGCCCTTTATGGAGGAACGGGACAGCGTTGAGGCGTGTCGTACGCGGCTTCCTTTGCGGATACTCTTCCGCCTATCTTCGCAACTCGCTTATTCTCTAATCCCTTGCATAGGGCCTGCCTTTGTTGTCACATGCAATACTATTTAGGATACAGTCGTAACTTATACAACACATGAAAGCGTAGACCACCCGTCATAGAAAGAAAGCCCGCTTAACCAAGCCTACGGAACTCCTGCGTGACCTACATAGGCGTATATGTAAATCCCTAAAAGGGGGTCCTATTCCTGAGGGGGTCCTATTCCCCCTCTCCCTCTCATCTGAAGTGAGTATGTAAATCCCTAGAACGTAAGTGCCGAGAAGGCTCGATTCCCCCTCTCCCTCGCATCTGAAATAAGTACGTAAATTCCTAGAACGTAAGTCCATAGAAGAACGTGAGTCCCGAGAAGGCTCGATTCCCCCTCTCCCTCCCATCTGAAATGAGTATGTAAATCCCTAGAACGTAAGTTTCTAGAAGACAGTAAGTCCCTAGAAGGTTCGATTCCCCCTCTCCCTCCCATCTGAAATGAGTATGTAAATCCCTAGAACGCAAGTTTCTAGACGACAGTAAGTCCCTAGAAGGTTCGATTCCCCCTCTCCCTCCCATCTGAAATGAGTATGTAAATCCCTAGAACGTAAGTCCATAGAAGAACGTGAGTCCCGAGAAGGCTCGATTCCCCCTCTCCCTCCCATCTGAAATGAGTATGTAAATCCCTAGAACGTAAGTTTCTAGAAGACAGTAAGTCCCTAGAAGGTTCGATTCCCCCTCTCCCTCCCATCTGAAATGAGTATGTAAATCCCTAGAACGTAAGTCCATAGAAGAACGTGAGTCCCGAGAAGGTTCGATTCCCCTCTCCCTCCCATCTGAATTGAGTATGTAAATTCCTAGAACGTAAGTCCATAGAAGAACGTGAGTCCCGAGAAGGCTCGATTCCCCCTCTCCGTCCCATCTGAAATGAGTATGTAAATCCCTAGAACGTAAGTTTCTAGAAGACAGTAAGTCCCTAGAAGGTTCGATTCCCCTTCTCCCTCCGATCTGAAATGAGAAGCCCGAGCTGGCAGCTCCTGTCAAATCGGCCATCTCACGTAGTCGTGTGATGTCGCACAGTCTATACGACCAATTTCGGTGCGGAATCGTGAAAGCTACACTTGCCAGAGCCGTGTCCGTGATTTTTCTAACATCGCAGATGCCGTATATTTTCGTGAGAACAGGTCCTTTAATGCTGTCTCGTTAAAGACACCTTGACCCATGCGTGGCGCTGCTTGGCCAATGCACCCCTATAGCGCAATTAATATTCATCACTGCCACCATACTATACAATATTTGCAGCAATCTCGTAGGAAGAATTTCGCGGCAGTTACATCAGAAGCTATATTGCTCTTGCTGACGTGATACCAAATTGGCATAAAGATTTTGGCATAGATTTTTTGGGATATTGTATCTGCTTTTATAAAGCTCTGAATTTCTGCCCGTGGTCAGTGATAGCTGCAGGATTTTCTAGTGGATGTATAGGTATTCCGTAGAATGGACTCCCAGTTTTTACCTGTAAGGAGGCTTCGGTTTGCAGTGCAGCGCACGGTCTTTGATTGGTTCTCTTGCAATTCATGAAGTGGCAAAAGGTGAAGACAAAAACTATTTCAGATGTTGGTCTAGCAACTGGCCATACATTTCTTACTCACGGTACTCAAATACAAGATGCAGACACACAAAAAGCACACGTGCGCGCATGTGTCCAAATGCTTGCCTGCGGGCGAACTGTGTTGTGTCTTTCATGCATGGTTTCCGGGGGGGGGGGGGGGGCGAAAACGGCGAGCATGTGACAGATAAGACACACTGGGTTTACAAGGTAAAACTGACGCCCCGCTTATTGTTAAAACTGGCAGACACTGCTGCACTGCTTTTTTCCTGTAACTCAACCGCGTACTATCTCTCTTTCCAGAAAAGCGCACTATCAAAAAAGAAAAGCTTACTTGGCGCGATCATCGCTATAGCTCGCCAGTCAGCTTCACCTGACAGTGAATAGCAGCGCATTCGGAAGCACCCATAGCTCGTGGCTCAACGCCCCTCTCTTCGGTGTTCAAAGCCCGGCACGGCGCCAGCCGTATACAAGAATGAGCGCGCAAAGCATCCGTCTCTGCGGCGACGCGGAGTGGTGGATGATGATCCTTCTCGAGCTCCTGCATGCATTTGCGGCGTCCGCTGACAGCAGCAGCTCTCCACGGATGGTCGGCGGAGATAGGGACCCGCAGGCAGCATACATGGCTCTCGCGCGCTCTCTTTCTTCCATTAATCTTGCGGGCCGAACAGGTGACGCCCGGACCCGAGGCCCACAGTGTGTGTGTGCGCGCGCGACGGGCTGCTCCTCATCCAGACCACGCGTTGAGATGAGGAGCACCGATAAAGGCGCGTATATGAGCGGGAGAGAGCGAAGCTAGGGCTCTTCGGTGGCGCCGGTGATTCTCTGTGAAGACGAGCCTTAGTCTTCGAGAGACAAAGCGTCGCCGTCGACGAGACTACCACCCGCTAGGCGGATGCATCTGTGTGCACTCGAACTTATAAGGGGCCAAGCTCCATGAGCTATTACACGTTCACGCAAATGGCCCGTTATAACCTCGGAGTGGTTGCCGTCTGGCTTTCCCGAGCACATGATACCGTTACTTTTCGGGCGGGTTTCTCCTTGCCTCCGAGTCGCCTGTGTCGGATTCGTGAAGCAGGAGCGCCATTGTATCCGCGAACATCGTCGCCGCCTTATTCTCAGATATGTAGAGTAGAACTAAGCAATATTCTATACATTTCGGTACATTTATGTGGGGACCATCTCCACACTTTGATTTCCTTCATACGTTTTGTTGAGGAGTTTTACCTCAGTCGTGAAACTACGGAGATTCAATTTCGGTGGCCGAGGAGTATTTCGATTTAAATAGCCTGTGCAGGGGACTGTGTATTATTTTGTTATAAACTTCCTGTGCAGATTGCACCAGTAACACAATCGCGCTGGCGGTGCTCACGTATTTCTCTACCCTGTATACCGTCTTGAAACATTACTCACCAGTGTCACCACACATCTTCATCCATAATTCATGGGCAAGGCGATAGCTATTCTTGCTGGACAATGCGGTCACGCAGCAAATGCAATGTTCCGTATTAGAATCTACATATAGTTTCTGAACATGGGGTCTCCGCGAGAGAGCCTGATGATGAACGGGAAGGGATAGGG
>NC_139344.1:395993984-396018673 GCF_055883805.1 Amblyomma maculatum
TATTACGCCACGCTTTCCGGTCTCCTACTATCTTCCTAACATCACATAACTTCATCTGCAGCGCCTCGAGGATGCCATCCAACCATCGCGTTCGCTGCCTATCCCTTCTCCGGTGACCCTCAAACTTTCCCAACATCAGATCTTTCTCCAGCGACTCCTCTCTTCTCATCAGATGACCAAAGTAGCTGAGCTTTAACTTTAGAATTTGACCCTCCAATGAGCAGTCAGGGTTTATGGTCGACAATATCGACTGATTTGATCTTCTGGCCGTCCAAGGAACTCTCAAGAGTCTCCGCCAGCACCACAATTCAAACGCGTCAGTTCTTCGGCGGTCAGCCTTCTTCACAGTCCAACTCTCGCATCCATACATCACAACTGGAAAGACCATAGCACGAGTTATACGGATCTTGGTTGGCAGTGTAATGTCTCTGCTCTTTACTAGGCGGTCAAGGCTAGCCATGGCTCTCTTGCCCAGAAGCAGGCGTCTCCCAATTTCATGGCTGCAGTCTCTTTCCGGGGTAATCTTGGAGCCCAAGAAGAGAAAATCTGTCACAGCTTCCACTTCTTGTCCCTTGATGCTCCAGGACTTGATAGGGGCAGACGCCATGATTTTTGTCTTTTTAATGGTCAATTTAAGCATATATATATATATATATATATATATATATATATATATATATATATATATATATATTATACATACGTGTGTGTGTGTCCATTTGTAAACTAAGAATGTCCGACTGACATACTTTCCGCGGTACAGTAAATGAGGGTGAAGAAATCCTTATTTTCAGTCTAGCTGGTCGCATTCAACAAAAAACTAGTAGAAAGACTCAACTTTTGATGAAGTTTGTCCTCGAGTGTCACAGCTTTCAGCTGCCCACCAGCCTGCCTCTAGTTAACGCTTTAAAATTAAATAATTTCAAGCCAGCATGACACCAAAGCTGTAGACGCGATAGCGCCTTTAACACGGCGTTTTCATTCCGCGAATTCTTGCCGTTAAGAGACGCAGAGTTTGGCAATGTGATTAACGCCTTTGGTTTGCTTTGTTTGGAGGAACGGAAGGTGCTCTATCTGCCTCACTTCTCGGTGAACGGCGAACTTTAAAATGAAAGGCATAAAAACGGAGGTAGAGCCGGCCAAATCTTTAACTGGCGTGCGCATGACGACCTCCTTTTCTATGCTCCTGCGCCTTAATAAGGACAATACTTGCCAGATGATCAAGATTACGCAAAATCTTGGTGAGCCATTTGTTATACTTGACTTTTCGCAGGTTAGCTGCTCTGTAACACTCAGGATTACAGAAAGTACTGCCGTCACGAACGTCAGTTAAGATTTCGGCAGCTGTACATAGGTCGTTGGTTCCAATCTCTGTCGCAAACTAACCTTCAACATGACTAGCAGATGGATGCTAAATGTGACGCGAAAAGGGTATGACACCACCCTGAAAGTTGTATAAGGAATCGATTTTATCAAGATTTTAATATAAAACAGAGCATATATTTTTCCACGAGTTGCGAGTTTCGGCGACGACCATGGCAATGGCGATGCCTTGTCGGCCGAACGAGCTGTATGCGCTTCAGGTAAAATCAAATATGTGCATAATTTTGTTGCTGAACACAACCAGCACCTCTTTCTCTCTCTTCTTTTAATCCACCTTCCTTCGAAGCTTCTCAAGCTTCCCCTTACGGTGTGGTTCAGGATTCTACCAGTTAGTGTGACAGATACTGTGCCTTTTCTTTCCTTTAAGCAGCTTAGGAAATACGTTTGCAGAACGGCCCGTGACAGTTCGCTATGCAGTCGGAGTGGCTCCACTATAAGCCTGAAACAGGCTGTGCACTGCCAGAGCATTACTCCCACAAGCAAAACAAAAGTATCTGCTGTTTCATTACAATTTAGAAGCAGTTTAGCAGTCATTACGTCCCCCCATAGAAACCAGGACACACCTGCAGCTTGCAGTTCCTGACTGGGGAGAGTAAACATGGAGAGGGACCCAAACGCTGCGAGAGAAAAACAGTGGCGAAGGTGGCACAAAAGGCGTCCCCTCTCTGAAAGCGACGGTGCAGGAACGAGACATGATGGGACAGAATGCTGCACGAGCGCCCCATCGTGACATGTGCCCAAACTATGCACACCGCTGTCTAAGGGGCACGAACACACACACAAACACACAAACGCTGGTAGAGAGGGTAAGTAGGGTTGCAGTAGGGTGCAAGTTTTCTAAGAGGGGGTAAGTGAATAGGGACCTGCTTCCAGCAGGTGCAAAGTTACCCCCAAGGCCTTCTAAAGGGGGTAAAGGACCATGCTATGCCCTTTTTACCCCTTTCGCACACCCTTTTTTCTTAGAGTGTACTCAGTGGGAAGTTCCACTATACGCGAGTGTTTGCCGCCAGAAGCAACGAACTACGCAGAGAAAACTTCGGGTGCTTGGTGGTGGCCAAGATGACGACCGACCAATAATTCTTCTTGGGAGGCCTCACCGTGCCTTTGTAGAAGATGCGTCGTCAGACAGGTTTGAAAGCGTCGAAAAGAATGGCCGGAACGTGAACTTTAAATTGGACACGTGCGGTGTCCGACGTAAATATTTTCCCTGAGCAGCCAGTGTTCAAACGGAAGCATCAGCCACTGTGACACCAACAAAAGCAAAGATCACAGCTGTTCCTAAGTATACTCGACATTGAATGTGATGGCGAGCTCTCTTGCTTAGGGAAAAACTAGCACTGCATTCTGAAATTTTTGCTAGTTAAAGAGAGCTTCAACCCTATACTTTGAGCAGTTGCATGCATAGCACTGAACTTTGTGCAAAGACTCAAAAACATATCAGCAGAGGAAAAGCTATGCCCTCCGGCTTCTTAGAAGCTTGAATCCGTGAATCCGTGCTCCAAGAAATTCCCGATGTCTTCAAAGGCATTGTTGCCCCGCCGGGGTGGTGCAGTGGTAAGACGCCCGACTACTGTCGGGAATACCCGGGCTCGAACCCGACCTCGGTGGCTACGTTTCGATGGAGGCGAAACGGCGTCCGTGTGCTGTGCGATGTCAGCGCACGTTAAAGATCCCCAGGTGGTCGAAATTACTTCGTAGCCCTCCACTACGGCTCCTATTTCTCTCTTTCCACCTTAACTCCCACCTCCCTCCCTCCCCTTACGGCGCGGTTCAGGTGTCCACAAAAACAGGTGAGACAATTACCGCGTCTTTCCCTCCCTGTGAACCTTTATTATTATTATTATTATTATTATTATTATTATTATTATTATTATTATTATTATTATTATTATTATTATTATTATTATTATTATTATTATTATTATTATTATTATTATTATTATTATTATTATTATTATTATTATTATTCAAAGGCATTGGCAGGCTACCAGGAGTACCGCATACACCTCCAACCAGACGTAAAACCTATAACTGCAGCCCCTCGTCGTGTACCAACTTCCAAGTGCAGGAAAAAGTGTTAAAGCACGTATACTCAAACAAAAGAAACAGAATGGCAGAATTAAACGTGTGATATGGAACTAGCAGAATGGGTGGATCCTATTTTCAAAAGTAAAAAAAAGATGGAAGTGTGCGAATCTGTCTTGACCGAACAACCTTAGATATGGTTGCGAAGCGTCAGCACTAACACATTCCAGTTCGAGACGAACTTTTTGCACGACTATGTGGGCCTACAGCACTCTCAGTTCTTGATTCTAAGAGTGCATTTCGGCAGCTAGCACTTGACGAAAACAGTTGGTATTTATGCATGCCACAACCTAGGGACGCCCTCCGGATACCATTTGGCATCATTACAGCCCTAGACCCCGCCGGGGTGGCGCAGTGGTTACGGCGCTCGACTACTGTTCCCAAGGACGCGGGATCGAATCCCGGCCTCGGCGGCCGCTTTTCGGTGGAGGCGAAAAGCAAAAGCGCCCGTGTGCTGTGCGATGTCAGTGCACGTTAAAGAACCCCAGGTGGTCGAAATTTCCGGAGTCCTCCACTACGGCGTCTCTCATAGCCTGAGTTGCTTTGGGACGTTAAACCCCACAAACCAACCAACCAACTTTTTCAGCAATTAAGCATGAGTATCTTTGAACGTCAAGACCTTGTAACGCCATACTTTGATGACATCTTGATTGCGTGAAGTACGCTTAGTGAACATGTAGCTCATTTGTGTGAAGTGTTCAGCATAGCACGCGTTAACACAACCTCAAACTGAGCTGCGTCAAACTCCAATCTTTGCCCTCAATCGCCTACCGAGGACATCGGCTGACACAGTATGGCATCACCCCTGATCCCAGCAAGGTCAAGGCCACCAATTCTATACCAGTTCTAACCAGCAATGCTGAACTTCTTCACTCTGGTGGGAATGACAACCTACCTCGTGAAGTTTGTCCCAGACTTCTCAACAAACAATTGTTAAGCCTGATATTTCATGGCACTGGACTCCCAAGATGTCAGATGTTTTCAGCAAGATCAAGAGCAAGCTGGCAAAAGCGCAAGTGTTGCGCTATACTTCAACCGTGTTGCAGTCTATTACCATAGCCACAGCTGCTAGGTATTATAGAATCGTCAGTATTCTTCTTCAGGACGGACACCCAGTAGCCTATGTATCTGGAGCACTCACACCAGCGTAGAAGCACTATGCACAAATTGAGAAGGAACCATTAGCCATTGTGTTTGCCTGTGAAAAGTTTCGCTACTGTATCTGTAGTCGCAGCAATGAGGTTGAGACCTTTCGTCGGTCTTCATTGTATAAGGATTTCCACAAAATCTCCTCTGCAGGCTGCAACGCCTACTGCTTCAGCTCTAGCGCTACACTATGAAGTTGGTGTACGTATACTTAGTAAACATGTGACAGTTGGCAGACATGCTGTCTTGAGCACCTGATCCAGAGCAACCATAAAAACTTCAAACAAAAAGTATCAGGTTTTGGCCTGTACATTAAGGCAAGCTTCTACCCTCAAGCTATAGCTGAAATAAGAAACTTCACAGCCATGCTGATACCACACTCCAACGTGTAGCCACATTCACTGAGACAGGGTGGCCTAACAAGGTCTTGAAGATCCCCCAAAAGTGAAGCCCCACTATTCAATCAAGAGGGAACTGTATACAACTGGTGGTTTTTCTCTGTTATGCTGAACGACTTGTGTCCCAGACATGCCAGAAGGAAGGGCTCTCAAGGCTTCCCATGACCCATCGAGGCATCTTCTCATGCAAAATGACAGCGCGCCAGAATGCCTACTGGCCCAGAATAAACCAGGACATTGAGGAGATGGTGTAACAGCGAGATCTGCCAACGCCATAAGTGAGCTAACCAGCGAATGCCACTTCTTGACAGAGAACTACCAATATGCCCATCGTAGAAAGTGGAAGTGAACTTTTTCTACACCAGTGGTGGTACTTATTTGCTGTTAGTGGACTATATACTTTTCCAAGTTTGTGGAGGTCAGGAAAATGCCCACTACTTCGGACTAAACTCTGATCACAGTGTTCAATATGTTATTTGCACGCTTTGGCATACCTTCAGAAGTCGTAAGTGATCAAGACTAAGGTAAGTGATTCGTCTTCATCGAGTTTAAAAACTTCACAAAGAATGGGACATTGTCCACAAACCCACACCGCCTTTTCCCTCGCTCAAATGGACAAGTTGAGAGAACCATCCAGACTGTAAAAGCAACTATAACAAGGATGCTGTCTAAAGGCAAGGAACTCGCAGTGGCACAGCTGAACCACAGAGCAACTCTGATGAATGGCATCCCGTCTCCAGCAGAGATGCATGCTTATTGGAAGGAGGATAAGAAGGTTTATCCGAGCCCATCCGACGTACTTTGTTACAACACTAGCTACCCGCATAAGGAGCTCCAGAAAAATCTTCAAACAAGGCAGCAGGCGCATCATAAGCACAAGCATGCACACTATCATGCTAGAGATCTGCATTCACTAAGCAAGAACCTGCCAGTGTGGTTAGAAATAGATGGGATACAGCAGTCATAACACAAGGTAGGCCAAGAGCCACGGATGTCTACAGTTACAGAATGGACAAGGGTATACATGCGTAACTGACACCCCTACGAGAGGGGCGCGGCTCAAGGGATCCCAAGGCAACACCTGAAGACTACTACCAAGTTGAGTGAACAAAAGAAAATGAGCCACACTATTCCTCACGCACAAGAGCCCTGCCTGACTGTCCCTGCAAGCACTCCCGAAGAAGACGCGCTCTGGAAGGCCAGTGAGAATTCGCTCAAGAATCATCATGTGATCATTTTATTCACTGTCATGTCAATCTCGTACAATGACGTCGAAATCGTCTCATTTGTCATAATTATAATCTGCAGCCATCCAGATATAACAGTACTCTGCCGTTTGTAACACCTATTTTGCATAATTTCCTGTTCATCATCGCGGTCAGCCATTGTGACATGATCACCTCCTCATTGAAATCTTCATTTTTTGATGACTGCATGGTCATCATGCAAACATTTTTTGAGTGTCATCACGCTGCCGTCATCATTGCATCAGTGGAAGCTTCCCGAACCTTGGATCACTGGCATTCCGAACGAAGGCCGCTTTTTAGAAGCAAATCTTGACCGGAAATCTGATGAGATTGCAAGACAGAGAGGACAGTGATAGGTGAATAGAAAAAAAAAAAAAAAAAAAAGAAAACCGGGCTGGCAAGGCGCGTGCACCTCAACGACTGGCGGAGTTACGTATATGTATGGGGCATCATACACACATGCAGCGATACATCAGCACCAGCACTATGGGGCGTTTTCTATACAATAGGCACACCCTCAAAACATTAACAATGGACTGCTCTATGCATGGAAGGATACTTTAGAAAGTCTTCTCCCCAGAATGAGGAACTGAAAGAGGGGAGTGCAACGCATGTCCACGAACATGTCTTAACGTGCAGTGCTAAGGCAATTATGTACGTGCGTCGCGGTCTTATACAAACTTTATCATGCTATTTTTACCATACATAACCATGCTATTTATTGGCACAGGGTCACTCACATTGCACCGCTATGGTTCGCGCGTTTTTGTGCATTGACAGCAAGCAAAACAACAACAGCAAAGGGGCAATGTCGTCAGCATAGATCCAGGCCCCAAAGAGGCGGATCGTCTAAGCTAGGAAAGCCCTGCAACGAGCACTCGATAGCGTCCAGCACTTCCAGGCATCCAAGAGATTGACCCTCTTGGCTACCAATTCCGAGGCCCTGGTCTACCATCCGAGAGGAGCAAGGAGCACCCACCGACTTGCAACTTTGCATATCAGAGGAACCACCCTGCCATGGAAATGCCAGGTGAAATATCTAGGTCTCACAATTGATGACCGGCTCACCTGGATCCCAGCAGACAAAGTCCTCATGCCTCATCAGGACCATGTCGGCATAGCAGTCCAGCACCGCCTCGCAAGAGGCAATGGTTGCGCGACCACCTGGTCAGTCAGTCTCTTCGAGGCAGCGGCGATATCGGTTAACGACGCCCTGCCCTTCGTCTTCCTCCGGTCTACTCGAGTCTACTCAATACGACTCGAAGGCGCTGGATCTGACGATTTCGTGGCGTTACTCAGTCATCAGATTCCTGCTACGGAAGCTATTATCTACCCTCTGGACCTTCTCCTTGCCCAGAGGGGATTGACCCACATCGACTGTCTCAGCCATGCCCGATATGGTGCCGCACTCCTAGCACAGCTGAACAGCAAATCCCGTTCTCGAATGGGAAAGGTGTCAGCAGTGTACAGGGAAATCATCGGGGACCAGCTCCAGGTTCCTCCGCGTTGCCCCTCCACCCAATCTACTTCCATTGCAGGTATTCTTGGGTACGGACAGCAACACCAAGCGTCGAACCCCTCCTGCTGCCTTTCAGCAGGCAACCGTAGCTCTCCTTGAGGAGCGCAGGAGATCTAACCTCTTCTTCACTTATGGCTCGGCTCATCCTGCTACTGGGCAAGCGCCTGCAGCCATGGCAGCACCACAGCTGGACCAGTCCAGGTCTTGCCGCTTGTCATTCCCAACTAGTTCAACTGCTGCGGAGCTCGCTGGTCTCCATCTAGACACATAGTTAATCGAATCTAGTGTTCCACCTGAATGTTCTGTGCGACTCGAGATCTACTCTGCAGTTGTTTACTGGTGAACATTCTCCGACCCTGGCTACTAGCTATTCAGGCCTCAGGGTGTCAACTTGGCCTACATTGGGTTCCAGGACGTACCCTGGGGCAATGAGGCGGCAGATGTCCTAGCCAAAGCGGCGCACGACAAACGTGCCCCGGTAACCAAGGATGTCACACCTATCGAGTTCTCAAGACCCCTCTTGAGTAGGGTGGCGAGGCCTTTCCGTCCAGACCGCCGTATTGCCGCTGGAAAGCATATCTCCAACGGCTCTCGGAAAAACTTTCTCGGTGGTGCAAATCTCTCCTCTTGCACCTGCGCATATAAGCTATACATGAACTGCTTGCATGTGTGCCTACAGCCGTGCTCTTAGCCCAGCCTGCCCCTCTTGCGGCAACACTGGTACACTGGAGCACTTACTCCTGGTATGTCCAGCCACTGCTAGCCACCAACAGCAACGTCTGGCTGGCTACCGGAATCTTGGACTCCCTGCCGATACAGAAATACAATTGATCTTCCCGGCTCGGAACCAACTTTCTGCATGCACACCGATTACTCCTGAATTTTCTGGAGGAGTCCGGCCTCAGTTGTATCCTGTAGGCCTGCATGGGTCTATATTGCCAGCCTGCCAGGTGCTACAAAAGGCGGCATCAGCCAGCTCCCTCCCTCCCCCACCCTTTCCCCACCCCCTGGTCGCGAAGGGTGATGCCGCAAAGTTGGCCAACATAACAACGCGACCAGTATCCCTTCCCCAAAACATCCCATAGTCACCACCACCACCACCACCATGCACCGCCATAACACAAAGTGAGAGAGACTTGAGGCGTAGTACGCTTCATATACTTAGCGGAGACCAGAGAAAGGCTTGAGCTGGCTCTTAACCTGCAAAAAGGTAGGTTTCACCTCGATGCGGGAAAGCGGCTTGTGTCGCTTCACGGTGAAGCCAGCATGCTGTTCTTAATTTAAGGCCATCTCTCATATTCGGTTCAAGTATGGCACATGCTACGCGCACACGTTGACTAGTGCATAGCTTAACGGATAAAACTACGATTATGGAATCATGTGCAATCATCTCCGGTAATGCTGTATGTAGAATCATTCTCATACCAGGCTAGTTTGTACCTTTTCGGAACCTACTATGCACATCTCTTCTCTTTTTTTCTCTCTTTCTCTTTCTAAAAGCAATGTGCTCTCGATCCGGTCAATGGCCCCAGTTCGAGGTGTGTCAGTGTAGTTTGTTACCGATCGTGGTCAACGCGCTCAGCAATGGTGTGTAATGCAGACTTAAAGATTGTCCCTGCTTTAGGAAAGAAAAAGCAACCAAGGGCTGCCTGTCGCCGAAGTACTCGCGTGCTCATATTTTTCGAGGACGTGGGTAATTTATAGCTCACTGCAGCTACATATTAAGCTTCAAAACTGTAAGGGCATGCCGCTCAACTGCTTGTAATGCAAGCAGTTAAGCCAGCGGCTTATGCATGTAGACACATAGTTGCCTGCTTCTTGCTTCTTATTCCGCAGTTTCCTGTACGTAATAAAGGTAGCTAACCTGAAGAAAGACAAACTAGCAAGAGGAGAAACTTGGTTTCTACTATAGCGCAAGATCGGACAGCAAGAGCGCCCAAAGCATTTCCGACATGCGCTTCAAGACCCAACCTCACATATAAGGCTCGAGCCGTTTAGTACCGCAGAGTTCATTCATCAGCGAAATGACTCAAACTTTCGGAAGATACAGAAACAAGTTGTGAATGAAGCAAGCAAATAGAAAAATCCTGAGGCGGCCGGCACACATATATCATGACTGCCCAACAGTTTATCTCAATTTCGTACCGCGCAAAGAAGTAGCCGCCCGAAGCCCATTTCTCTCTCTCTCTCTCTTTCTCTCTCTTATAAACGCTACCGCACACAAAAGCACACGCACGCACAAAGTCAATCGCATCCGTTGAATTCGGAACAAGTGAGGGGAAAAGTGAGCTGTCTAAACGTATATGCGTGCAAGCTAGCCTGACTCCTTTTCGAACGCGAGCGCAATCCTAAGAGAAGTCGCAAGCTTCAAAATGTGAAGAAACCATGGCGAACTCACAAAACGAAATATAAAACTCGTGAACATGTAAAATACAAAGAAACCTGCGCACAACGCCGACTGCAGCGCAGCGCACGCAGCTTTGCTAGCGGCAGCAGATTCAACAGCGCGCGCACAGCTCGATGCAACATAAATTGGCGGCACGGCTCAAAAGAAAGCGGGGCGCTGAGCTGCAGAGCGCCTCGGCCTTTTTCTCTCACGCTCTCACGGTGGCGACAACCGCGAACGGAGCAGTGCGCAGCATGAAAAAAAAAAAAAAGAAAAAAAAAATAAACGACCACACCGCAGCACCCGCAACCTCACCGGCGTACACAAAAAAAAAAAAAAAAAAAAAAAGACTGTATACACCGAGCGCGCGGCGGCCGGCAAAAGAAAAGCGCGCGTTTCTCGAAATTAATGTGTCTCTCCATGACGGAGGAGAAGATGGAGACATTCCTGAAGGAGCGTCATTAATTCCGTTCGCTGCCTGCGTCTTCTCTGGCGCCCCAGGAAACCCGTAAAAACGGTAGGTACGACCCCCCACCCTCCCTCCTTCTTCCCTTTCCTCTCTCTTTTCAAAAGGAGCTGCAAGTTCTCGATCTTTCGCTCTGTTCTTGCCGAAGGGGGCAGGAGCCACTGCCGTGCACCCAACACTGCATGACGGAGACCCTCGGTGGGCCGGGCTTGTCGAAGCCCTATATGCTAACGACCTTATCGACGCCAGCCATCGTCTGTGGCGGCAGCGGTTGCTGCAAGCCGACGGCGGTTGGGGACGGGCGTTGAAAACAGAGTGCACGTTGGGGGTCCGCGCGGCATCGCCGCTCGATGCTTGACGTACGCACGTGGGCCTCGATCGGCTACGCTTCTTGTCCAGTTTAGCGCGCGCTTTCCTTTGTGCACGTCTCGCGTCCGTCTCTTGCTATACTTTCTTGCACCGACCCTCCCCTCACACCTACCTCCTCCTTAGACCTTCTTAGCTCCTCGGGGAGTGTTATTGCAGGTAAAGAGCTGAAACGGCGCAGCGAAAGGAATCGTGGGAGAAAGTTGTGTTCCCGAAAGGCACTCTGCGGAAATGGAGATGGAGAAAACGTGTCCGGCATTGCTATAGACGCGTATGTCAGGTATGTGATGAGCACGCGGCGGCCGAGCTGGAAATTTTGGATTCAAGGCCACGACAATCACTGTAGCTTTACGTGGCGGTCAATGCGTCAGGCTGAGAAGCGGAGAGGGGTTTTCCGGGGGGAAATTTAGCCCTGTTTGCGTGGGTTTACAAAGAGCGCAGAGAGTAGTGAAGGCCGAATCCTTTGTCCCCGTCACTGCCGTTTTCCACCTCGCCATGAACCGATCGGCTTAAACCCTTTAAGTGCCGAGAAGTCCGTTCCCTTTCTCACTCCTATGCCTTCTTTCATGTTAGCAAATGCTTTCCACAGTTTACGTGGCATTTTAACGACGAGTAGATCCCGATCGATATATCATGTTCGTGACGGGAACGCTATAAATCGACGGCTGCTCTGCACATATAGTCAAATAAGCCTGGAGTGTATATACATACCCTCTCCACCGCGCGAGCAACAGGCGTCAGTACTTCATCTTATCAGCCTCGGGGGGTCGCTCCGTTAATTTTTCATTGGACTGAGTTCAATCCGAAGATGTGATCAGGGCAGGGCGCCGGGGCCTTTGCCGCAGCCAGCCCCTATCCCCTAGCGGCGAAAAAAAAAATGAAGAAGAAAAAAGAAAAAAAAAAGGAGAGAGAGAGCGGCGTCATCATCAGTCCCAGCGGCATCATCAGTCCCGGCGCTTGCGCGCCGATGAAGCGAGGCTAAGCGCTGCAACAGTCCGACGCCGCGTCTCGTATCGCCTTACATGCTATGAAGGCGTGCGAGGCGCGCCGGCGTCCACCGAGGCGTTGATCAATGTGCGCGCCATGCGTGGACTCGTGACCGTGCGCGTCCCTTGTGTGAGAAAAGAAGCCGCCGCGGCGGCGGCAGCGGAGGAGCAGTGGTCCCTTCATCAGCGCAGCTCCGCCCGCGGCCGCTGATCGAGGCCCCGCATCAAGCCGCCGTCGGCCCGCGCGCGCTCGGAGTCGTGATCGGCGGCGCCGCTTTCATCCAATATTTGCCAGAGAGTCTCCCTCGCTCTCGTCGGCACACATTAGGCAGGGGACGACGGGCGCGCTCTCCCAGATGTACTTCTTGACCGCCACCCCACTGGCGCCCGCCTCTGTTCCTTCCAGGCTGCCGTTGCAGGCTAACCCTCGTGTTAGCACCTTGCGCGAGCGTGTGGGATCGCGCGCGGTGATCAGCGCGTCGGATATGTGCGTGCTCTGTGTGTGTGCACGCGCGCGCAGCACATCGGTCCGCCGACGCCGTCGAAGCAGGGCGCCGCGCCGAGCTCTGGTGGCGTCTAAGAATGTTTGTGAGTGTGTTTGTGCATCTTGGAAAGAAGGGGAGAACGTGCCGCGGCCGTCGGCGACCTGTGCTCGTCGTGAGCGTGCGATGGGAGTGAATCTGAGAGCCTGCCTTCTTCCCGGACATTTGTCTCGGCTAATATATATACGACGCCTTCGCCCTCGCGCTCCTCTTTTCCGCAGAGGCTTGCCAAAGTGGCGCAGCTGCTGTTCTGTTGCCCACGCCCCTAATGGACACATCCGTTTTGCCGACAAATTTTCCCTACCTCCCCCCCCATCTTCTTTATTGCCAGTTTTCCGGTGGTCGGAGTGAGGTACGAAGAAAGTGGTGTGTATTATTGAACTATGAGGTTCGAAGGCGGCAAGAGGCTGATGACATTTTCGGCAACTGGGGCCCCTTCGTGTATAAATTTCCGCGGGCCATGTTTACAAAACCAGCAAGGGGCGTGGGAACAGGACGATGTCTTGCATGTTCATTGCTTTTATAGCCATGACGTCATCGATTGCGGCCCAACTGCAGCATGCAGGCGCAAACATGTAAACACGCGTGCTTGTCGCTTTTTAAACGAGCATTACCGTCAAGAAGCCAGCGAACGCGCATTTACTCTCTCTCTATAGTTATCTTCCAGTAAAAACAACGAGTGTTTTAAACGTTGGAGAAAAGTTTGGAAACTACGAAGTGTGCCTGCGCTCCCCATCGCAGGTGATGAGAATGGGCCTAAGAATTTGTGTTCAGGTATCACTGGGCTCGCAGTATATAGTATGTTGCGGAACTAAGAATTGATCTTATCTGAGAGTGGCGTAGGGGTTAAGGACGCAGGTGGCATCTGAGGGCGAACCGGTTTTCTCTCCACAGCCCGCAAAGAAACACTGCAGGAAAGGGATGCAGTAATATTCCATGCTTCGTCCGTTATACGAGTGGTCTTGCTGCGTGACCCCTCCATTCAGGAGCCGCACCACGCATATCTCCGACAAATATACTTCACTGATCGAGAGAGGTTGCGTGATCACATGAGTCGCACACCAAACCGCGTCCAATCACTGTTTGACCAGGTTACCTGGCCTTGTAATACGGGATCAACGTCTCGATAAATCAGGGGTTACAGGTTCCCTGGCAGATGGCTGTTGGCAGGTGACATGATCGAACACCTATTGGTCGGCGGCATATGTGACGTCACACGGCTGCGCCACATGGCTGAGTCGGCAGGTGTTCTGGAAGGGGGCTTAAGTTCTGCCCTTTGTGGAGGAACGGGACAGCGTTGAGGCGTGTCGTACGCGGCTTCCTTTGCGGATACTCTTCCTCGTATCTTCGCAACTCGCTGATTCTCTAATCCCTTGCATAGGGCCGGCCTTTGTTTTCACATGCAATACTATTTAGGAATGATACATTCTTAACTTATACCACACATAAAAGCATAGACCACCCGTCATAGAAAGGCACGCTTAACCAAGCCTACGGAACTCCTGCGTGGCCTACATAGGCGTATATGTAAATCCCTAAAAAGTAAGTCCCTAGAAGGTCCTATTCCCCCTCTCTCTCCCATCTGAAATGAGTATGTAAATCCCTAGAACGTAAGTGCCGAGAAGGTTCGATTCCCCCTCTCCCTCCCATCTGAAATAAGTACGTAAATTCCTAGAACGTAAGTCCATAGAAGAACGTGAGTCCCGAGAAGGCTCGATTCCCACTCTCTCTCCCATCTGAAATGAGTATGTAAATCCCTAGAACGTAAGTTTCTACAAGGTCTTAAGTCCCTAGAAGGTTCGATTCTCCCTCTCCCTCCGATCTGAAATGAGAAACCCGAGCTGGCAGCTCCTGTCAAATCGGCCATCTCACGTAGTCGTGTGATGTCGCACAGTCTATACGACCAATTTCGGTGCCCAATCGCGAAAGTTACACCGTGATTTTTCTAACATCGCTGACGCCGTATTATTTTCGTGAGAACAGGTCCTTTAATGCTGTCTCGTTAAAAACACTTTGAGCCATGCGTGGCGCTGCTTGGCCAATGCTCCCCTATAGCGCAATTAATATTAATCACCGCCACCATACTATACAATATTGCAGCAATCTCGTAGGAAGAAGCCCGCGGCAATTACATTAGAAGCTATATATTGCTCTTGCTGACGTGATACCAAATTGGCATAAAGATTTTGGCATAGCCTTTTGGGGATATTGTATCTGCTTTTATAAAGCTATGAATTTCTGCCCGAGGTCAGTGATAGCTGCAGGATTTTCTAGTGGATGTATATGTATTCCGTAGGATGGACTCCGAGTTTTTACCTGTAAGGAGGCTTCGGTTTGCAGTGCAGCGCATAGTCCTTGATTGGTTGTCTTGCAATTCATGAAGTGGCAGAATTACTCCACAGGTGAAGACAAAAACTATTTCAGATGGTGGTCTAGCAACTGGCCATACATTTCTTACTCACGGTACTCAAATACAAGATGCAGACACGCAAAAAACACACGTGCGCGCATGTGTCCAAATGCTTGCCTGCGGGCGAACTGTGTTGTGTCTTTCATGCATGGTTTCCGCGGGGGCGAGAACGGCGAGCATGTGACAGATAAGACACACTGGGTTTTACAAGGTAAAACTGAAGCCCCGCTTATTGTTAAAACTGGCAGACACTGTTGCATTGTGTTGTTGTGTTGTTGTTGTGTTGTGGGGACTTTGGGATATTGGATTTTTCCTGTAACTCACCCGCGTACTATCTCTCTTTCCAGAAAAGCGCGCTCACAAAAAAGAAAAGCTTGGCACAAGGATCGCTATAGCTCGCCAGTCAGCTTCACCTGACATTGAATAGCAGCGCATTCGGAAGCACCCATAGCTCGTGGCTCAACGCCCCTCTCTATGCACTTTGGTGTTCAAAGCCCGGCACGGCGCCAGCCGTATACAAGAATGAGCGCGCAAAGCATCCGTCTCTGCGGCGACGCGGAGTGGTGGATGATGATCCTTCTCGAGCTCCTGCATGCATTTGCGGCGTCCGCTGACAGCAGCAGCTCTCCACGGATGGTCGGCGGAGATAAGGACCCGTAGGCAGCCTACATGGCTCTCGCGCGCTTTCTTTCTTCCATTAATCTTGCGGGCCGAACAGGTGACGCCCGGACCCGAGGCCCACAGTGTGTGTGTGCGCGCGCGACGGGCTGCTCTTCATCCAGACCACGCGTTGAGATGAGGAGCACCGATAAAGGCGCGTATATGAGCGGGAGAGAGCGAAGCTAGGGCTCTTCGGTGGCGCCGGTGATTCTCTGTGAAGACGAGCCTTAGTCTTCGAGAGACAAAGCGTCGGCGTCGACGAGACTACCACCCGCTAGGCGGATGCGTCTGTGTGCACTCGAACTTATAAGGGGCCAAGCTCCATGAGCTATTACACGTTCACGCAAATGGCCCGTTATAACCCTGGCGTGGTTGCCGTCTGGCTTTCCCGAGCACATGCTACCGCGTTACTTTTCGGGCGGGTTACTCCTTGCCTCCGAGTTGCCTGCGTGGGATTCGTGAAGCAGGAGCGGCATTGTATCCGCGAACATCGTCGCCGCCTTATTCTCAGATATGTAGAGTATAACTAAGCAATATTCTGTACATTTCGGTACATTTATGTGGGGACCATCTCCGCACTTTGATTTCCTTCATACGTTTTGTTGAGTTCTACCTCAGGTGAAACTACGGAGATTCAATTCCGGGGGCCGAGGAGTATTTCGATTTAAATAGCTTGTGCAGGGGACTGTGTAGTAAGTTTGTTATAAACTTCTTGTGCAGATTGCACCAGTAACACAATCGCGCTGGCGGTGCTCACGTATTTCTATGCCATACCGTCTTGAAATATTACTCACCACACATCTTCATCCGCAATTCATGGGCAAGGCGATAGCTATTCTTGCTGGACAATGTGGTCACGCAGCAAATGCAATATTCCGTACTAGAATTTGCATAGGTTTCTGAGTATGGGGTCTCCGCAAGGGAGCCTGGTGATGAACGGTGAGGCATAGAGTGGAGCGTTATGTAAATCGGAGAACGACAGTTGTCAAAATGTCGACCTGGAGAGTTCTCCTCACGCAGGGCATATCTTATCCGAACCTGAGGTCGCAGAGGGTCGCAACTTCGCTTTTTCGTGCTGAACACGCTGGCGCGTGTGGGACCTATAGGAATGAAATTCGGATGTAACGAATAAAGCTCACCGGATATAACTAAGATGGTTGCCAAATGAGTACGTAATCTGCTCTATACAGGTGGCGTTGGAGGTATAGCGGAATAGGAAGCCTACGTGTTCCGTGCGGCGCCCGGAGTTTAAAGAGGGTCCATCGCACACACGGTGATGGACGAGGAGAGGACACCAGGCCCGTGTAGGGCGACAGTATACAGCCGCCGCCGAGCTGCGTCCAACGATCCGGAGCAACGGAGAGCCCACAAGAAGGCTTTGCGCGTGAACCGAGAAGCCTAGCACACCGAACTGTTGCTGACACCTTTCAGTAAAACACCTGCAAAAGTGGTGGTCGGATTTTTTTGTTTTTTGGCTTCCAGTTAGCCTTCAGTCTGATGCTCAGGGTTATAGATATACTGCAAACTATTGAGTCAATAGCACATTTTACTTCGCGCATTTTGTAGTGTAGCTGTTTCGCAGCTTATGCTGTATACGTATACCTGAGCCTTCCCACAAAATGTCAGTTTTGGTAGCGCGCTCCTCAGGGAAAAGAGTGCATTCGCATTTCGCCATCCCGTGCAATACATATAATACAGTCAATACAAAAAAAAAAAAAAAAAGAGCACAGGCAATGATCATATATATGGCCCTTGTTCACCCTTTCATATGCTTCCCTCTGTTTTGTGCGTGCATTTTGTTCACTTTCCACCAACTTCGAAGAATAAACTCCTTCGTCGCTGCAGCCACCGATGGTATATCGTATAACAGTTTAGGAGACGGATCCCGAAGTCGTGCATCCTCTCAAGGAGAAACGTTCCGTCGCGGTTCAGGGCGCCTACTCGCGTTAAGACCTCACGGACCTGTCGAAGAAGGACCTTCCTGCACCGCTCGGGGTGCTGCGTGACGCGTCGTAGACGAGACCTTGATTAATGAACGCCCACGGGGCGCGCGCAAATGACGCCCTAATGGGCGCGCCCGCATGCCGGACCACGCCGACGTGTATACACGCTTCACGCTGGCTGCTGCTGCTGCTTCCTATACTACTGAAGCCGTGCTTTGGCCTCACCAGCGCCTACTCTTCAACGCCTGCCTGGAAGGACACCCAAGATCTGGCGCCGCCGCCTCCATTTCTGCGGCTTCCGGCAGCAGCAGTGCATGCCAGATCGGAGCTGCGCAAGGCGGCCGCCGGGTGAGCTGCGTGCGCGTGTGACAGGTCGATTCGGCGCGGCTGCTTTGGTCTGGTTAGCGAGGTCGCTAATCACGTTTGTTGGCTGTCGACCAGGTGGTGATATTGATGACAGGCGTTTTCGGCCTGTAATGCTACCTGGATGATGGCCCCTGGCTGCTTCTGCGTGCGTGCGTGAAATCGCGGCGCCCAACGTGCGTGCGTGTGAATGTGTGTGCGCTGCGAGTTGAACTGAGAGTATAGCGGTGAGGGACCTCTTTGGACCCTGCGGGTTCTCCGCTTCCACCATGTGTGTACGCCTGCACCACCGCTCCGGGTTCGGAGGCTCGTGCAGGGGGAGGGCATTCGAAATGGTGCTTGGCGTTATATGTATTGCTCTTTCGTCGGCGACTGTACACGCAGGCGCCATGGGCAATTGGAGCGATTTGTCTGGAGTGCGCCCGTTTTCCTTCTGTTCTGCCTGTATACACATCCTGCAGGTAAAAAACAAAAACAAAAAAAAAACAAAAAAAGAACAGAAGCAAACTTTAGTGGCGCCCGGAGAGCTTAGGTAATCCCCGCATTTTTGGAAACGCAAAACGCGCTCCACGTCACGTGTTTTTTTTTTATTTACATGACTAGCCTTCGGAACGAAAGCCGATGACAGTAATGACCATGCGAGTTTTTCGACCTTCGAGGATGGAGATTACAATCAGAACGCTGTGTTCCAAGTATTTAAATCGCCCTATAAGGACTTCCACCGCCACATATGTGGCGC
The DNA here is from genome assembly GCF_055883805.1 of Amblyomma maculatum. NCBI lineage: Eukaryota > Metazoa > Arthropoda > Arachnida > Ixodida > Ixodidae > Amblyomma > Amblyomma maculatum. The sequence goes on from NC_139344.1 coordinate 396,012,624, forward strand.
TGGAAGTCCTTATAGGGCGATTTAAATACTTGGAATTCTGGAATGTTAGCTGCGAAAGGGCTATTTTAGCGCTACTTATCCCATGCCGAACCTCAATGTCATCTGGCTCCGAAAATTGGACGAACTGAGACAACATTATAAGTTCTATTGCTACCATTTCTAAGTTCATCCACATGGGCAAGATAGGTACTGCGTATGCGCTAGTATCATCTGCGCCGAAAAAAAAAAAAAAAGAACATTGCCACGACTACAGGGTTTCGATCTTATGAAGGCATGAGAACACTAAGCTATCGCCGCTGCCGATCACGCCTCGTGTAAAACTGCAACACACCCTCGCGTTTGCAGCAAAGACTGTCGCCTTTATCAAGTTCAAACTACAATACAGTCTCTCGCTGTGCAGCTGTGTACATATCCGTGCCGCTTATTCATTTAGTCTAGGTAAATATATACGTCACATACGCCGTCTGGGCGAGTGCGGCGAGGTGCGCGAACATCTCGAACGAATTCACGAGACTGCGTGACAAGAAGAGTCGGCATGGTGTAAGGAGGCACTCTCGCTAAAGACATACTGTAGCCGTGTTAGACAGGCTGCCGAGGCCATCTATCGAGAAGGTAGACTGGCCCATTGCCGAGAAGCGTATGGCCAAGCGCGTAAGCGAGCCAAGGTCGGAGTGGCAGCGCAGCAACTGCGACTGCGGCTGATGACTTATGCTCGTGAAACTTTATTCACGAATAGCTGTACCTCTGTAATTTTTTATGTGAAAATGCGGCGGGTGGTACTCATGAGTTAAAAAGCTCACCTTGAGGTCAGTTATTACGGCACTTCCGCCACTTCAAAAAGCAAACAAGGTACATATGGTGCACGTATCAAGATTTGCTTAAGCACGATCGGTTTTGTTCTTTGTGTTGGTGCAATATGCAGTGCGCTACCTGTGATATATTTTGGACTAAGCAAATTGGTTTGGTAGCTTTTTGTATAAAACAAGCGTTATCGAAAACTACCCACAAGATGACGTCCCGACTCGTGAGGGCCAATTAATGAAGTGCAGTAAATGTAACCTGCATGGGGGACCCGCCGGTTCGATCTATTGGGACGCGTCCTCTTATCCACTTGTCGAAACGTTGCCTTGCATGCTCCGTGCACTTCAATCCTTTTTCATTTTGCTTTGTGACACCATCAGTTCAAAGTTATTTGTCGTGTTTACTCGATTCTAAGCACTTTTCACGATTGCAGTGCCGAAAGTGGCGTGGATGGAATGCTTAGATGCATTTTTTTTTTAGATCTTAAAAACAGAAGGGGGGGGGGGGGGGGGGGTCTTAGACTCAGGAGGTGGCTAGAATCGTGATAATACGGTACACACATTTTAGCCCCGCTTATAAGGAGACTGGCAGGAATTGAAGCAGTGTGAACGTATTTACCTGGAGGTAGTCCTTAGAATGCTCTGAGATTCCCAAGCTCGTGACCTTGAAGCGCTGCACCCTATTGAGGAACGAGCTTCTCCTCTCTAATTGGCTAGTATTGAGCGTAGTATTGACTAGGTTGTCTGTAGATATGTAGGGCGTGTACAATATTCAAACATACCCCAGCACGCCTAAAGCCAGCATAGAATGGCTGTCCAACATTATATGGGCTCCCAATGTTTCATATAGGCTTCGTACAGCAGAGCCCAGGCACATGCACGTTCTCTTCAGTGAGAAATGCATGGCACCGTGGGCTAGCTGATGGCGGTCGTTCATGCAAGATTCACGAGAACGCGCGATCGGTGGTATAGTCTATACTGGAGGTTCAGGCTACAGTGGTTCCGGCGATGGCTGCTCAAAGTCCACAGAGGTCACGAGTAGAAGAGCGGTTGCCATAATGCGAGTCACGACCGTGACCGCTTGTCTGTGTGTGTGCGCGCGTTAGTTGTGTTCGCGCGATACTACATGCAGCATAGGCAGCTGGGCTCGAACACGCGGCTTTCACGCCACGCGAGGCGGCTGCTTGTGTGTTGTGTGTGATATACTATATACCGCGAAAAAAGGGAGGAATCTCTGAGAAGAAGCCGCAGCAGCAACCACCGCCTCCCAAAGTCGTGCCCAACGCGTCCGCCTTGTGTGCGTGCGCGTTAGTACCCGCGTGTATAGCTATACATACGATGCGCGCTGCTTCTTCCTCCGAACAGAAATGGGAGCAAGAAGTGGAAATGAGGCGCTGACAGGACCATTAGAGTAACTAGGTTCGGACCGGCTCTTGGTTGCTTTTACCTTTGTCGGAGCTGTGTGGGCGTGTGCCGCGCCGCATGGACTCCGTGCCGAGAGTTCGCGCGTCTGTATACGTGACTCGGGTTCGCAAATAGCTCGAACAAGCCGACAATGCGTTTTCGTTGCCTTTGTTCGTGATTCTACGGCGAAATCCGTATTTTGTTTTTCATTTCTTTATACGTCTTTGACATAGCTTAACTGCTGTTCCATCAGTGTAGCCGTTTTCTTTTTGGCCAAAGGCGGAGGTTTACAATGTGCAGCTGTTTCGTTGTTTCATTTGTGTATCTCACTACGTTACTTTTACTACTTATCTTCACAAAATTGCTCGCTTTTAGTGCGCGTACTGGACACGGCACACCACGTGATCTTGCAGGTTCAGATCATTGAGGAGAAGACCATGCAGGATTACTTTGGAGTAAAGTTCGATTCTTCTGTTTTCTTGTGGCTTTGTCGACGGGCGTTCGGAGGCAATATACGTATTTAATTTGTAAGTAATTTCGTAGTGACCACGGCGCAGTCATTCCTTCCAGTCGATTGAACTGCTGAAGACAGTGTCATCGAGGCAAATATAGACCTTGGGGTTTCTGTCTCTATATATATGGAAGGCACTGTGGCTCAGAGATGGACATTTAAATGATAGTTCTTGATGGCGGTGTACATGTCGTTTGCGTGTCGGAACAAAATGTAACGATGAAAAGTACACTTCATTTTTTTTTCTTTATTTTCGATAGCTTTCAAAGCGAAGTTTCCGTGGAAACTACCCTCTTAGAAATTACGAACCAATCGAGACCAAGTTGAGCTTCTTCTAGTGTCCCTTTAAACGGTTGCTGAGGAGGTTCTTCCAACATTTTGGTTATTGATCGCATCACATTCCTTTGATTCTCGTGTCCCCGGTGAAACAAACATTTTTTTAATACGAAGTAAAACATTTCAATTTAAAGCAGCAAACCGATACCTCAACTCTTTTCGCGGCCAGAGACGACGCTCTGGTTGACGCAGTGGTGACGTCACGTCTTAATTGGAAAAACATCCGTAAATGAGTTCAGTGGTTAGCGACTGACCACCAATGGCGACTCAGCTCATAAACGCCTAAGAGAGCCTAATACAAGCATCAAAATTTATTATTTGAGCGGGCAGTGGGCATTAACGTGCCATTATATGGTTTGATGTCGATGTTTATGTAAGCCATCACCTTTATACAGTGTCGCCGCTCGCTTAAAAGCGCGACAGGTAAAAGTTGCAAACGATGGGCATATTACACTAAAACAATAAAACGAAAACCGAAACACTCTCAAACACTTCATAAACAAAGTTCTGTCCGCTGAAATTGATAATTGAGGCTGCGAAGATGCCTATAACTGGAATCGTTTGCGCAGAATGAATTGCCGCACGGCTGCCAAACTTAGCGGAAAGGATTATAGTACGTGATGAAACCTACAGCAGAAATTTCCTTGTATTAAAAATTCTCCAAGACCCCATTGCTTAAAGTCTGGCTTGACGGAAGGGGGTGTCGATAGTGACTCGAACCACGGCCGGTCTCGAGGGAGAGAGCGCGCGCTCTTTCTTACGGCCTTCTCAATCGCCGCGGGAACAATGGGAACTTTTCTCCTTGAGTTACAGTCTCCGCCACCGCAAGAGGCGCGACCTGCTCACTGTTCGCTCCGCGTCTGCTTCAGCGGCGGCGGGTGGCTTTTGCCTGGTTTCGCGCTGTCGCTCGCGAGTTTCGTGGTTAGTGCAGCCCCGGAATTAAAGAACACAGAACGTAGATGCTGCAGCGGAATGTCGTCAACGTACCACACGTGAACGGATATAAAAAACACTGTCGTTCAGCAAACGTACGTTCGACAAGCATGGCATACATTGCGGCACGGTAGCTACTTTTGTCCATTTTAATCCGAATTTTCCCCAAGCCTGTACAAGAATAGGAACAAAAAAAAAAAAAAAAAAAAAAAACTGAATGAGCAGTGATCTCATCGAAGCTTCTTCAAGGCTAACATGACAGCAACTCGTCTGCAACTGCAAAACCGTCTTTCAGCGCTAGATGCGAAACCATTCATGTAGCACCGAAGATGAAAATAATTTCATAAAAATGTAATGTAAATTGCAAAATGCTTGCATGATATAAAGTATCAATATAACAGTCAAAGTAAATGTTGTAGGGTTGAGTTTTAAATGTTATTACAATTCATATACTAGGCAATGTGTGGTATTATAAACATTATTTTAATTTTGCAAATAAACATTGTTTTAATGAAATTTTTGCATGATATTATGTTTATTATGAAAACAAAAAATGGTTTGATATTCATGACACCACTTGTGCTCGAAGTGGTAAAAAAAGGCCAATAAATGATGAAGGTGATACTCGATGCAGTGACTTAAAAATGAGTTCACCTGCTATATCGAAAGTATGCAAGAAACTTCTAAAGCGTTAAAGAAGGACACTCTCACTGAAGACTCATTTCAAGCCTTATATAGCGACCCATTGAGGCACTCTTCGGGAAAGTAAGGTTAATGTGCGGAAGGGAATGACATATGCTAGTTGCGAAGGCCGTAACAGCTAGCGGCACATGACTGCATGACTACATTGTCAAGACGGACGTTTATATCTGAGAGCAAAACCAAGGCACTGAAGATCTCCTACCATCCCATTTCCCACTGTCACATATTCCGGTTCACCTTACGTCGCTGGATATATCGTTTAGTTAATCAACTTCGGCTGTGACGCTTGCGCTATTCTTCTTGAAACTAGCGAAAGAAGCAGCCCCATGTAGTACGCTCTACTACGAGGACAGTGTTCTAGTGGACTGCATTATCCGAAACCAGAGCTTGTTTACCTATTGGACAAGCTTTTTTTTTTTTCGAAAAAGCTGCCGTGCACCTACTACACACAAATGTTTTCGAAGCACTTAGATCCTGATTCAGTCAGCATTTTAGAACTCAACACGTTGCCCGAAAGGAATTGACAACAGCTATGTTATTAGGTCCGCTTCTTTGATATTTGAAAAATTTCTCAGAATTCTTCTTCTCAATTAATAATACCAGGAAAGTGACAGAGAAGACCGAGAGGCCAACTCCTTATGGGCACAAGCCGTGCAGGAAGATTTTGAGCCTGAATTTTCTAGACGCAGGTCGCATTTTGATGAATTGATGTATATATAGTGCAATACGTAACTTTGAAGGACAATTTTTTTATTGTTTGCCGCTCTTTTCGATTCTGCTTAACTGTTTATGCCCATTTCCTTGAATAAAAGTAGTCGCGAGACTACATGCATATACATCTTCGGTCTTTCAATCGACTGACATGTTTTGAACGAAGCTAGAACAGCCCACTCCACTAGACAAGTCAAATTTTTACTATATGAGTAAATTTTTGTTATTTACTCTGAATCTGAGACGCGCCATGAATTTTTGCCGGTGCCTCTTCTGATCTAAACGAAAACGGTAGCGGTTGACAGAATCTCCACCCAACAGTTCACCATGCACTCACGTCAGGTCGCGCTACACCTGCTTAAAACATTCAAAGGCAGATTGCATAGCCAATTTATTTTTGTACAAAACTTAGGGGTAAAAATTGTTGAAGTGTACCCGAAGCTTCATTCGACCGTGCACGGCCGCACTGACGAAGGAGCGCGCGCGTGAGCGGATTGTTGACTGTATTTTATTCCTCGTACACGAAAAATGTTCGATGTTGATGACGAACTCATGTATAAACCATAAGGGGCGAAATGTCAGGACCTGCCGGTTGCAACTGACGCGGGCGAAGCTAGAAGCGAGCGCGCGCTTCACATAGCCTGAGTCGCTTT